>NW_008238443.1:306280-311484 GCF_000691975.1 Corvus brachyrhynchos | reverse complement strand
TCTAAAGGCTCTGCCTCACGGAGCCCTGGTGACCTGCCAGTGCTTTGGCACGGGAGGCATTCATTCCCTAAACACGAGGGCGGTGGACTTCAACTGCAACTCTTTGGAATGGGAAGCTTTTTATTAGCTCTATGCAAAATCATGAAAGAACAAGATTTCTAGATTTAATATTTTCTATGGGAAAAAATAATTAATTTCTTCCTCCCTCATTTGTCACTTCTATCTTGTTTCCATTCTTTTTTTATTCTATTACCTTTGGGGTGTATTAGATCCATGACTAGATATCCAGACACAACATATTTAATTTAAAGTAATTTTTACGGTTTGTGTTTTAAGGCATGGAAAACTTACTACCTCTTTTCTACTCGTTTTTTCTTAGGCTGACGTTTTTCCTCAATAAATGAACTGTTCAGAGCACGATGTAATCTCTAGAGGGAAAAGAGGAAAATAAATTAGTAAAAGCAAGATTAAAAATAGCTCCACAAATAGGTAAACAATTTGGGCTTTGTCTGATGGACTTGAGCATAAATTATTTTGCACATTGAAGGATACAAGCAATTGTCTGTGCTTTGTCATTACAACAGATTTATTTTCCCACAGTTTCCCAAAGAAGGGCAAACTGAAATGTTGATGAATAGTTGGGAAACAATCCCTGGTGTTAAAATTAATTTAAAAATATTTCTTCCACTGTGCTGCTTTAAAGCAACAGAAGTTCTTCCCTTTTGTGCCTTTTGCTGCAAAGTAACTTCTTCCTTCAGAGCAAACACTCAGAGCAATTCTGTCCCATTAATTTTGCTAGAATAACGAGGGAGGTTACCCAGCACCTCCTGCATGCCTCACAGGTTTCGGTACCTGTAACATGAGATAAAATGTTCTGGTTTGCCAGTTCAGGGTAACAGCACTGTTGCTTCTGTCATCCAAAAGAGCTGAGCTGTGAGGCTACAAGTGCAAATGGAAAGGTCCCTCTGTGAGCTTTGAATATTTGAACTGTTTCCTCTGTCCTTCCAACTCTGTCCTTAGGTCAGCCTCTTCAGGCTCCAAAAGCTGCAGTCACCCTTCAAATGCCAATTGTCAGTGCTCTTACAACATTTCATACCTTCTTCTTGTCCAGGCTTTCTTAGTCAGCCACACGACTTTCACAGGGTCCCTCCAGAACACATACCTGACTGGTATGGAGCCAGTACTTCATCTTGGATTTCTTCTTGATTCGTGGCAGGATCAGTCTGTACACGATGTGTTCCCCAATGGTGGTGAGAATGGACAAACCAAAGCCAACGCACAACATCACGAAGAGCCCTGAGAAATGTTTTATCCCCATCTGCAGTGTCTGTGAATAAAATCAAAAGGGGAAGTTAATGCAGGAGGCTGTTATTGTGCTGAAGCAGATGCTTTGTTTTCTCATGTGGAAATGTGGTCTGACTGAATACACAGTGGAGAAATAATGCAGAACAGTCTGGATACAGCTCACAGCAAAGCCTCTCTGTGCTGTTTGGTGTTCAGTCAGAGCAAAGGATCTGTCATGGGAAGAGAATCACCTGAACAACAGGGAATTTGTGCCATCACCCTAATGAGGTGGAGTGTTAAACATATACAATAATCTGGTGCTTGCAGTGTCTTTGCATTTGTAAAAGCAAGTACTGTTTGATAGAATGTAGTCAATGAACTGTAAAGCAAGTCCTTCATCAGCAGGGAGTAACGTTCGTATTTTCTGGGAATTGATTGTTAACTTTCCCTTTTAGTGCTTTACCCCTGATGGAGGGTCATGGAGAAAATGTGAAATAAGTAGCAGAAACATGGTACCCCTCCACTCCCAGCATTAACAGGACTGTAATTGTGTTTGTTAGGAACTCTGACTGCAACTGTGGAAAACAGGAACACTCCCACCTTTCTCTGCCAACCCACCCTTTTCATGTAGGGTAGGAAACCTTTAATTAATTTGTCTTATTGGCATTAATCATGTTTGAACACCAAGAAACTGTGTAGAGCAGAAACCTCCACAAATACCTCCCCTGCAATGTGTGGGTGAGGTATGCATGTAGTACCTTTATTCTCAGGCCTCCATAACTAAGTTTATCAATAACTAAAATCCCTTGCAAAAAACTACTGCCCACAGACAACTGTGGAAATATTTCCAGTAATACAAGTTCCAGTCTTATCTTTCTATTAAACAATGTTATTCCCCAAGGAAATTAAAAAAAAAAAAAAGAAAAAGAAGGAGCGGAGTTTTGGTAGGGTTGTGTGTCACCTGTGATGCTGCTACCCTGGACCTGTTGTGTTCCTTGTGTTCATTTGCTCGGTGGGTGGGGGTGGGGATTGTGCTTTATTATATCTATTTCTATAAGCTGGAAAAAGAAACTGGAATTAGTCAAAAGATAAATCACAGAATATTTGTGAAGTCTTGTTCTAAGGTCATTTTAAGCCACAGAGTTAGTGAGAGATGAGTCCACTGAAGTTGAGGGCTTGGAAGTCCTGTTGCATACTTTGGTTGGGCGACTGTGAGCTGTATTTCTCTCTTCTGGTTTGTGTATTTGATTTCTGGTTTGCATACTTGATTTCTGTTCTTGAAAACACAATGGTATGAGATAGCATATCATGGGTTTCTTACAAGAACAGAGCTTCAGCAATCTAGCAGAGTGAGAACTTTCCCATGTTGGCACTGGCAATGAACTCTTGTTTTGGGGATCCTCTGCCAAAATCAGCCTCCTTGTCCCAAAGCACACTGAGCAGAACTTTTGGGATGAGAATTTTTGTACCAGTGAATAAACACTTCAAGGGTGTTGAAGGGTATAATGGAGGTGTAAAAGTAATTTCTAAAGAAACTTACTGCAGCCTGGAAAGTGAAAAACCATAGCGGAGTGGCTCTGGGGTAGAAGTGTGTCAGAGTTTTGGCACAAGGGTTTTCTGATATGGAGACTGCATCAGTTCAACCTCAAGGCAAACTTCCCTCTCCATACCAAAATTTCTTATTGACAAGAAACTGCTTTCCCATAGTTTTTTCTTCCAGTTAGGGGCACAGGAGGGTGACATAAAGATTACAGGTGGTAATCTTTACAGGTGCCTTAAACTGTCCAAGAACTGAAGTGTTTGACTGGAGGTCTGTGTGACCTGTTTCTTTAAACTGGCATTGAAGCCCAACTTTTAGCCCAGGTAGAATGAAACCAGAATGAGGTCCCATGTCTGATCTTCTCAGAGGTCTCAGAGCTAAGATGTCAGTATGGCTCATCTTTGTATTTGTCATGTGTATCTGCAAGATGCAAAAAACTTGCTATCCGAAACAGCGGAACATCCTGGTTAAAGGTGCTTTTGCCATTTCTTCAGAAAGCTCTAATGCAAATCACTCCCTTCCCAGAAAGGGTATTCAAAGGCAAGTGTGCAGCAACGTACTTAGAGATGCAGAGTTAACAGTAAACACAAGAACAAACAGTAAATGTATTTGCTCAGTCATCTGATGAATACACCTATCTATCTATGCTCCCAAGGCTCCAGCTGTTGGGTAACATCCAGAGAGTAACATCCTATGGGTGGTTCTTGCCACGGGAACTAGGTTTAACGTAATATCATAAAACTCTAGCCATTCAAAATAATAGTAATAGAAAGCCCTATTGCGGTGGGGATTCCTGCATGCTGGGATGTCTCCTCCAGCCTGGGGTTGGTGTTTGATGCCATCCCAGCACTGCTGCAGAGAGAACACTTGGGCAGCTCCTTACATGAAAAATAACTCCCTTGTCTTCAGCAAAGCCTCTCTGATTTATGCTGATGAGGGTCTGGCTCCCTGTCCTGTCAGCTCTGCAGAATTGTTTTCTACCTTCCCTGGAAGCAAGTGAAAGAAATTCCAGCACTGTCATCCCAGATGAGTTTTTCACCTGTAACAGATGGCTTCTGAAATTGTCCCAAACAAGACATCTTTTCCTAGGAAAGGAAGTGCTAAAACAAAGCATCAATAATATTTCATCTAGCAATAAAGAAGGTAATGCATTGGAAGAGCTGCCTGATAAAGGCTGCACAGTAGAAGGAAATTTTTGAGACTAAATTAAGTGGGAAAACAAGGTAGGGGAGAAATAATTAACACAGTGTGTCTTGGAGTGTGTGGAGTGATTATACATGGCAGTATCAGCACATTCACAAACCTTTGTAAAAATGGCTATTTATCAGCTGCTCATAATTATTGTAGACACACACACATTAAATAATAAAGGAAACCATCTAGTAGAGGCACCTCTCGTTTTCACTGCTTCATGCTGATTGGAGGAGCAAGCCCTAATCCTTATTTTGTTGTTCCTTTATGTATTTTTAGGTGCATGTATAAAATATATGTGGAAAGAGCAGAAAAAACCTAGTTTCTCTGCATCACTGCTTTCCTCTCTGCTCAAGGGGTAGGGGTGAGGGGAGTGGGCGTGTGGGTTGGGGGTGTGATGCCAACAGAAAACAAACTGATGGATTTCCCTATTTCGGTATTTTACTTTCTTTTCCTTTTATATATGTATATGGGGGTTTTTAAGGAATAAAAGCCCACCATGTGGTGTATGCTGTGTTAAGCCAAGATAAATATATAGTCCTTGCTCCAGGTTTGTAATCATAAATCCAGGAGGTAGCTCCCTGCATTTTAGGAGAAGGAACTCAGTTATGGCCATGTAACAGTTCTGGAGCAATAAGCAATGTAGTCAATCTTGTGATAATTACAGCTAACGGTTGCTACACACTACAGTGGCAACAGCCTCCAAGTTGTATCCCACTGGCAAATTGGGAAATTGGCGTTTTCTGGAAACCAACAAATAAAAGAGCAGGTATGTTCTTTTTTTTTAATATATCCTTGGAGAGACTTTTCCAATTTATCAACCCATATCTGTAATTGCTATCTAAGTATTTCCTGTTATTTCCACCATAGTTATATGCTTTTTTTTTTTTTGAGCCCTGAATAGTCACAAAGGGATGCAGAGAAGACAGTCTGACATTTGTGTTCACTTTGGAGCAGGGAGCAAAGACAAAACCAGCGCTTAATTATTTCAGCATTTGTTTCCATGGGAAGAACTCCTGCATTACTCCCTACTACAGGAGACTGTAAATGCTTTACTCTCCCTTGTTGCACTGAATAAGTCATCAAATACTCCTGTGGTCTAGCTTTGACTAATTAGAAGCTTGTAAAGATCCTTGTAGATGCTCCACAGGTTGGCAGCACAGCACAGATATTGGTGCTACATACTGCT
>NW_008238443.1:278638-306270 GCF_000691975.1 Corvus brachyrhynchos | reverse complement strand
TGAACCCAAACACTAAATATGGGTGTCATGTGTGTGTTAACGATAATGAAAAGCTGTATTTTTTTGATTGCATTTTCCCCGTAAGGATTTTAAAAAGGTTTGCTGATATTAGGAAGTTAAGTTTTGCAGCACCTGTGCTGAGAAGGAATTAGCAGGGATAAATGGATATGAAGGGCAGAATTCTCAACTCATTTATACATCTCAGTAGGCCTGGAAAATCCTCCTGATGTTGATGCTTTTATTTAGTCAGCTAAGTGCTATTAAAACATGTCCCCTTCTCCATATTATGGCATTTCTTGTAGCTGCAGAGAGATTTATTTTTTCACTTGATTTTCATTCTTATGGCTCTCTGTGCTCTCAAAGAAGTGGCAGCTTAAAAATAATACAAATTTAATCTTTTCAGGGGGATCATCCTTAGCAAAGACTGGTGACCATGGCTTTAGGGTTTCAAGTGACAAATTTCAAGATACTTGAAATTTGAATTTGCCTTGGCAAGACAAGTTCCTTTCCTTGCTTGTTGTGAAGACTTTTGCACAGAGCTGGAAAAACACTCCATTTTGTAATAAATGTTTTATTTTCTGCTCATCAATTTTCCATGCCCTGTCAGTATCTCCTCAGTCACCTTTTTCTTTTGTTTGTTTTCAGTTTCGATGGATGAATTTAAATCTATTACTCACTTGCAGGAGACATCTTCTCCTGGCAGAGTCAATATTCATTCACTTCTTTCTGCAAGACCATTGTGCAGAGTATTTTTTTCCACACAGCAAGTCCAGAACCCACTGTCTTTTCCCACACTGAGATGACCCTTTTTCAAAGCAACATCTGTCACTTAGTGAGACCCTTTTTCATAATATTCCCAGTCTCTCCCGTGGGCAAGGGCCACCTCTCCTCCCCACACAGGGAGGTAAGGCTGAGAAAGTTGTCTTGGTACAGTAGAACCTTTTCTCCTGTTATTTGTGTTTGTTTTTCATGCTCTGGCAACAAGGCACTGTGAAAGGTGACTGATGGGCAGCTGCTATTTATGAGCACAGGGCAGTTTTTTTCCTTTTTGCAAGTGTCTGCATGGCCTTCCCTTGACACCTGCAGTGCACCAGGGACAAACATAAACCAGAGTTTTAAGGCTGGAAAAGTCACTGCTGATCTGTCAGGTGATGGGTGTAACAAAAAAGGAAAGTATTGGTTGACCTTTAAGGGGACTAGAAAAAAGACAAGAGAAGAAAGGCACCATTTTCTGGATGACAGCTGGATGAAATCATGGCAAGATGAATGAGGCACTGTCTGATTGTGCCTCTTGTGTGATGCTGAGGCCAAAGATCATCAATTCAGGCACAAGACATGGCAAGTTTGAGAAAGTTCCTTCAAAGACTTGAGAGAAAAGCCATCCACGGATCCCACTACTGATGTGAGATGAAAAGAGGATTAGTTACCACCCCTGGAGGGATTGAAAGACCTACAGACATGGCACTTAGGGACACAGTTTAGTGGTGGACTTGGCAGTGCTGGGTTAATGGTTGGATTCACTGATCATAAAGGTCTTTGCCAACCTAAATTATTCCATGATTCTAAGACGAAAAGATTTTATTTTTGCTGTGTGCCTGGTCTGGATCAGATGAAAGGCCGTGGTCAAGGACCAATCCCCACTGTTAGCCTGGACCTGTCCCTCAGGCACTGGGAGGAGGTTCATGGCACTGTGCCTTCCCTAGCATCACCACCGTGGAAAGTACTGGGACTGCAGTGACAGGGTCAGTTTGGGCTGCCAGCGTCTGTGTGCTTTCATATATTGTTATTTTAAGTGTCATGTTAGATACCATTTGTGTGAAGCATCAGCAAGTTCTTGATATTAATAGCTGGGATAATGGTATGTGGCAATATATAATTTTTTATTCTGTATGTTGGCTGTTATCAGACAGAACTGCCAGTCAATGTGGAAATCAGTCTAAGTTCTAGAGCTCCAGCTGTCTTGTCACCATTGTGAATATAAAAGGGAGAATATATAAGCCTTTCAAGTGAAATAGAAGATTTTTAAAAGATGTAGCTAAAAGCTATGAAAGACTGTGTACACTCAGTTAGCTTTTCCCAAAGCATGGACCAGGGAGGGCTCTTCTTTTTTGTACTGTCTTGATAAACCCTGTCCTGGTCATCACTGCCTGACCTGAGCAGCCAAACCCACTGACTGCAGGCATTTTGCCTTCAGGCATCCCCCTGCCTGCTGCCCTGCTGGCTGAGTACCAGAGCTGCTTTTTCGACAGGAGCAGAAAATTGCAAAGCTTTTGGTTCCCAAAAATCACAGAACCATAGGCTAGTTTAAGTTGAAAGGGACCTTTCAAGGCCACCTGGTCCAACTGCCCCACAATGAGCAGGGGCATATTCAGTTAGAGCAGCTTGCTCGGAGCCTTGAATGCTTCCAGGGATGGTTGAACACTTTCAGGGATGGGGCACATACCACCTCTCTGGGCAACCTCTGCCAGTGATTTTCCACTTTCTTTGTAAAAACCTTCTCTCCGCAGTCCTTTCTGAGCTTGGGTGGAGCTAATGGGATGGAAGGGCAAGTCCCCAGAGCCTGGCTCCTTCTGAAGAGGCATCAATGAAAATAACAGTAGGGTAGATGGAGGGCTGAGCATACTGTATGCAAAATAAAAACAAATTACATTGTTATGTCCAGATATGATGTAAAAATATAACTCCATCAACCCCTCATCCCTCCTGCACCATGTTCTGCCCTAAGTAGGGAACTCAGCAATTTTACCACAAAGGCATTCCTTTGAAACTACAACATTTTAAATCAATTTTAAATCAAGACTACTCAAACAATATTGCTAGAAGCTAGCACTCACCAAGAACAGCCACTGCTGCCCACAATTACCTGCAGTGGAGAGGGTAAAGTGCAATTCATTGCAGTATTCCTTCCAAGCCTGAGTTAGCTGCATTCCCCGTAAATGATCCGGTGGGTTCTGGCCAGAGTAAGATGCCTCAGGTAAGAGGTCTTGCTGGAGACCATGTTTTTTGTATGTTTTCATACAAAACAGCAGAGTCAAGCCCTTCTGACCTCTGCACTTTGAGACTCATCTTTATTGTCTTCCCAGCTTGAAGAGTCACTGCAAATCTTCCAGCTCCAGGCCAAATAATTTCTTTCCGGACAACTTTGTTTTGAAATGCAGTTTAGAATGAGCAAAGTGCTCAGATAGAGAGAGATGGGAAGAGCTAGCAGTGAGTTCTGCCACAGGAAATATAATTTTCCAGTGTAATATTAGTTAAATATGGTGATTCGGAAGATGGATCTCAAAACAAATCTATAGAAAAATTAACTTCAGTGGGCAGGAGTGGCAGGTGGATAAGAATCAAGTACAGATGAGGAGGGAATGACAAAAACAAATGATGGATATTCCACCAATTTAAAGGCTATACTGATCAGTATTTCACCCACACATATTCCCATTTTGGGGTCATTTCTCTTGGTCGACAGGTGCAGTGTGTCACAGACCAAATTTATCAAAAGGACATAGAAGGATGCAAAGCCTTACTCTTGCTGTCAGAAGGCAGTTGCTAGGTCTCACTTTGGTATATAATCCATGTGAATGACTACACACTGAGAAGATGGGGCTTTTTCAAAAAAAGAATTATCTGCTTCTCTGCTGAACATTGTCCACACTTCAATCTGTAAAATACTACTGTGGCTGAGTGCAGGGAGTGAATTACAGAGATTTCTGGGCTGTACAGGAGTAAATGATACAAACCAACATAAAGGTAAGTCCAAGACTAATTCCCATGCTTCTTGCTGTAACAGTGGGGAACCTGTGCTTTGGAGAGTGTTCGCTGCTTGGCCATTTAGTTTAGTACATTTCTCCCAGCTAAGAAATTGCACATTCTAAAATCTGCAAGTTCTTGGCCAAAAGGAGTGGATGAAGAAGAGGGAATGCACATGTGAGATGCATTAAAAGTGAGGTAACTCGGGAAAATGAAGATCGGGACTTAGCAGAGCTTACCCCACAACAGCACAGACTTGCAAGTGGCGTTCTGCTTCTGCTCACTTTCTGATTGCATAAGGACCTTTGAGTGACTTTTTAGACTCATAGAATCCTAGAACAGTTTGGTTTTGAAGACACCTTATAGACCATCTAGTTTCAACCCCCTGCCAAGGGCAGGGGTGCCAACCACCAGGCCAGGTTGCTCCAAGCCCTGTCCCACCTGGCCTGGAACACTTCCAGGGGTGGGGCAGCCACAGCTTCCCTGGGCAACCTCTCCCAGTGCCTCACCACCTAAATTTTTAAGTTCTTCCTTGCACCTTATCTAAATCTAGCTCTTTCAGCTTTAGGACCTTCCCCCTTGTCCTGTCATTCCATCTTGTCCAAGTCACTCTCCAGCTCTCTTGGATCCCCTTTAGGCACTGGAAGGGGCTGTAAGTTCTCCCTGGAGCATTCTCTTCTCCAGGTGAACACCCCCAGCTCTCCCAGCCTGGATCCAGACTAGAGGTGCCCTCTGATCACCTTTGTAGTCTCCTCTGGACTTGCTCAAACACTGCCACACCCTACTTATACTGAGGATCCTGGAGCTGGACGCAACTCCGCAGGGGGGTCTCACCAGAGTGAGCAGAGGTGCAGAATCACCTCCCTCGACCTGCTGCCCACAATTTTCTGATGGAGCCCAGGACATATTTGGCTTTCTGGGCTGCAAGAACACTTTGCCAGGTCATCTTGAGCTTCAAACCCACCAAATGCCCAAGTCCTTCTAGCCAGCGCTGTTGTCAATCTGTTCTATATTTGTGCCCTGCCTGTGTCTGTGCTTGGCATTGACCCAACCCAGGTGCAGGACTTTGCACTTGGCCTTGTTGAACTTCATGAACTGAGTGCTTCAGTTCAGACACCTGAACAAACTTGTTGGACCTTAGTTTCTGAACAAAAAACTCAGTTGTGCATGTTGAATTAGTGCAACTGAAGATGAAATAAGGACTATGGTCAGACAACCAGCCTGTGTGCAGCTAGACCTGCCCTTCTTTTTGGACTTCACATGGAGGTAATACTCAAAAGGCTAAATTACTTTAAAGCACAACATGTCTTCCAGCTGTGACCCCATGTTTAAGGCCTCCCTTAAAATTCTGTTGTTGAAACCTACTCACTAGTGGGGAAAAAAAAAAAAAAAAGAATTCCATGGAACTATTCACAGGGCAAAATCTGAAGTTTCTTTTCAGACTGGAGAAGATTTTTTTCCCATCTCCTCTCCCTTTGTTGGGAGGCCTTGAAGAATCTTTTGTTGATCATGCACCTCTACTGGTAACGTTTTGAGCAAGGACCCCCATATATGTACATCTATTTACAATTTTTATAGGCAGGTAATACTCAGGCTCTAATACTTTACTCCTGCAGCCCAATGGATCATCTCATACCCCTCCCAGGGGCTCTATGCACCTCACTCTACAGACTTAAAGGAGCAACCATATGTTCTGGGAGAAAAGCAGTACTAATTAAAACTATATTTTTAACTGGAATTTATTCTATGACTAAGAATACAGAGAATACAGCCCCAGGTGAATCTTCTGGGGTAAGATGGTCAGAGGAAGCTCCTTATGTCATATCACAAGAGAATTATTAGGAAGATGAGTTTTCTCTGCTGTAAGAGCTTTGGGTTTTAAGACAGTTGAGGTAATTAATACCATTGCCACCTTGTCATTTTCCTGAGATTTAATTCAAAAGACTTGTTAAATTGTAGAGTAACAAGAGGTCATTGAAGGAAGAGCTATTCTAAAAAGACAATTCCCTTTTTAGATGATAATACAATCTTCAGATAAGCTAAATCAGAAAGAGAAGTGAATACACACTGCTGTTTAAGTTTTCTTTCTTGTATTGAATTAATCACATAAAAAAAAGAAAGAAAAAATTGAGTAAGTTGGATAAAAAAAAATTGAATTTTCCTCTATGAATGTCTGATGTTAAAATATAATTTATTTCCTATTAGCACAACTGTAATGAAAAAGTAAAAAATTTAGTAAGAGACACAGAAATACCCTAAAAAATTATGTATTAAAGATGCTGAATACAGATTTACTTTGTCATATCTCTAAAAAATGTTAACTTTCTAGTGATTTAGTTAGCAGCTAGAGGTTTGCAGATGAGATGCTCAGGTGACGACTGAAAAGTGGGAGTCAGAGCCCCAGGAAACTGGGCTTCTCTTTGATAGGAGAATGCTGCCACTTCCTCAGGTGCATACATTGTGTGTTTGGCATTTGGCTGAACACTCTGAGAATGAGACAGCAGAGTTCTAACTGTTTTGTACCAGTCACAATACATAACCAACCCCTTCTGGAAGACTTTGAGCTGGGAGTGTGCTTTAAGCTTCAGACAATGCTGGTTCTTTTGACTCCTCAATACTTTACCTTTTTTTTCACTTCAAAGAAAAAAAAACCCCTGCCTCTTCAGCTGCCATGAGCTGGCGTAACTCCTCTGATTTGGTACTTCCATGTACCAAGTACATTCATGAAGATTTACTTCCTTTTCCTGTAGATCTACATGGAAGTGAGACCTACTCCCCCTCTCTTAGAGATGGTATCTCAGCAGGCCATTTCCAGCCTGAAATCCTGTCTTTGGTACAGGTAGCGGCCACCCATGTTAGGAAGTAGTCAGGGTGTATTAGAAATTTGGGATGTGCTGAGCTCCCCCTCTCTCTGTGGATGGTGATACACACACAGCTGAGTGGAATCAGACAGGTTTGCCATGCACTGTGCCAGATCAGGATTTTTACTGCCCTTTTCATGCCCTGCTTGTCTCCAGAGGAGCTCTCTGGTGCCTCACTCAGCAGCACAGTCCCACTGAAGTGATTTTCCTGCTCTCATCTGACTGCTCCCCAGGTCAGCAGCTCTTGTCCTCAAGGCCTCCTCCTTCCCTTCAGGTGCCACCCATCCCTGCCCTGTGGGAACGTCATTAGGAATGAGGGGAGATAATTGTCAGCTGGCACAAAGCCTCACTTAGGTGGTCTGAGTTCATCACTTACCTCCGTGACGGCGAAGCTTCTTTTCCCACAGGGAACAACCTTGTACCACTTGTCATGCAGAACATCCATGAAGCCGTGGGATTTGTACTGGCTGATCAGGTCAGAGATGTTTGAGGTGAGAGGAGAGTTGGGGGGAAGACCAATGCCATATCCTAGAAGGGAGAACAGTACCATGATCTCTCTCTTGTTTGGTTTTTGCTGAAATATGCTCATCTCAGCATGGAAGAGCAGGCTGACACTCTGTTTCAGCCAGCCAGCTCAAACCTGGCTTACTGTGGTCTGAGAATGCTGAGACAAGACCTTTTTTTGTGCAAAATAAAGTCATTCAGTATAAACAAAATAAACAAATTCAAAATTATTATGGCCATACAAGAAATATGTAAAACTGGAGGTTCAAAAACTTAAAAGGGAGGCAATGGATGAATAAATCCTTTCTCTAGAAACACAGACATTTTCATGCCCTTGCCATGGAGTCTTTCAGCAATGCAAAAAGGCCTCAATGTCACATAAACCATTCTATGATCCCCTTGCATTGTTAGAGCACTGAATGTGACTGTGGTGTCAGATGTGACATTTTCTTCCTGCGCATTTTCTGATGAGGAGATGTATGCACGTAAATATATACAGGAGCAATCTTCATTGTCATCACACAGCAATTTAAAGCCCAGGGGCTATACTTTCAGTTCATGCACTTCTGCTCTGGCACTGACAGGGACTTCCAGATACTAACAAATGCAGTTTTTAGCCACTGTGTTGTCTTTCACCATGTCGAAGTGCTGGTAAAGGACTTAGTGTAAGTGAAAAAGAATTCAGTAACTCTGATTATGGTATTTCTATTTGCAGATTCTGGGGTTTGACTTTAGAAATTCGAAACAAATACAATTGATGTCTCAAAGGCATTCAGTTGCATGCCAATTATCTGCAGAGATTCATTTCCAGTCCACTGTGGATTTTTGTTTTTCAGTTCAGAATTCAAAATTTCAGACTCTTTCCTTAAAAAAGCCCACAACAACACAGGAAGAAATAAAAAAACCCTCACAGACAGACAAGTGCTGAATTTGCCATGACAGTGGCTCTCTTTTCAATGAGTGATGAGGTGATAAGTGTTCCTACAATGCAGTAGTCTCCCTTGCTCCCGAGATTTTTATACTGTGCCTAAAATTCCACCTGAATAAATTTGCTCACGTCAAAGGATTTGTTTCAGAGTTGGCACAGCTAAGACTCATAAATACCCCATTATCAGCATATTTCTTTTGTAATTGGGGTATATGAAATCCAGTCATCCAAAATCATACAGTTCGGGGTCTATTTGTTTGTTTCTTTTTCTCTATTGAAATCTAATCTACTTGATTCCAAGTTGTGGAAGGTTTCAGTTTTACTTCAGCAGAGCAGACCTTTCTGAAAGGGATTTATCAGGTTTCTGAAGGAGGTTGTTTTATCATATGATGGGAGCAGTTGGAGCGATTGCCTTCGGAGGGGAGGGAAGTGGAAGCACCAGTCCTTTCCACTGGCCATCTATCACAGAAGTGGTTCCTAAAGTCTGCTGCCCATGTGCTCATCCATGCTGGAAGCAGCTTCACACCAGCCTTGCTTCCAAAGGCTGCCTTCTGAGCTGTCCTTGCTAATTCCTTGAGGCTGCAGGAGTCCACACACCAGGGCAGGCTCCCTTCTCAGTTAACTACAGATTCAGTGGGAATCTTGAGCTGACCTTTAAAATGGGAACAGTATTTGTCTGCTTCAGATGAGAGTGAAACTGCAGAACTGCATTTTGAACATGTCTGAACTGGGTTTTGAACACGTGTCAACAAAGCGAGCTGTCAGAAGAGAAGCCTCATTTCAGGGGCCTCTTTATTTCATGGCGAGCAGGGAGATGGACTGTGCCTCCTACTTGTCTGGAGACAGACTGCCTGAGCACTTGGAATAATTCCTATATTGAGCATGGCAACAGGTCACAGAATCACAGAACCACAGCATGGTTTGGGTTGGAACGGACGTTAAATACCATTCAGTTCCAACCCTTCCATGGAGAATCTTCCACTAAACCAAGTTGCTCAAAGCTCCACCCAACCTGGCCTTGAAATAGGTGGTACAAGTGATCTGAGAGCTCAAAAAACCACGAAAAAAGGCTGGAGCTTTTATTCTGCTCAGTCACTGAGAATTTTGTCATAATCCTCAAGGGGTCCTCAGTTTCACCTCCATATTTTCACTGAGAATACCACAGGACAACAAAGCAAACTCAGCACAGCAGAAACAGAGCAGTGTGTTATAAAACTGGTTATTACCTTCAATGGCAAAGGGTTTTCCCACAGTTAAGAGCTTGCAGTCAGCATCTATTGACACTTCATAATCTAAGAGTGCTTTATCCATGATGAAGGCATCGAGTTTCTCTGGATCATGCCTGTATTCAACATCAAAGTCAGAAACACAATCACTTCACAGTCTAAGGCTCAGTGACACTCATTGAACACTTGTCCATGCAGTTTTCTGGAAGATTACTGTAGGAAAACAGGGGCCAGGGACAGCTATTTGCACATCTGCACTTAAAATGACAACTGGTTTATGTTTTGAAGGAGGGAATTGTGCACAAAATGCAAACTTGGTGCCTTTGTGCATTAGGAGCAGTCAGCGTGTTTAGGACTTATTTTGCTTCCACAAAATGCTATTGTTCTGAAAGACAAAAACCACTACAATATCTTGAACTTTGACTCAATCGAGAGTCAGCACAAGGCTTTAGTGGAAAAGATCAAAAATTGCTAAAATACTTTGGAATTTTATTTTGGTAATTTAATACCAATTTTATTTGTTATTTGGTAATTTAATTGGTGTCTTGGTTTCTTTGTGATGTTAAGCTTGGGGATATTAGAGCAAAAACACAGAAGGATAACCTATTCAATGTTGTGTCTCATCCTTTCTCCTTGAATATGAGGTAAATTATCTCCTTCACCCAATTCAGCTTTTCCTCGTGTTGTCTTCATGAAGACAGATGACTGAATTTTACTAAAATAATAATTTCTGAACAGCATGCTTGGATAAAATAATGATACAAAAGAACAGTTGCAGTGCCTGTTCTCATCTGATCCTGGGACTGCACCCTCCATTCCTGTCCCCTTAAAACTCTGGGTGTTCTCCTGATGTGATTACTTCATTGATTTCAATCCATTGACTCCAGTTTGACCCAAAGAACTGCCATGCATTATCAATAGGGTGGGTCTGGGAAAAAATATATAAACAGAAAACAACAGGAAAAAACTGCTGGTGAAAAGTTCTCAGGCCATCTGCTACGCAACTTCTAAGATAAAATGAACAAATTATTTCAGGCTTATTGCCACCTCTCCTGTTTCCTGCAAGAATTGTGTGTCCCCCAGACTGTCAAGCACAAATGTCTCTGAGGTACACTGACATGATTCCTCAAGCAACAAGACTTCTATTACTTTTTACCAGTCTAGTGCTTCTTTTATTCATTTTAACGACAAATTAAGGTTCCTCTCTGAGAACCTCCTTTCCTCGCACCACACTGAGGAACCTCATTGGCAGCTTTTGCTTGGACTGCATGTTTTTTTCTGAATGTTTCTCACTGCCTGGGCTCCCAAGCTCAGAAACCTGCCAGGAGTTTATACATTGTCCTTGCCTGATGGCACCCCCACACCCAGGTGAGGTACCTGGGCATTCCCACCTGGCCCAAATGCATTTTAATCCACTGAACTCCATGTTTTGTGGGACCCTCAGCACCGGGAAGATCAGAGGGAAAGGATCAGTGGGACATGGGATCCATGGAGTGGTGATATTTTCTACTTCATCTGTCTCTCTGTCACTATCTTTCTCTCTCCCCACCACCATCACCACCTCTCTCACACATTTACTGTTAAATAAAATCCATACTACTGACTTTGTCCTCGTTTTCACCTTAATTCAGGCATCTCTCTTTTTATTTTATTTTAATACCCAGATGGTAACAACTGGCCAGGGGAGGAGGTGTGGTGCTGCGTGCAGGGGCTCACTTCAGGTAGGCCACGCCGTCGTTGGTGGCAGGGACGTTGTAGCGCCGCATGTACTCATGCATCTCCGGGAAGCTCTGCCTCACGTAGTCCTCGGCGCTGCTCTCCCGCACCGTGCCGAACCGGAACCCTTGGGAGGGGTGGTGGAGCTGAGGGCAGGACAGGAGAAGATCAGCAGAGCCATCTGCTTCCCATCACACCTGGTATCTCCGTCCTAGCATGGCAACAGTTCCTCAGAAACCTGCAGCATTCCTGGCCCTGCCCCTCTGGGTGTTTCCCTGCAGGTAGCTTCCCACCCCCCAGGAAAGACCTGGAGAGACTTACCGGGTGACTAAATAGCCTGTCTGTGTACTCTCAGGGTTTTCTTCAAATGTGAAAAACAATCCCCATGAAGCACCCAAAATCTAGGTGTTTATTGGCATTACTTGTCTCTAGACCAGACAGTATTTCAGGAAATGTTATGAGAAGCCTCTGGGCTTTCTGGGGCTCTGGGTAACCAGCAGAGGACACAGAGTCTGGATTTGTTTCGGCAGAATATGTTTTACTGACTCCTTAGGGATGAAATTTAGCCTTCTGCAGAAGGGTAGCACCTCCAGTTCATCTCTAGAAGCATAGACACTGTATCACAGTCTTTGCTGCCATTCCTCACAGACAAACTGAGGACTGAAAGGTTGTGTACACCAAAAAAGTCTCCCCTGGCAGTGAGCAGGAGGGAGAATTCCCCTCTGTACAGCCCAGGCTGCAACCATGGCTGTACACACAAAGACTCTTTTCACTGTTTTGTGCCCTGCCCTTTTCTGAATGGACTTCATGCTCTGTAGCCCCAAGGACCCCAGTCAGGTTTCACAGATCCCTCTTTCTACAGCTTCTGTTTGCCTTTGGAGCATTTAGAGACTTGTGGGGAAAGTCTCAAGCTCCACAGTAATTCAAAAGCCTTCACCCCCCCCCCAGCCTCTAACACACCAAGCTTTCAGAGCACAGGAAGCCAAACAGAGCTAAAGCTGAAGCAGTCAGGCTGTCTTTGCTTCCCAGGAAGCTCACGGACATCACAGCAGCTTGCAAAGATGATCTCACCACGGCCACGCTCTGCTTGGCAAAGACCAAGCCAAGAAGCATTCTGCCAGTCCATCTGGCCCCTGCATTATCATCTAAGCAGAACGGAGTGCAGAGCACCACAGAGCCATAAAAAGACCTTTCCCCGTCTTCTCTTCAATGACCCCATGGATAAAAGAGTGTTTGTAGTTTTTTTAAGAATAGCAGAGGTAGGATGTAAACTCAGAGTCACCCAGTTTAGTCTGAAAATGAACAGAAAAAGGTCTTTTGAATGCTGTTTCTGATGTCATGAAAGCTATGAAAATTCTGTATTTCTGGAAATTTTTACCTGAAAAGTGGGCAGGTGGTAACCACCTTGTGGTCTGCTGATCTGTGATCCCTGTGTTGCAACCTGGGAATGAGACCTGCAGCTAATTACAAGTCTGTGGGCATGAAGAGAGCCCTGGCAGATTTTTTTTTACATGTTCTGGTGTAGATGGCTGTGGGACAAGCAACGCAGGGTGTGCCTCCATCTGGAGCTGGCCATTGTGCTGTGCCAGAAGGACTGTGGGCACAGAGGGAAATGTTCTTGCCTAGGAGTGTGGGAGCAGCATTCAAGTGCCAGAAGACATAAATAACAGGAGCTGGGCTGTGACAATACCTCATGGAGACTTCCAGCACAATGCTGTCAGCCAAAATCTTGAGCCACTGAAGACGACCTGCTTAAAGAAGGAACTTGGAGTAGGGTTCATCTTCTCTGTCCCAAGAAGATCATCACCACAGTCAAGATGAATTGTTTTAGATTTTATTTCTTGGCAGTTTCAGTGAAGAGACTTGAAACCCCATTAAGACCCAACACTGAACCACACTGGCATCTTCCAAGTCAACTTAGGTGTTTGTTGAGAAATTTGTGGCCCACCTAGTGATGCCAACTGCAGTGTAACACCTGATGTGCAGACAAAGTCTGACTTCACTGGAAAGCATCTCTCCCTCAGACTGTCACCAATGTCTGCATTTGGCTAAATTTTTAAGCCTGGATGAGAAAGGCTGGTACAAAACCAGTAAACTGAACCTCCATGCAATTTTCTATCCTAAATCCTTTGCTGAGGACTGCCCACACTTTGCTTTATGTTGGGCATCCTGTCAAATTTCACCCCAAATGATGACAACACTGGAATGTTTATCAGACCAAAAGTCCATCTGGCTTAATATCTTGTCTCTAGCAACACCAGATGCCTGGTAGGAAGTCTTGGGAAGCCTGTGTAAGGGAGTTGTTCAGCAATCCCTTGCATCCAGTGCTCTATCTGCTTCTGGTAATTTCTGCTTTTTCTTAAGCATCATTACGTGGCTGCAGCTTTGTATTTGATGAACTCCTTTTACGAAGGATAAACATTAATAATTGTTTTAATCCTCTCCATCTTTCAAGGACTTCTGTTTTCTTCTTACTGCTGCTTATCCACAGGAGGAAAAGGTCTGCTTGCAGCTCTGTGGATTGACAGGGCAAAATGCTGCCAACAGCATTTCACTGATGATTTTCTAAGACTGCTAAGGGTTACTTGCCTCAACAGAAGACAAAAAACTTGAGGATGGAAACAAGACTCATCACTTGTCATTGCTTTCTTACCTTCTGTAGTCCTCTCCTGGGAAGATTATGTGACAAGATGAAAAACCACAAATATCTGTGTCCTGACAGGATAGGTAAATGCCATAGTCTTACTGTGAATCTTGCCTTGTTAGCTGTCTCTTTTTTCTAATCTTTTCTGTTTCTCATGCTCTCTTTCTCTTGTGTTTCTTATGTTTTGAAAGCTCTATACTGAAAGAGTCTTTCTGTTTTCTATAAACCAATAACAGAATCTTAATGCCTAGGGCTTCAGAGAAATCGTGAAGTCTGAAAAATCAGCATTTGAAGAACCAAGAATGGATTCTACATATTTTCTTTTAAACTTGTAATTCAGGGGACGCAGTTACTTATATTTATACCAGTAACAGAAATATAAAGACCAGCTTATTGGAAGAAAGGGCTGTTGAAATTAGAGTAATTTCTACTATGTAGGTTCTCTGCTTCTGTGTATATACTGTGTTTCTCCATTCAAAGCTCAGTTATTGCCAGAGCAAAAGGCTCTGGTAGGTAAAGGGCTAGGAAATGTTGACAATTTTTATATCCAGAACACCTGGAGGTTTACTGGTGACTCAAGTAAAATTAAAAATAAATGAATGTAATAGCTGCAGATCCATCCCTAGATATGAGTTTTCTTGGCACTCAGCTTAGATAGCCTTACAAAGCCCCACCAAAATCAGACATCTGTGACTGTAAGAAGTGGAAAGAACAAGGTTTGTTTAGACCTGGAGGGAGGTTTTGAGGCAACAGTGAAGTCCTGGCTTGACAATTCATTGAACAAGATGTGAAGATTGTTATGGGTACAGATATTGCAAAATAGCAGTATCTCAAATAAAGACATTTAAATTTCTTTAACTGTCAGATCATTGAACCACAGAATCATTTAGACTCAAAAGACCCTTAAGATCAGACCCCAACCACTAACCCAGCATTGCCGAGCCCATCACTAAAATATGTCCCTAAGAGCCACATCTACATGTCTTTTAAACCCCTCCAGGGATGGCAACTTCACCATTTCCCTGGGCATGCTGTTCCAATGCCTGACAACCCCTACGGTGAAGGAATTTTTCCTGGATCTCCCTTCTGAAGACTCATTAGTGTTTATCAAGCCACCAGCCCTTTGAGTGTTATCTGGGAAGGCCACCACAGCCAACTGCAGCTGGCTGTGAGCTTGAGCAGGGAAATACCAATAGCCTGGGCAGTCTAACAACAAGGGTATGAACATAACAATTGAGTAGCTGTGTTAAAAGCTATTAACTGCTAATGTATTTTAATATTTTATTTGTTAAAAGCTAAAAGGGGTTAAAAACCTATTTAGTGCTGCTGGTTAGCGGCTCTCCTAAAAATGGTGACAGCTCCAGCAGCTAACAGTATCATTTTTGCGTCTCAAGTACTGGAGATCATGGATTTCATATTGATGAACTGAGTTTTACACCTGAAGCTATGGCGTATACCACGAATGGCCATTCTTTAGGTGCACCCCAAAGTTTTAGAACCATCTCCACACTCTACTGTGAGGAAGCTGTTGTACATGAAGTTGTGATGGTGCACATGGTGACATCCCATTTGGACCTGGTTTAGCATTTGGGGCAGACTCAAGAGATGAGTGGGACACGGAGCCAGAGGGGTCTGAGCACTGAGTGCTTGGATTTCATAGGTTCAGGGCTGTGGAATGCCAAGACTAGAGGATCTTGCTGCACAGGACAGGGATGGATGGCTCAGGAGGATGTCCCATCTCCTGTGAAGGCAGCAATCTTGGGTGGGAGGACTAGGACGTGCTGCTGGGAAGTAGAGGATGAAGGTACAGGAGAAAGGCTAAGGAGCCTTGGAAGCAAGCATTCTTTCTGGAACTGGTGTCCCTGTGAACACTGCTGTCCCTGTGACCTCTCAGGACAGTGTCTACTGTACGACACATGGATTGTGCCCAGTATTTCCAAGAACAAGTCTCACTGTTGAAGAAAACGTACTATGGGTAAGGAAACAAACAAGAGGCAATGTTTTCTTACACAGTGTAAGAAAACAAGGGGAAATGTGAATGCCGCCAAGCCCTGAGGAGGTGAAATGGTTGTTGGGTCACTTGAGCCCTGAGACAGGGAGGCCATGTAGTGTTTAAGGAACTCAAGAGCTTTACAGTACATCCAGCTTCTCTGACAGTGCCAGGAAAAGCTCTGGGACTTCTCAGAGTCTTCTGTGCCTTGCATAACATGGTACTCTCAGACAAATGATGTTTGTGCTTCTTGCTCCTGAAAGCAAACACTGCAGCTACCAGTTCCTTTGCCTTGGCCCCTTACTTTCAGATCTTCTTGGTTTCTGTCTGCTGCTGTTAAAACATCTGCTGAGTGGGAAGTGGAGAACTTGTTTTATTTGGGAAGATGTTGAGGTGAATTGGGCATCTGCATACATCCATGGCTTGGGGTGCCAATTATGCATGAAAATACCAATGTGATAAACACCAATGTGATGAAACCACAGCAGCAGAAACAGGAAAACACAATCCTGAATGACAGGGCTTTTGCATAACTTGGCACATTCCATTTTATGTAATGCATTGCCATTGCACTCAATGCTGTCAGCTGGGGAGAACACCTAGATCCCAACTTGAAAGGAAACAGGCCCAGAAATCTCCAGTACAGGTTGGGATTTAGAACTGAAAATGCATGAGATACTGCCAGCAGTTAACCCTGGCACAACCGAGGATGTGGGACTGTGGGGTTTTGAGGTCTTTCTAGCAGGTTCTGGCTTTTTAGGACTTTTCAGTGCTGCAAAGCCAAATGATTTGCCTCAAGGACTTTCCCCCCTTGATGCCCTGATTTTGTTTAGTATCATTTTGAGGTTTGCATCACAGTTGGTTGCCATTGACTTTTGCAGTTAGAACCCCAGGTGTTCAGTACAGAAAAATTATGGTCTCAGCTCCAAAAAAGTAGGCAATACAATATTGACTTCTGATCCCACGGAGTTTGAGCTTGCTGGGACCTGTGAGGAGACGAGAAACATCTAAGCAGAGCAACTGCTGGGAAGGGAAATTGTGGCTATTTTCTACAAGCAATGATGTAACTACGAAATCTAGGAAATGCCTTCCCAGCACCTGATTGATGGGGTGCAGCACCTGCCTCACTGAGTCTGGCTCAGAACCATTCTGTGCATC
Source organism: Corvus brachyrhynchos (assembly GCF_000691975.1). NCBI lineage: Eukaryota > Metazoa > Chordata > Aves > Passeriformes > Corvidae > Corvus > Corvus brachyrhynchos. Next base: position 289,499 of record NW_008238443.1, on the reverse strand, counting down.
TTGAAATGGGACTGGAGGAAAAATGCTTTGGGAACTTCACTTCTAATCATGATCTCAACTCATGAGATGGATTTCATCACCCATTCTATTTTTTTGAGGGGAATGAGAAAAAGGCAATCCAGTAGCTGAGTGCAGCACCAGTGACCACTCATCGCAGTGACAGAGCTAATGTGCTTTTTAACGAGCTTTTACCACCACCTATAATGGTGCTTTTTAATTTAAACAGGGTATAGAAAGGAGGAACATGTCTGAAAGTGCTTTCCCAACTTTTACAACAAGCTCTGAGGAAAAACATTGGTGCAAAAGATTTTAGTATCTCACTCCCATGACAGTGCTGGTTACCCGGTATAACACCAAGTGCAGTGTTTAATGGGCACCTCGTGTATCAGCAGAATTGCCAGCATGATCCCTGCCAGGGAACTGCTGCAGGATCTTGAAATCTGCTCAGTTTCTACCTACTGGAGAAGGGTAGCATTAGGTGAAGAACTGATGTGGTTTTAGAAATGTGCTGTTTTAAAACGACACTTCTGTCTCTGGCACATAAAGCAATAGCATTTTACTTTGCCTTATGTAACACACACATTTAGGGGATCTTCCAGCCACTAATAGATTTCTCATAGCTCAGTGACAAAATATAAGCAATTGGAAGTGTTAAAAAAGAGTTTCAGGGGAAAATGAACAACACAAACGAAATAATAGTAATAAAAAAAAATCCCAACCACAAACCAATGTAAAACTGTTCATGGGCTTTCCCTAATTATCTGAAGTTTTCAAAAACTGAATATTTATGGGGTGCAGAAGGAGATGAAAGAAAATTATTCACAGTGAAGCACATGAATTTCAGATTTTAGCAGATGAAAATTCACAGCTCAGCTTCTGGAAGTGGAGGTTTTGATCAGGGACTGTCCTATGTGTTCAGGCTTCAGAAGCCGAGATGTTCCCAGAGCCTCCAGGAGAGGGTGTTTGCAGAATACATTTGAACCAACGCTTTTGCTTCTCTGTTGCAGAAAGTGTCAGTGGAGCTGATTCTTTCCTTGCCAGGATAAGGTTTTCTTAAGATTCTGTCACTTTGAATCCAGCTCAGGAATCCAGCTCAGCAAGGTCATTAGTTGGCATAAAACCTGACAGCTGCACTGAAGTCAATGAGCAGCTTCAACCTGGACACAAGTGCACAGTCCACTGCTGACAGCTTATTCTCTTCATTGCAACAAGGGAATACGTGAAAGGAAACTGTGACTTAGGAATCTGCTCAAAAATATGAACCTTTGTGTTGATGGTCCCTGTGTGAGTGCTAATAATTAAACTTAAGACTTGTTCTGCTCCTTTGTGTGTTGGAAAAGCTGTTCAACTCAGGGATGAGACTGAGGACTCAGATCTGTGGTTAATTTCTGAGGATTGCTCTGATGATTGAGTTGCTAGGCAGTGCAAAAAACTCCATAAAAAGAGCACTCTGAACATGCAGGTGTGTTTATCCCTGTTTCTTAATAGCATTCTAAGTGTTTTCTGGACAGAGGGATCTTTGAGCTGTGATTTATTCTGGGAGAGATGAGAACTGTAAGGTAGAAAGTGTAAATAATTGTAGGAAAAATGGATAGACTGAGGGGAAAGAAGGGATGTTATTCCCAAAAGTCCACAGATCACTGCTTCTAATTCCACTTCAGCAGCACAAAGCAGCCGTAAAACTGTTCCAGATGGAATCACTTCATCCAGCATGTTCTTCTGCTTACTCCCTGTAAAACAGGGCTAATGCTGCTGTCAGGCAGGTGAAATCCTTTTCAAATTACATGCAAGGGAAGGAGAGCTGTGTGGCTGAGAACATGTTCAAGCTACCAAAGAGATACAGAGGATTTCTGATTAGAGACTCTCTCTCATCCTTCCATCCCGAGTCTTGGGTCTCTGGATGAAAAGCTATCACATATCTCTACGAGCCTCTGAGGGCTCAGGGAGGAAACCTCATGCAGCAGCAGCTTGAAGTGTAGGTAGTGCTCCCACCTTCAAAACCATCATCTTTAAAATCCTTTTTCTTACAAATTTCTTCTGCTCCAGCTGTTGCTGGTTGAAGGTCAGTCCTCACACCCTCTGGCCATGTGGCAACTGCCCCCTGGGTACCAGGGCTAAAAATAATGCTCTCCCTAAACCTGTAAGGCAGGAATAGTGCTCTGTGCTTTCCAGGAGCAAACAGTAGCTTTGTGTTGTAAAGGGGTCATTAGTCACCAGGATGAAGAGGTTTCCAGCTGTAGGTGGTGGGACTGTCTACCTGCACATGATTTCTTCAACATGTTATTTGCTATTCGCTTTGGGTTCAAGAGCATCAAATGAAGGTAAATCACAGGGAGTCCTGTGTTACTGATGGATCCAACATGGAAACAGAAAGGGATTTGTCCGTCTTGGAATCAGTGAGGAATGTGTTAAGCATGAAGTGTAAATGAAAAATTACGGCCACATTTGGATACTTGGGCCTCTTGCACAGTGAAGTACAGACATTAATATTTGACTTCACCTGGTGTTCAGTCAAATCCTAATGCACTCAATGAAAACCACAGCTTCTTCCAGAGGGCTTGGACCCTTGTCATCCCTGAAGCCCCTTGGATCAGTGCAGGACTTCTGTCTCCAGGAAGGTGAGCCACAGTAGCATTCTGGTCTCTCTGGATCACAATTGCTGTGACTTTTGTGAACAATAATAGACACCCTCCATGCTGCCAAGTCAGCTGCATGATGGCCTTCCACCTGTCAGGTGCTAACATCATCTTCACTGTTCTCTGCCACTCTTCACCAGTTACTTCAGTAACTTCTTCTGTAATTCTCCACTTGCATTATTTCTTGCAAGGGTCTGAACCCCACCTATGATGCAGTTGCTATTTCTGGTGGTGGGCTCACTTTCCTTTTTTTTAAGAAAGGCTATGACACTTAGTATTTAGGTTTGTGCAGCTTGAGAGTAAGAAAACGACAACCATATAGATGGGAAAATGCTAAAACACATTAATTCCTTCTGGTGCTTGAAGAACAACCTTCACAACCTGCCCCACATGGAATGAAGACAGCAGGACTTCCTCTCTTCCACGCCTACCCCTAAATTCTTTGGATCAAACAACAAGGTGAGGTGAGGAGTGGCCAGGGCAGTCGGTAACAGCGTGAGACATTGTGTGTAGGTGAAGACCTTGAGCAGTAAGGGTTAATATGCAAAGATAATAGAAAGATAAACGTTGGCAAGAGGGCATAAAAAAGCACGTTTCATTGGGAAAGGAAACTTGATTTGCAGAACACTGCAGTGCATTTTTCTGATAAAATGGGTATCAGAACAATGCAGATCTGAGCTGGACAGATTCTGAGCCTCCAAAGCTGCAGCTTTAGCAAGAAATCTTTAATGAAGTGACGGGGAAGCTAAAGAAGCAAAGATTTCATCTCCATAAATTGCAGGTGCCTTTCATTCCTGTATGAGACAGCTCTGCAATTCTTTATTGTGGCTGGAGCTTGATACTCAATTTTGTCTTTGTCCGAGAGTTTTTTACTCTGCTCTCTGTGACACTGAAAGTCCTCTTGAGTTCAAATCCTTCACTGACTCATTAATACTCAGAAAAGCACCACGTATTAATTAGCAGGCTGTGATCTTGTCAATCACAACCTTCCTGTGCCCAGTAACTTCCTTCACAGAAACAAAGTCTCTGTAGTTTCTTCTTTTAATTGTAAAAAGAACCCTGCAGTCCTGTACAAATACTAAACCCTATGGCAGCAGTAAGATTTCTTTAAACTACACTGAGTTTGTTACTTTTTTTTTGCTATACAACTTAATACATTTAATGCATATTTAAATAAATGCTACTTCATTATCTATTTAGCACATAGCAGTTCAAGTGGCCCCCCTTACAATGATTCATATCAGGCTGCTGCAGTGAAAAACCACAGCAGTAATTTCTTTTAATGTAATTCCTACAAAAATTCCTTTTTCAGGAAGAAAATTTACCAATAAACACACAACAGTTAAGGCCTCACTCTAAAAACTGCTGAACTCAATGGAAAATACCATTAAGAGCAGGAGTATTTCAATCATGCCTTTAATGATGAAAAAGGCCTGCAGAGTGGCTTGATCTTTCTTTTTCTGTGATTTGGTGTTGCTAAGGCTCATCTGCAGTTACTTGCCAGTTGTTTTTCTGGACAGTTTTAATACAAGGAACACAAAGTATTCAACTGATATAGTAAGGGCCATAAGGCCTCTAAATTAACTGAGATGCTCATAAATCAGAAATGAGAGCTTGCACCCTCACATTTTACATATCTAGATACAAATATCTGGGTGGTTGTACACATTGAATTCCTGAGTAACAAAACCTCACACATACCTTGCCTGGATCACTCAAAGTGCTTAGTTTTGTAATAAAAAGGTGGGCAGCTCATAAGAGCAAGTCCTCAGACACTGAACTAGGAGAAGAGCAGAGATTTCTGAGGACTAATCCCACTGCACACCGAGGATGTTGAAAGGACTTGCTGGGTGGAACTTGCCAGAGTGACTGTCGATGTCTTCTCTGGGGCACTTTTTTTTTTTTTTTTTTTTTTTTTTTTTTTTTTTTTTTTGGTGTTTTGAAACACAATCATTCATGGCAGAGAGAAGGAGGCACTTCCAGGGAATGGTTTAGGTATCCTGAAGCCAGTGCCTTTACAGCAGCCTACCTGTACAAACTGTAGCTGTAAAAGCATAGTAGACTGTGTAAATAATATATCTTCACTGCAGGCGTGTGAAGTTAGGAGAGACAATGCAGTGAAATTGTTGGTGATGGGATCCGCAGGAGTAGCCCTTTTTTGTTAAATGAAGCTAAATAGGTTCAATATTTTATGTTAAAATATAACATGGAAAGGAACTTTCCCACTGTCTAGGGTTGTTTTTGAAGGTAAAGTGATGCAGAGAAGTAAAAACATAACCAGAGTAAATGAACAGGCATGGCTACCCAAGCGTGTGCTAAAGAAGGAAAAGAAAAGCTGACAGCTGTCACGAAAGGCACAACGGCCGGAAAGCGTCCAAAAAGCTCATTAAATTGTTGAAAGAACAACACTTTTTGCAGAAAGAAAGGCCAGGTGTTGGACTACCTTATGGAAAATCTGTCCAGCTCCTCTCCTGCTTCTGCTGTCTGCTTCCATCTTGGCATGTTTGAAATATTTCTTCTGCCCTATGGGCTTCCAGAATTCTTTTGCCTCAAATTACCTGAACTACCCAACACACTCAGGACTTCATGGTGCATCTCCAATATGTATTCTTGAATGAAAAACCTGGAAGCCAAATCTCTTTTTCAGGTCCCCTTTGCCACTAAAAAAACCCCACTCTCTGGGGAGATCCTGCAGAACCATTTGCCATGAGTTGTTTTGCAGAGTAAAAAGTTTTACTTCTAGGCCTTATGAGTGGCTGTACCAAAGAGTAAATTATACATAACTGAGCAACCTGGCGGAGGTGTCCCTGCCCATGGCAGGGGGGTGCAACAAGGTTATTTTTAATATCTCTTCCAACCCAAAACATTCTGTGATTCTGTGATCAGACCAGCCCCAAGGCAGGCTGCTGGTCTGCATGCCTGGAGGAGGAATAAAAGAAAGAACTCAGCTCTGGTTGAGCATCTGGTCTGCCAGGCACTCTGACAAAGAAAAATATTATAATAGTTTTGTGCATCCTGAAAGATGACATTAGAAGAAAAACTTAAATAAGCATCTGTGATTCAAACACAGAGGGAAGCGATAAAAGCAGGTGAAATTATACAAATACAATGTTTTTTCTCCATCTCCTCTGTCTGCAGAAACACTTTTAAACTTCTTTGCCACATACTGTAGAGAGCTTCTTAAGAGGGATTCAGGACACAGATGAATGTTCCATCTGGGCAGCCAGAACATTCATGCTGTAGCTATCCCCCTTGTCCTCAAACAGGAGGCTGACCATGTTCCAGTTGACACAAAAGCTGTATTTGCCAGTTTTCACTGGCAAGAGACGATGTCTAAAACCCGTACAGTCAGAAAATGAGGGAGGAGGGGGCAACTGTGGCCCAAAACTGCCAATTTTCTTAAAAGAATTAGATTTTAAGGTGGCAGGACATTGCTTCAATATCTCTACAACCTATTGGCTCCCGTTGTACCTCCTGTTGTAAAAGGTCACCTGAAATGGGACCTAGGAAAGGGGGCAGCCAGCTTTGATGGACACTGCATGACTGTGGCTTTAGTGACCTACCCTGGTTAAGATTCTCACACAGAAAATACATAGCAAGTTTCCCAAATTCAAGACATACTCCAGTAAATTAATTCTCCTTCCTCTCACTGCTTGCCTTCTGCTCTGGTTCCTGTCTCACTGGCTGTTCCTCCTTTCAGCAGCTTGATGATATTTCTATATTCTCTTCTATATCATTAGTGCATTTAAAGGTCCAACTGAGATAGCTCTAATTCTGTCCTTCCTGACTGTTCACAACCTCAGATGGGATTTGCCATTTATGGCTGACAGCCTGAAGAAATTATATGCCTTACATCACCTCGAGAAGTCTGCTCCTCTATTTTGGGCTTTGTTTTTTAAATAAATTTCAAAAGCACAGTACAAAGGGCACATGCATACCGGGAGCAGCAGAAGAATGTTTAAAGCATATTTAAATTAAAAAGGTTATTTCTCCCTCCTGCTGCCTTCTTTTTCAAATGAGTCTCCACCACTGAAAAGAAAGAGGTAAACATATTTGGGAAGAAAAACACAAGCATAACATCTTTTAGCGACATAAAAAATGCTTCAAGTAACTTAACTAAAAAAGTTGTGCCTGTAATTCTGCGACTGTTGTGCCCCAAACATTTCCTAAACCTAAGCTTTAACTCTTAGAGAGAACTTTGAATAGACACAGCTCAGGCTTTGTGTGAAAAAAAGGTTAAGCCAGTGCATTTTCTATTACAACTACTCTTTCAGACTGACACTTTGGAGGCAAATGCATGAATGAAATACACAGAACTATTCTGTAGCTCATGTAATGGCAGGCAATCTTCTTCTTCTTCCCTAAAATCTATGTTGTCTTGTTCCCACAGTGGGAACTGGTAACTACTCAGAAGCTTAGGTTTATTCCATGAAACAGGGAACTGCTTTTCTAGGAAAGGCCAGTAATCCCAGTGATTTAAAGGAATCACTGAGGTTACTAACCAGGAGTCTTTGGTGTTTCTGCTCAGGACCCAGATCCGTGTCTGCAGCACCTGACATGCTTCAATGTTCTGCACGAATCTTTAACAGCACAGCTTTGGAACAATTTAATTTCCTTGGAGCTGCAGGAATTTCCCAATACCTGTTTTAAAAACTCCACATGTGGTCACAATAATAATGCTGAAAAATAGGATGTAATCTGATGCAATTTGATTTGATGGATGAGGAGATGGCCGTGCAAAGAGTAGAGGACGAACCTCATTTTCAAACCAACATTGTGCCTTCATACAACAATGTAACAAATATCCCTGGAACTGGGGAAATTCAGCTGAAAGCTCTCATCTGCTTCTTCAGAATGCTTTGAAGAAAACATATATACTGATTCTCAGACTTTTGTGCCTTATATTGATGAAGATATTCAAGAAATATTTATGATATCTTTTGCTGGGAGGGGAATGGCAGATTATTAGAAGCAATTTGCTTTAAGCCATAAATCAATTTTAGGCCACCTCAGGTCAGCCACAGAAACTGTTGCTCTTTGTTTAAAACATTTTTGGTAGAAACCATCTAGTTAGCATTGCAGGGAGTGAGTCAGGCACTGCACTCACAAAGTCAAAACTGAATGGTCATTAGTCTGACTGCAAGGTTTCAGTAATGTAACAGATGGAGCTTGGTCTTTGATGTCTGGAGGGACAAATGTACCATTTATTCACACAGTTTACAAAAAGCAAGGTGTATGCCCCATTCTTGTGTTATTAGAATTACTTTTTTACAGTGGCACAATAATCCATCAGTTCAGCCCCTTGAGACAAGCACATGGTGGATGGTTTCTGTATCAGCAGTTAGGTCACGAGTACAAAACTGTGGGTAACAAATCACACCTTCACTGCAGAAAGTGCCATAGGAGCAAGGGAAATTTGCTGTTGCCACTGTCCCCCCTGGAGTGACTGTTGGGTGCAGAGGATGCTCTGGTGTCACCTGCAGCCCTATATTCTCTCTACAAGCCATTCTGCCCCCTGCTTTCCTGATCACTACATAATGGAAAGTAAATTAAGAATAGTCTTATAAAAGGACTGGACTCCAATCCCAACTGAAGACCCCTTGGGAAGGGGGAGAGAGCAGGTGGAGGAAGTTCTGGGAAGTCCAAGCTCTTTGCAGATGGGTTGTCTACAACACTGCTCATCTCCTCCCATGACAGCTCGCTAGCAGAAACAACACCGCAAATCAAATTCTTGACTACTTGTAAAGTGAATTCCACTGTTTTGAAGTATAAGGCAGAATTTTCCAAAATATTTCAGTTCTGCTACGTTTCATTTAGCATTCATGGGGAATTTTGCCAGAAACACCTTTGCCAGCAGCATTATGACCAATGCTTGAAAAATCCTACCTAGAGAGGATCAAAGGTTTTGTCTTGGTCTGTGCAGTTTTTTTGTTTGAGTAGATGTCAGAATGACCGGAATCATCCAACTGATTTAAACAACTCCAGTCAAAGGGAACTTGGAACTGAACTCAAACCCTTCATCTGCATGTAGAAACCACTTTTCTTCTCTGCAGTGGACAACACCACAATACTTCTCCTTTTTCCTCACCTTCAATCTTTGAAATCCTTCCCCCTACACTCCTGTGGGTGTTTAAAGGGCCTCTCTCACTGAATTTTCCCCCTGAAATGCCACCAGGTGGTAACTAATTGTAGTGCAACCACTTTTTTTCCACTGAGATTGCTTTCTGATTTTGTTAGAAACTATAAATTATGCAGCAGTGAATTTTGAGTGGAAAGAAGAAAAGGCCGAGTAAATAACAAAAGACACGTTTTACCTTTGGGTCATGTATTCCAGAAAGCTCTTCATAGATCTTCTCTCCCACCATGACAGCAGCTAGGTTGGCTGTGTAGGTTGACAGACAAAACAAGCAGAAAATAGCCCAGAGATTCATTAAAAACCTTCCAGTCCAGCACTTTGGGGGTTTGATAGCAGCTGTTCTTCCAAACAGGATCGCATAGCAGACATTGAGGGCAGAGGAAAAAGAGAAGACTTTGTTCCTGTTCCTTCCCTTAGGGGTCATTCCAAAAGGACTTTTCCACTCATACAAGGTGAGGAATATAGCTGTGATGTGAAGAGCAACAAATATCCCCAGCCACATAGTCCAGTGAAGTGGCCACATAAAGGCTCCAATAGGAGCTGCAGTGTCTTTGGTCCTCACCAGGATCCCCAAGCTGGTGGAAAAGAAAGGGCTGGTGAAATCAATCACTTGGCTTCGGGCAGTGTTGATGCTGAACGATGTCACTGCCATGTGAGCTGTACCAGCAAGAAGGTCTCCCACCAGCCCTGTCCAGTGACCATTCTTCCAGGCACCGTATTTTCCATCCCCAACAATGTACAAGTCAAAATCAAAATTCATATCCTCAGCCAGCTTCTCCAGCAGGTCAATGCAGTAGCCATAGCAGCACTTCTTCAGCTCAATGGGAACGGTGTCATTGACCCCTTGGAGGGTTTCAAACAGGTTGTCCAGCACACCTGAATCATTGGTCAGCGGGTCCAGGCACAGCTGCCCTGCTGGGCAAAGACCTTCATCATCTACGTCCCTTGTGAAGACAAAGGGATGCTCAATCAGTGTCACCACCCTCAGGTGCAGCCGGGTGGGGTGTTGCATGCGACTTTTATGTCTCTGTGCCTGTTCTGGCCATATCCCATAGTCCATGATGATCTTCCCTTCTTGCCAGCTCCCCAGGCGCGTCCACATTGGGTTGCCAACAGGGTCATGCTGCAGATTCCAGATGAAGAAGTTATTTTCTGAGCTGACAATGGAGGAGCCCTTCACCTTAATGTGGCCACTGAGACCATCAAAAGTTGTGTTGGCTAAAAACCTGTTGGAGGGAGAAAGTAGGGTAATCAGAAGCAGGCAGCTGAACCATGAATTTATGTTGAAGAGAGTAGATGGGGAAGTCATTGAAGACCTGGACCATTAATAACACATAGATCCTATGGCACAATGAACCAGCCACATAATTTACAACTAAATTACGTGGGAATGCTCCCCCACATATCTAATGCACATGAAAACTCCTCAGGAAAGACATATTTTTACTTACTAGAAAAAATGAATACAAGAACAGTAATTTTTCCAGCTACCTTTGCCTCACAAACTGATGAAACACAGGTTAGTTCTAACCTGAACTCACCAGATCTGCTGTCACTTTCCTAGATAAAAATATATATGAAAATGGAAGAGTGGAAATTATGTATGAAATGTCCTTCCAAGAAAAATGCTATAATCTCAGTAAGATCTAGCTTACATAAGAGGGGCTACTGAAGCGCTGTCAACAGCTTTCAAGCACTCTCAAGTGAACCAATCTGGATTCAAAAATGCAAATTTGGCATTGGTAAATCACTGTTAGACACTTCAGAATAAAGCAAGGGAAGAAAGTGAAAGATGGTTGCTCTAGGACAGTCAGTTTTAATTCTTACAAAAATAAACATCCAAAAAGCAGTTTTTTTAAAAAAAATGTGCAAAAGCAATGTTCTTGAAAGTGCAACTCTGCCATTGAAGCAGATCTCATGAAGTGTGCCAGTTTTGCACTGCACATTTGCATTGAGAATTCTAGGCTTTTATTATTCCAGATATTGACAATGAAGTTGCGTATCTCCTTTGTACTGGAAGGCAATGTTCGCTAGCAATTGTCCTCCCTACATGTTGAATTTCAGCTTCTGGCAAGCCATCATCAAGGAG
>NW_008238443.1:269049-278609 GCF_000691975.1 Corvus brachyrhynchos | reverse complement strand
TGAGTACCATGACCAGCTGAACTGCACGCTGCTAACAGCAAAGCTGCTCTGCATTTGGCAGGGGCTGCACAAAGCCTTACCACAGTGGTTCCATTAGAAACAACCAAGTTAAATTGCTACTAATACGGTGCAAGGCAACTCATGTGCATTTTTTTTTCAGTAAGAGGCATTCAGAAGACAGACTATTTAGCTGTTGTAGCAGAATGTAGTACTTCACATTATCCCTGAGAATTGGACGAAAGTAAGTGTTGGAAGAAGTATAAAGGCTGTCATTTCAGCCTCAATAAGGAAGACATAAACTTTTAAGTAGAGTTAACTGTTTGACAATAGTTACAGAGGATAAAAAATAACCCTAAATCGATTTGAAAAGGATAAATCAATTGCAAGTGTATGTACATGCACACTTCCGTCCAGTGTCTACCCTTTGTCTTGATGACTTCAGATAATTTTTGATGGGGTTTCAACAGTTAAAACTCTGGACTGTTTAAGTCTCAAGGTCATATCAAATTTTGCCCTTTGCAAAGGTAAATTTATGAAAATATGTGCTTTAGTTTTGAGTGTGGTTGTGTGTGTGAGCCTTCTCTGAGGCAGCTTCACAGTTCTTCTTTTCAGCCTCTTTTGTGTAGGTTGAGTTTGGAGAAAGATGCTACAGACAATAGTCTCAGAAGCAGATGATCTGTACATATGTTAGCCGGGGTCTGGAAATCATGCCTAAGAAGGCAGATAGGTGTTTATAAATATAAATGTATACAAACTATAAATGCACTTTTCATTTTTTAAATCCTTTACCATTTAGTCCAGTGTTAGAGGACACCACAGCTCCACTAAGCAGCGGTATCTGCCACTGTTTGCCCACACCTTCCCTCCTAACCCATGCCTCCTATCTGATGGTGTAGCTTCCCTGTTTGTGTATGTAAACACTATCAAGACAAAGTTTATGGGAGCAGGCAATCTTTAGCACTAAGGGAAGGTTTATGTGCCCATAAACTTGTTTGGGTTTTATCTCTCTCTTACTTTTATCTCCCTCAGTCTCTGTAAAAAATTGTGCAACTTCTTTACAAGCCTTGCTGGGTGTACAGGCTGAAGCCATCACTGTGACAGCAACAGTAAAACCATTCCACATGTGCAGATGGGCCTGCATGAAAATTTTTTTAGGAGTTGTCAGCAAAAGACTGTTAGCAGTTCACAAAAATGCCAAAACTGAGGGAGACAAGTTCTCAGGTGGAATAATCCTGTGAAGTTCTCATGAATTTGGCCCCATGTTGCTAATACAGCATGGCCTGGGCATGAAAATGCTGCAAAGCAGGTGCTCCGGGAGTAACTGAAGTTATGGAATAATGAATTAGATTCATTTTCTGAAGGTGGAATGAGACTGGTGGAACTAATGCATGGTGTTCCCTGACTCGCACAGTAGAAATAAGCACGCCCAGGAGGGCAGAACAGGCCCTCTGTACCTGTCCTGTGGTTGTGTTAGGAGCAGGTACCTGAGAGAGATTCAGCAGCATTTAAATGTACGACTTCACCACCTCATGGAGTTAGTGGCTTACCTTTGCAGCTGATTTGCATGTTCTGTATTTTTTGTAATGACAGAACATGAATCAAAATAAATGATGGGAACCATGCTGGAGAAGCATTTTAACAACACCTCGTTTTATACGCAAGCAGCTGCGGCTGCTGAGCATTTGCATGCGCTGTGAGCAGCACCAGTGAAACTCATGCCAGGGACTTCACGTGAAAACTCCTTTACTCAGTAACTTTAGGAAACAGATAAGTGGCTGTGACTACACTTCTTAAGTTAGGAATCTCCAGTGTGAATCTTCAGGAATTACGAGTGCTGGGTATTGCACTTGTAATTGTGCAGACACACTGGCAGTATCTGAGGGGCTATTGACAGATCTGTACGGAAAGACAGCCTGCACAAATTGCAGAAGGTGAAGGGCCAGATCCTCAAGTCTGACAGCTGAATGAATTTTCTTGATGCTGCATCAATAAATGGGAGCTGACTTTCACACTGACAGTCTGTGATAACTGCATCAAAGCTTTATCAGAGTCACTTCAGTTTGAACAATGAGTCCAAAGTGTGTCATTTGCTCATTTCAGCTTTATTTATTTCTCATGTGCTTTGTTGCAAGAACTGCTCCTTAGATCTTTAGCAGTACTATCGCACTCCAGTAGTGGCATCTTTGTAGTATATTTAAGAATAATTTAATGAAATTATTTTATTTTCTCTCACGTTTGATGGTTAGGTCATTCCACCTCTCTTTTTGGGAAGCTTACTGGAGGCAAGAACTAGAATTGGCAAGGAAAAAGAGAAGGTTCTGGGGAGACTTTGTGGTAGCCTTGTAGTACCTAAAGGGACTCCAACAGAGATGGAGAGGGACTTCTTACTGACAGGACAAGAGGAAATGGCTTCAAACTGCCAGAGGGCAGGGTTAGAGGGAATACTGGGAATAAATTGTCCCCTGTGAGGGTGGTGAGGCCCTGGCACAGGTTGCCCAGAGAAGCTGTGGTTGCCCTATCCCTGGAAGTGTAGAAGGCCAGGTTGGACAGGGCTGGGAGCAACCTGAGATAGTGGAAGGTGTCTCTGCCCATGGCAGGACGTGGAATGAGATCTTGTTTGAGGTCCCTTCCAACCCAAACCATTCTGTGATTTTATGTATCTATGAAGTAGCAGGCTGATGAAATTACCCAAGAAGCTGAGCTAAAGCTGTAAGACTAATTAAAGCTATAAGACAAGATGAGGCTTTGAAATTTTAATGCCTTGTTCCATCAACAAGGATGTTCCCGTGAGCAGGCAAGAATAGATGAGGGAATCAATCTCATTGTAGGAGGAATGATGGACAGTGACTTACAACAGTATAATCCTCAGGGGGTTGTACATCTATAGCCATATCCACACAGATACAAGCATGCTCTGCCACGCACTGGCTCATTATTCTGCTCCTGGGTGCACTTAAATGTCTGCACAGCCAAGGTATGAGATCAGTGCTGGCAGCAGAAGCTCCAGCCGTGCCAGCAAGTGGGGCTATTGTTTATCCGGGCTTTGCAGAGAGCGGAAAGTGGAGGTCTGTGCACTGCTCCTTCTCCATCATCCCCTTCTCCATCCCCTTCCCCATCCCCACCCACAGCAGCTCCAAGGCTTCACACCAAGACAGATGGGCCCATTCAGACACAAAAACGCACTCATTTTTAAACATGCACCAGACAAAAGTTTCAACTTTGGAGGCTAAAAAAGCCTAGAAGACCTGGTGAGATGGGCCAGGCTGGTCACAGCGAAGCCACTCATCAGTGTGTCACACCTGAGAAATTGATGGCACCACTCAGAGTTAATAGTTATGCTGCTGACGCAAATACATCAGTTCTGGCCGTCAGGTATCTGTCTTGTTCATACACTGCAAAAACAGCTGCACTGATTCAGGACAAGGGTTTCTCTAACCTGTTATTTTCTCTTTAATAGTGTTCACAAGCAAATGTATAGAGGAAAAAAAAAGGCTAAGCACACGATCCTTTCTTTCATTTCCACAACATCTTTACCAATACGAAGGGAAAAGAAATTCCACAGATGTTGCATATTGTCTCCCAAAATATAACAAAAGCTAATGGTTCTCTGTAGAGAGCAACGATGATGAATTATTTTTCATGAATACATTTAAGTGAATACATTTTTTTGTTTTCTTTTTTCTTTATCCGTTCTTCAAACCTCAAAAAGCCTATTATAAAGCTGCTGTCCTCTTGTTACTTTAAGAAGCCTCCCACTGAGTTTTATTTTTCAGGTATGATCTAGTTTAAATATCCAGAATAATGAGGCAAATGAACATCGCAAGTCACTGGGGGTACTGAGAGTCGGTCCAGTGTTTACTTCCCAAGCCTTGTTTCACTCCCTGGAAACAGAGAGTTTTTGACTCTGAATGGATGAGTGGACTAAGGAAATGTTGGGGTCTCAAATGTTTGTTTTGAGCAGTGCCATTAATATATTACTGTGCAGCCAAACCTGAGAAAAATTATGTTTTTCAAAAAAAGCCAAATACAAAAGGCTCAAGACCTTTTATCGTAATTCCATCCAACATAATCTTTAAGTTGAAAACTAGATGTTCTGGGGGGAGAACATGCTACTGTTGCTGGATGTAAATTAAGTGATGAATTCACGTAGTTAGCCAAGATGTTTTTGCTTGTTTTCAAAAAGAACCATGCAAGTTTTCCACTCATATGTTAAAAACTATAATATTTCTAGACATGAACACCCAAGCAGCTTTGGGAATAACTTCTATATAGTGACATGCAGCAGAGACAGCACTTCGTACTTTTCTGTGCTCTCACCAGAAGAAGCCCTCTGAGGAGATGAAGGTGTACCTTTTTCTTTTCCATGGGAGCATACTAGCAAGGGATACTACACATCTTTATATTGTCCAAGAGCTTTCACAGTGCAAATATTCTGTGTTTTGTACACTCTCGGGTACCTCAAAATCTCAAGAGAATTTGACAGTAGCCTACCTTAGGTGAATAAATATAAATACAAGTTTCAGAGCACAGTCTGTAACCTAGCCTGTGATTACTATGTGATCTCTACTTCTGTGGAACAGTGTCTTCTTCTACCAGAATCTCTGAGTTCTGGCTTACTCTCCCACTGCGGCAAAGTTAAAATTTCATTGTCTGCCCAGAAGTAAAGAAGCAGGAGGAAACACTGAAACAAAGGTGTTTGTGAGGGAGGGATAGCTAACCCACTGAGAATGGTGGGAGGGGGAAGAAAAGTATTTTGCTTGCAATACAGCAATTACCACCTGAGGGGGAAGAAAAAAAAAAAAAGGTAAAACTTACTTTGACAAATATTGGCCTGAAGTGATATTCCTTTCATCCGTGTCCATGCAGTTCATTGTACTTGGAATGAGAGCTAGTTCAGGCTGGATCCTGGTGGCTGCTGCTACAGCCCTGGCCACCAGCTCCATGGCGTCCTGCACATAATGCTCGAAGACTGCCTGAGTTGTCTTGCCGTGGGCGATGAGACCGAGGGGCAAACCTTCTGTCCTCAGCTCTTCCACGTTCTGTGAATCCCCAATAATCCAGTGAAGCTCTGGAGGCATCACACCAAACTGCGTGGTTATCTCAAAAATCCTCCGCGTTTTCTCCATGTCACACCCAAACATCACCATGGTCGACGTCGTGTCTTTGATGCTCTCCAGGTAAAACTGCAAGTAGTTCAGGAGGTCACTGGTTGAAGTGAGGTTTGCTGTGATGTTTATAATGGACCCCAGGTGGAACTTGGAGCTCTGTTGTGTGAGGAAGAGAAAATCTGTGACGTTCCACTCCTCCTGGCATAGCATCAGGCTGAAATTGTACCAGTTGTTCATCGCAAGGATCGAGAAAGTGACGTCAGCATCAGAACTCAGTGAGTTTTCTAAACTCATCTGCAGGTGCAGAGGGTTCTGTGGTTAAAAATATGAAAGACAATGCTCAGAAATATACTGGACACAAGCTAATGGCTCTGATTAATTTTTATACATTCCTTTAGTTCAAAGTAACCACCTGCCAATCAATAGAACTGTGTGAGCTACAGGAAAATTTATACACACCCAGCTTAAATGGACTGTGATTAATGGGCTTCCTCTGCTAGTTTGACTCAACTGCAGCAGTCATTAATGAGCCTGTTTCTGAGAATATGTTTTTCTTCCTACCCATTTGTCCTCTTGGATTTCTAAGCACTCTCAAGTACATATTTCCCTGCACCCCTAACAGGGGTTTGAGAAGGTATTTCCTTACTGCTCGTGTTCATCCATTTACAAAAGGATGCTGAAAAGTTCTTTGGTAAACAATGATAAAATATAAAGAAAACGCCTCAGTCCTTTTTATTATAGCTCTTTTTTTGTGTGTGTGTAGCTGGGGGATTTTTCACAGACATATGAGTAACCTTATAAAATGGATCACAGTCTACAATCAAGGCACATCATGTACTGCCAACAAAACAGGACAAGTAACTGAATGCACAGGACGCTAAGATACGCAGACTGTGATTTCTGAGCTGGAAAATATTTGATAAATAAGCATTCCATACTCATTTTTTCCATGTCATTGATGTTATTACAGAACTTAACCCATTATGTTTCCCAACACCACTGTCCTTGGCTTTATCTTTTCCAGAAAAGGAGGAAGGATTTGAGGCTAATTCCTCTGTTCTCTTAAGGTGAGTAATTCTTATTATTTGCACATTCTTTTTCTTACTCTCGTTCCTCTCCTTTCCCTGGTCCTAAAAATAAATTTTTATTTACAGTTTTAACAAGGAAGGAAAGAAATTAAAGAATCCAGGCAATTTCTGGAATTTTGCTGTTAAATAATTGTCTGCCTACAAAAATGTTTCTACTAGGCTTTCAGCTAGCATATTACATACTACTCCAACTTTTGATATTAATTGAGAACTTGAAGTCTTCATTGTAGTTTTCCTAAAGAAGTTATATCACTTTGCAACAGCATTCGATTCCAGCCAGGACACTGTCCAAAAAATTTCATGCCTGTTCTGTTGCATCTTTTGGTCTGTGAGAGCTTCATTGTGACTTTATGTCAGAAACTGTATCTTACCCTACACAGGTATCTGGATTTTATCTTTCTGTCCATTACATTACTAAACACTTTAGGTCTGTTCATCCTTCTCTTACATCCTCAGTAGTAAATGTGTATTATGTGAGGGACCAAACCTTTTCAAAGTTGATAGAAAATGTCATTTTGGTTTAAAAAGTACTTTACTGCTAATAATAGACTCCAGTTTGTATGGATCTTAGAAATGTCATTCTGAATTCGAAATAATATGCTAATTGGTCAATTTACACTAGTTTTACTAAATAAAACCCTGGGCTCTCCAATACAGATGTAAGGGGTGAAATTACAAAAAAACAACCCCTAACCCTGAAGAGCTATGCACCATTTATAAGCAGCAAGCCCCCATTGTGTTAACTTGCAGTTACATCAACTCATCATCTGTTTTCTAGATAGTTTAAATTCAGAGCTTGATAACAAGAATACTGTAATTAAAGATGTTCTCAGTTCTTTTTGCTATCTCTTGGGTTTGGTACCTGTGGCCCTTTTTTTTTTTTTACCCAGACACAAGAACAATCTCATTAAACGGATCACTGTCCACAATCAGTGCACATCGTGTACTGCCAGCAAAACACAAGAGGGATGACTCTTTGATAAAGGACAAGTTACTCAGTGCACAAGGAGCTAACCTGTACAGAATCTCTGAGTTCTGGGCCAGAAAACACTGCCTACTAATTAAAAAGCATTATTAGTTCAGGAGGGGAATAAAGCACTGTGCATAGTGGGTTTGGGAAGCTGGTTTGAATAAACTAGTCCCTGCAAACTGAATCACAATGAACTTTTTTCCTGAGGTTATGAGATAATCAGGTAAATTAACTCCAGTTTCTCTCTCACTGCAAATAGACGGGAGTAGAAAGGATTTGCCTCATCCTCTTTGTCCGAGATTAAGGAGAAGTACAAATATTTCTTACACTATAATCCACCTCCCATCAGAAAAACTCTGCAAGCTTTAGTTAATTTGAGTGTTAATGTGAGTGAGAATAAATGAGTTGTTCACTATACACGGAACATACAAAGGACAGCACAGAACCTGACCATACCTGTGCAAGGAGGAGCAAGCACCTTCAGTATTTCAGAAGGAAAACATCCCAAGCATAGCACTATGGCTATTATGGGATAGGCTCAGGGATCTACTGGATGCAGAAAAACAACCAGATAGTGACAGACATTTGCAATAACAGCTGTGTCCATACTGTTGAATAAAACAGCCCAGGAAACAAAAAACCAACCTGGAGCATTTGTACTGCTTAGTTTGTCCTGGGACCAGTTTTGGCACCTGACAATAAGTTCTCTCATACCCTGCACTGGCTGTTAGGGTCCCAGCACATTTGAGGAGTAGGAGTATCCCAGTAGGGATGAGACTGTGAGCACTGGCTCTCCACCTTACCCAGCAGGTTTAGATCTTTGAAGACCTCCATGCCCTCATGCCAAACCCAGTGCACATGTGCAGTTCCACAAATGCAAGACTGCTTCTGCTCCTCTACAGCACCGTTCCTCCTGTGTTAAAACACTATGAACTGATGAATATCCACACCCAAGGATCACTGGGCATTACCCTGGGTCCAGAGCAAGCGTAGCACCAAGAACACACAGGGCAGAGAAGGTGAAACTCTGCCTCAGGGCCAGAAAAGTGGACATAATTTTACTCAGCAATGCAGGTGAAGGCAGTTTCCATCTGACTGGGAGTTCTCAGGGCTGCACTCTCCTACAGAACCACACCCACAAGATTAATCCTCAGGAGCTCCAGCACTGTGATCTCTGTCTTATGTGCAGCACACCTGGATGTGTCAGTGTGGTCCAACAGTCTATTCTTGTGCCGAGACACTGCTCCTCCCTGAACAGAGGCTTCATTTGGGATAACCTGGCTTGGACTGAGCCTGTGTGTAAAAGTGCTCCTCGGTGTGAGACCATCTGTGCTTCAGCCATCACCTTCAGGAGCCCACAGATGCACTGACATGAGCACATATCATCACTGTGATGCATTAGCTGCTAAATCCCCTGCTAAGGTGCTTGAAAGACAAACATTCAGCCCTGAAAAAGTAGCAAACATAGTCTCTTTTCTCTATTAGGAACATTGGGGCTGCAAACCTGTCTTCAGAATTTTTCTCATACAATAGCATACACAAAATTTACTCACCAGGAATTACTTCTGCTTCGGTTTCAGCTAATTCTCTGCACACCATGAGAACACCCCTGTAGGTGCTGAGGAGGAAGAGTAATCAATGTTCCCTTTGTACTGGGACTGAGGGAAGGGAATGCTTGTTTGCAGATGTTTGGATTTAATGCCTTCCTAATTATATTTTGAAAGGTTTATTTGCCATTTGGATGTAGGTTGCAGTTGAAAAACAATACACAGAAGCCACTTTTCAGTAGACAGCCTTTGATATTACAGTGTTCTTACTGCTTTTACATATTTTTTATTGATCTTTCTTTAAAGTCAACAATTACTGCTTTTTAATGAGGAACTTCTACAAATTATTTATTAAATAATTCGGTAGTAATTCAGCAGTAACCAAGACAGTGTCATTTCATAGGGAAGGTTTCTGACAACCAAAATGATAATTTAGATGTGCATAATAGTAACCATGGAACAGAGAGATTTATGAGATTTCATCTGTGTATTGAACTCTGCTCCACCCTTATTAAAGTTCTTGGGCAAACTCCTTCTTAAACTCACTTTGAAATTAGTACAATTTGACTATGTCAGTTAAAATGGCAATTAAAGCTCATATGGAAATTCAGTCTATATTTCTTTAAGTTTGACTTTAAGCTGCCATTGAAGACAATATGACCTGCACCAGTTTTTCTTCAAACTACACAAACAGACAATTTAACCTTATTTGAATAATGCTAATTGTTACCTATTTTTAGTAATGTGTTTACACAGTGTCACTAGCAGGAACATCTTCTATGTCCACAAGTGCTTAATTTTTTATTGGATGTCACTAGCTCCTGTTTTATAAACCAGCCGTGCACGC
>NW_008238443.1:248597-268981 GCF_000691975.1 Corvus brachyrhynchos | reverse complement strand
TTGGGCTTGTGTCCCGACCCTCTTTCCACTGACTTTCAGTGGGCTCTGGACCAAGCCATTCATGGAATATTAAGCTTTACACGGTCTGATGTGCCTCTTCTCCTGCCAATCAGCAGAGACTGTAACAACTGATTTGCTTTTTCTATCCCAGCCAGAGCAGTTTTTACAGGTTTTTCCCATTGCCTGAGACACCTGAGAGAGCATGTTCATTTAACAGCTGAAACACGGTTTGCATTTCATTAATGCAGCATTTTCCAGGCCTCCATTTCATCCATCTGCAGACCCATCCTTGTAAATCTTGTGAGCACAAGCGCCTGGACTTGCACCCCGAAGGATCTGGTCATTTATCTCTTCAACTGAATTTGTAATGCTAATTAGGCATAGTCACGGTGACATTTTATTTGACATTATAATAGGTTCATTAGCAGAGTTAAAAGCATAGACGTGAGTGTTGCTCTGCTAACTCTGTAAAAGTAAACAACACACAGAAAATATTATTCCCCTCTGACTCTTGGGAGCAAAGGCAGTGTTTATATATATACAAGTATATACATTTTTGATAAGAAACACAAAAGAGAAAACAGATTATGTAATTACACTAGAGAAAGTTCCACTGAAGGAAAAAACCCTCCTGGCTTGCAGTGCCACTGTGGGGACTCACAGCTCTACAGACAGAGCTCAACAGCAGCTGTGAGCAAGCTGATGCCACAGATTCAAAAACTGGGAAGACTGTTTTTTCCACGGTTGAAATTAGAAAATTCAGGCCTAAAACCCAGTTCCTTAAAGTCTGTGGGCACACCTATTGCCTCCTCACTTCATGCTACAAGAAAAGGTGCTACAAAATGCTGTTTTATTTTTTAAATGTCTGCTGCCTCTGCTGAAATGGCAATACTTCAAGAAAGAGTTTGTGCTGGCAGCTGAGAGGCTGGGGGAAGTCCTGCCCCCGTTCCTGATCAGCGGCCGAAGTGCCCCCACTGCACCACACCCCAGTCCCTGCCCAGCCCTCTGGCTGCTCCAGAGGGGAGGTGTGCTCCAGCTGCAGCAAAAAACCTGCTCTGCCCTCAGCCCAACGCTGCTTCTGCTGTGCAGACTTCTGGTTCTCTGGGGAAGGAAATCCCAGACCTGCTTTGAACCAAAAACCAGTGAGATGATGTCATGAATTCCTCTTTTCCTCGTCTTGTCCATCTGTTTCCTTATACACCCTTGTTTGACCAAGACCCTAATTTGAAACAGGGTTGGTCCCCACACTAACGACTGGTTTTTTTGCAGAGGGTTTAAAAGCTCAGAGAGAAAAGCTATCTTAGACTAGCCAGAGCTATCCTGGGTTCCTGCAGCAAAAGAAGCCTGGCATCCATCCAGGCAATGCTTACATGCAAATCCTAAAAATGCACTGACTGTTGATTTAAAAAACCACTATACCACAGGAGTTAGCTTAATTTAAATCTTGACTTAGTTTGTCTTGAAAATTATTTCTTTTATTAGACCAGACAGACATGACTCGAGGTCGCTTTCTTTAATGCTACACAGAAATACTCCAAACTAATCTGAATATGTACAGCTCTCTACAAGGTCAAAGAGGCAATGTAAAATATGAACTTTCAGCTGCTCTTGGAAAGTAGGACCCATTATTTATCTGAATAGCCACTTATAAATTATCCTAAGTAATATTACTTCAAAAACTTCAAGGTGTTCTTTGCTCCAGCAAGAAAAAAAAATATCCAACATTTAAAGTTTGCTGAAGAACATTTCATACAGATTGAAGAGAGAGAACAGTTTTCCTTCCCTAGAATTTGCCTTTATAGTTTAAAAAAAGGCACACAGTCACTTATGCAAGTAGACCAGGGGGAGCTGTGCTAATTCTCCATGACATACCATTCAAATGGCAATACAATTCGGATGGGAGAGAGTGGTGGCTGGGTCCATGTCTGTGGTGCTCACTCCCCAGTGCCACAGGATGGTCATCAGTGTCCAAAAAGCCCTTGCAAACATTTGGTCAGAAGCTGCCAGGAGATGCTGTGTGTGGATGTCAGAGTGGACAAGTGAAGTGGGCAAGGACCTGCCAGAAGGAGGAAGGAGACCATGGATAGCTCTACCCCAGACCTTCTTTGTAATGCCACCTCCCAGGCAAACACGTTTCCTTAGGGCTGGCCTTGACCAGGCTGTTGGGTGTGTGAGCTGCTGCAGCTGCCCCACTGCAACTCTTCCCACACCTGTAAAGAACACAAAACACCGTGGCTGTTCCCCTAGGAGCATATTTTGGGGTTTTTCTGATTGCCACTATAGGCCTGGATAGCTGGAAAATGGTGTTTAGCAGGATTTAATCCTCCTCTTGAGGAGAAACAGCACTCTACTGTGCTTCAAGTATCAAGGCCTTCAGCAGACTGTCTATGGGTGTCTGAGTGCTTTTCTGCAGAGAAGCACATCACAAACACTGGTGCTTTGCACATCCTGACTATCAGTCCGAAGGGACCCATTTCAGAACAGTTCTGACACAGGCAGCCTTGAGTTTTCCCACATATGTTATTCATGCAATGCACAGGGGAGGGGCAAAGACCCAGTCTTTGGTTCAAGCAATTCAACTTTTGACAGCAGCAGAGCCAAAACAGCAGCACATTGGAGCAGACAGTTCAAGAACTTTGGGCTTGCTGAAATTTGTCTCCTTGCTCCTCACATCTGAGGTGTGATAGAAGAAGACTGTTGTTGAAAAGAAATTCTGGTAACACACCAGTGGTGCTGGTTTAACTCGAAGAAAGCTATTTAAGCAACAACAAGGGCACTCTGTGTGTGTGTCTGCTAATAGAAGAACTGTCATTAGTCTTTTGGAGTGATTACTAACAACCCCAGATCAAAGATATATCTGTGACCAGGAATAAAATATGAGTGTGATTATCAAGAAATAAGAGTTTGAAGGCTGATGAAAAAAAGCCCAGACAGGGTTATACTGAAAATATCCAGAAGTAGCATCACAAGGTAACAGCAAAAACCTTAACACTGCCAGCATAGAACGGCACCATGAGGTGCCAGGGCTAAAAATCACCACTCACCACTCAGTCAGCTACTGGTCACTAGGAGATTACAACCTTGAGAGCTGAGTAAAACAGGATTTACACAGAGCAAAGAACAACTATCCAGTGTGTAGAATGTACTACGTATCACAAATGTGGACATAAGGCACAACTGCAAACAAATGAGGAATGGGCAAGCAAATAGAGTAGGCAGACACGCACGCAGACAGCATCAACATACAGAAGAGACCAAAAGTGGGAGAAACTCCCACCCTCAACACAGTGCTCCTGCCTTTAGAAATCCTGGAACACAGATGAGTTGCCAGTCACAACCCCTAGCCGCCAAAAACACATAGACACATGTGCTCTGTCTCTCTAAAGAAGATCTGGGAAGCCAGAGGATGATCCCAGAGATACAGGGACCCTGAGTATGACATTTTGAACTGTGTTGTTACTGAGAATGAGCTGTTGCACTTGCATAATTTCCCTGCACCATTGGGACCAACAATAGTACTCTGCTAACACCGCTAGGACCTCGATTAGGCTAACAATGAATTCCTGGCTTTGCACATAGAAAGGGTTTCTATAGCTCCCATTAACTGAGGGCAATATTTGCTCCGATGCCTTGCTCTTGAGGACTGCTGCTAACACAGCACAAGAGCTGACAGAGAATTTGGCAACCAGGGCTGTAATTATGATGCACATTGCTAAGCATTACTCCACACTGGGCTCCCTGGCACGTCACCCCTGCCAGGCTCCTCAGCATAAAGGGCTCTTGAAACAGCACTCCCATCTTTGCCCTGATACAGCAGCTTCCACCTTCCCATCAGTAAGACAGACATGCTGCAGCATATTGCTGGAAAACGCTGCTTTTTCAGAGGCACGACAGGCTGTGAGTACTCTTTCTGTATGACGTTTCTGGCATGAGCAAAACAGTAATTTCTTCTTGTTCAAGAAGAAATTAATTCTGGAAGGAAATATAGAATAAAAGGAGAGAGGGTATGGAGAAGACTGATTCATGCTATGTTGGTAAAAGGAGTCTGGTCCTACTTTTACAAAAGCAGCTCTTGCCCTTTCTGAGATGTACATGGTGTATGCACACGGCATTTAATCCAGTTAGATTATATTCACCATTAACACCTGCAGCAAGGAATAAAATCTGATGGAGCACTGTCTTCACTCTCCAGTGCAATTACAGCATGGCTTGAAAGTGCTTTCAACCCTTCCTGAGCATTTGCATTCCCCATACCTTCAGCAGCTATGCCCCCAAGAAGAAGTTTTCTTCTTCTTCTCCTCTACAGTTTCCTTCTTTTTCTGTCACAGAAACACCCATGCAGAGATCCATGGAGCATCCCGAAAATTATAGCTGTATATGGAAATACACAGCAGGGGAAATTAATGCTGACCCATGTCCCATTCCTCAGAAAGCCAGCACCAGCTCATCATCACATCCTCTTCTGCTGGGCCTTGCTCCAGGCATGTTTCACAGGATTAATTTTAGCTACAAGGGCATTTTGTTCTATATTGATTTTTTTGTATGAAAGAAAGCTGAGAATTAAGCTTGCAAAGCCTGATCTCTTAACTCTATTAAATGAGGCCAGGGTAGATTAAGTTGGTAGTTCATCTTTCTGAGGCTAGGCATTAAAAACATGGCTCTAAGGTGAATTCTTGGGTGTACGTGGCTTGGCTTAAAATCAGGATTAGGATTTAAACAGCTTCACTTGAGGTTTCTTATTTAATACACCAAAGACTTAATTAGAAAGATGGGAAATTAGAAAGAAGAGTTAAAATTGGCTCTCAGGGCATGGGATGAGGTGGGGGGCAGGGGGGGAGAAAGCCAAACATCTCTTTTAAAAACAAATACAGTCTGCATGTGATGGGATGCAGTGAGATGACAAAGGGGAAGGGCCACTGGAATGCGCTGTCCTGAGTGGACCTGAAATGCCTCTTGCTGCCCACAGAGCTGGCCAGGGCCAGAGGGTCTCATCCTGCATGGGTATCCTCAGCTCGCTGGGCAGCTTTCACCAATCAGGCAGTGATGCTCCTTTCCTCAGCAGGAGGCAAACCCAAATAAACTGGGAGGTGTGATGTTTGTTAGGTCCTCAGCTGCAGATTTACTACCTTTCAAAACAAGACAGGAATCTAAACTTTTGAAAATGCTTTAACCACTGCTCCCCACTTTTTATTACCAAAACTGACTTAAAACATTGTTACTAACAAACAAAAACCTGGAAGACGAGGCACCGTGTAGAAGCTTCTTGGCCGTGTTTGGAAGTTGCTTTTTCTGAGCATGCAAACCACAAAATCAGGCAAGATCCTGTAATCAGGAGGCTCCCACCCCCCGCCCCCAAAGGCAGAAGCATTTGAGTTTCCAATAAAGCGTTATAGCAACGACCCACAAAAGTGTGTGACTGCACAGAGCCTGTTACCAGGCTCACAGGGAGAGGAGGAGGAGGAGAAGGAGGAGGAGGAGGAAGAAGGGGCACTGGCTGGCTGGTGGAAAAAAAAGGCGCACAAAAGTGTGTGACTGCACAGAGCCTGTTACCAGGCTCACAGGGAGAGGAGGAGGAGGAGAAGGAGGAGGAGGAGGAAGAAGGGGCACTGGCTGGCTGTTGAATATAGAAGCTGAGCAATCCAGTTTGAGATCTCTGCCTCATCTCAGCGAGCAAACCCTGCCGTAAAATGGGGATAGCCCCCTCCTCAGTGCCCCAGGGGACACATCACCACCAGGCTCCTCACCCATCTTGAGGCTTACAGCAAGATAAATACTTCACAGCCTTTTACACAGGCAGGGATAGGAGAGGAAAAATGGAATTAAAAAAAAAGGGGGGGTTAAGTAATACATCTTGGAGAATAAACAAGGCTTTGCCTGAAGCAGAATCTAAGGCTCAAATCTCCACTTTGCTGTGCTAGACTGCCTCAATATACAAAAATTATGGGACATAACAGCCATTTGTTTTATGTGCTGTTAAGTAATTTGGGCATTTGCACCATTGCACTGCTCTGGTGCACTGGTGTGTCCTTCTGACATTCCACTGAAAATCTTCTCATCAGGACCCCACATCTATGGGCATTTTGGTACTGTGATTTCCTCATTAGTTTAAAGGGGATAAGCAAGTTACTAATGTTCCACTGTATTCCAAGAGTCCTGGATACAGCCATGAAATGAGACCTTGCTGTAGTAGGTACCTCAGAGGGCAGAAAATGGTTTACAGACAGTGTTATGGGGAGGTTTAGGAGAATGTATCAAAAATCATCATCCATCCCTGTCTCACTCTTGGATTTAAAATGTGCAAGATCATGAAGTGAGCATTTACAGCTCCTACCTGTGACTAAATCTTCTGGGCTCATCTAAACGCCTGACAGAAAACACATAACAGCTTCACCTCCTTACTACACACAAATATTTGCACCGACTACTGCTACCAGTTTTGTTTAACTCTGCACCTATTGTGGTCACTTAGACCGAGAATGATCACACAAAATTTGTAAATCACAATGAAATATGAACCATACATATTAATCCCTCCTTTGAATCATGTTTAGATTCAGTGGAGCAGTGCTAACTGAGGCTTTAAGCAATGTGTCCATCCAGAAATAACCCAGCATACTGCTCTTACCAGGCAAGAACTGGTAGGGAAGTTCAACACACTTGTAGAAAAAAAATAGTGAGAAGCAGGTGGACAAACTGTTGACACAGAATTAAATACCAATTTTAACTTCTTTGTAAACAAAGTTCTTCATCCTACCTATTTATGTAAAAACTTACGTGTACTGATACCTTATGTTGCTTGAGGGGGAAAGGGAAAAAAACTGTCGTGGCAGGTTAACGGGGGTTGGCCTTGTTTATGAGAAAATAATGAAAGTAACAGCAACAATTTATTAGCCTGGATGTTACCGATGGGAAGAATGCTTTGCAGCATGGAAATTATGAGAAAGGCCTACAAAATTTAGTTCTGATACTGGTTATATCTTCTCTGTTGCAATTCCTTTAAATTTCCACTGCCTCCATATCCTCCTATTATAAAATAATATCTTATAATCTCCCTTAAAAATAAATGTATCTCCTCCTTAGAATTATGTAGGGTTTGCAAAACTCTGTGACAGCTGAAAAGCCACTGCACTCACTGCAGAGCACCAATTACTCAAGCACGCTGGGTATTTAGTTAATTTATTAAGAGCTTTAGGATCTGCCTGTGACAGATCTGAAATCTGACATTTCTGTGAGTCAAAAGGCTCCCAAACATTCTGATCCAAATGAATCAGTAAACTCTTGTCTGTGCTTGAGCTTCCTACAAACATACAAGGTCTTTCTTCCTCGTGCTCAGCTCTCCCCACCCTGATCCATTGGGATGCTGGCTACAGATGCTACGCTCTCTACAGGTCAGTTTTTGACCCTGAAGACAGCTAATGAGCTATTGCAGCTGACAAAGAGGCTCTCAGCTCTCAAAAATGAACTCCGTGAGTCTTCTGATGCATTTGGGCAGCCAGTGGTTGGGTCTGTGGGTCTTCCGGACGAGGCTGGAGCAAACAGCATCTTTAGTTGTACCACTGAAAATCTGAGAGCGTCAGATGTATTAATGGATCTGCCTGCGTAGCCTGCCCTCCTCTGCACTTATAATCTTGTGAGTTAACTTCCAAGCGACTTAGAAACTCTAAAAACACAGCAGCTGTGACTCCTCTTAAACAGCTCCTCAGTCACCATCCCTCCGAGAGCTTCACCAGTCCGGTGTTACCAAGACTAACACAGTCAAGCCTAGCACTACCAGTTCTACAGGCTAGAAGAAATAATGACATTCATGAATTTAGCAAACGAGACAGAAGTTATGAATTTAATGATCTGGGAGCCAGTCTTGAGTTATGCAAAACACACTGAGTTAGGTATTCACAAAATTGCTCCAGCGTAATTGTCGGCACGTGGATTGTTTGCAAACAGCTTGCACAAACTACTTAGTGTTAATCATTTGTTCCGTGACATAGTTAGTCATGCACTATTTCTGCTCCTTGAGTGGGTGATTGTATCCTCCTCCTGAAGGAGAGGGTAAGAACCAGGGAAAATGAGGCGCGCCCCGGGAGTTTAACACAGATGAGTGCCTTCTACAAAATACGGGAGCTTCATGTCTCACTAATCTCTGCAAGACGTTTGCGTCTCTCCATCCCCATGCAAATAATCCACGATGACTCTGCAGAGTCTGGTGAACCTAAGCCTGGGGACGAGGAATTCACGCCGACTATTTCTGGCACCGCGATTCTTTTTAACGCTCTGAGCAAGGGGGAGTGTTGCAGAGGAGTATCTAATTCCCCCAGACAACCTGAGAGGAAGGGATGACAGATCACCGCTCCAAAGAGTTTGGCAAGAACATACAAACTGCTGTCTCTCTCTGCAGGAAACAGTGCTGCTTCAGGGAGAGAGAACCTCCAGCAAAAACAGTCACAAAAAAAAAAGTATATTCCCTGAAGAAACAGGAATACTGGGATTTTTTTTCCTTCGATGCTTCAGTTTTCATTGTTTACATGATGTTAGCACTTGAATGCAAGTCTTGGTCAGTCTAAGATACAGAATCCTAGAATGGGATTGGAAGGGACCTTAAGGACCACCTGATTCCAACCCCTGCCAAGGGCAGGGACACCTTCCACGAGACCAGCTTGCTACAAGCCCCATCCAGCCTGGCCTTGAACACTCCCAGGGATGGGGAATGTATTACAGTTATTGCAGCAATGTGCAGAATTATGCTTCCACAAACTTCAGTGACCTGGGATGGGACTAGAGGAGGTGAAAAACTATAAGCTGAATTGAATTTTGTTGCAATAAAGCTTTGATATCCCACAAGTGCTCTGTGAGGTACCTGGCAAACTGGAGTGAAACAGTCAGCCAGCAGTGAGAATAAAAGCAACAAAGGGAGACACAGAGACCAGAATCTTCTGTTACAGGTTTGCTTGTCTTTTCTGGAAGGTAAGCAACCTCTGGAGAGCCCTCTTCAAGTAACTGAGGATTTTATCCACACGTGAGCATACTGATTGACACACATGTGGACTGTAAAACCAGGGCAGGGGTGGCCAGGCAAAGAGGTGTTGAGGACCAAAACTCATGAAAAGTAGGGATGCCACAGCAGTGCCACATTTTCAGTGGCAGACACATCATTGTCACGTTGGGCAGTCATTGTTTACAGACAGTCAGTGTGTCATGGGTAATTCTGACATCCCCTGGCAACTTTTAGTCCTCCAGAGGAGACTTCTGACAGAGCACAGAAATACATCTGGACTTCTTCATGCCTGGACTGGTAGACCAGCAGCTATCCAGTACTCAGCCCACTGTATTTTCCTGTGGTTTTAACTGTATTGAAGAGGACTGAATTTCCCATTGGAGTCCCCTGTTGAGTGGTCAGACTGCAGACTCATTTCTCCTGCTCTTACTGACAATAATAAGCCATTTTGCTGCTTATTATTCTCCAATAAAATTGTAATAATTTTGTATGACTCTCCGAAGACATGCATTTGCTCTCATAGTGCTGGCATAGTACGGATCCACAAAAAGATGAATTGTCTGAATTATTCTTGATCATAGTTAGTGAATGGCTATCTGTAAGTTTTTAAGCGAAGTGGGAACTTTCTGGTGAAAATAACTCAAATTCAGGTAAAATTAAAGGTTAGAGTTGACAGAAGTCTGAAGTTTGCTTATGAATATATTTTTAGCATCACAGCAACAAATCACAGATCCTATTGGACTAGTTCCTCATTCAAAGCAAAACAATACCAGACTAAATGAAGTCTGAGTACATTTTTTTTGGGTTGTTTTTAAGAATGTCAATTGCATCAGAAACAGCATGCAGGCACTCACACAACTGAAAAGATTCGCTTCAGCTGTTTTTTTCTCCTCAACATGAACATTCTCCCCTTTTCATGAACATTTCAGTAATCAAATTACACTAGGAGAACTGCTCATGGAAAATGCACAGCAAAAGCAAACACGTGGAGTATGTGCATGTTCCAGATTCCATGTATATCTCTAATTCCTGTGTTTATCGGACTGGAAAATAAAAAAATCATGGGCTTGGTTAAACAACCAAAACTGCATCTCAAACTGGTCCTTACTCAAAGCCAGTGAAGTAAAAGGAAGCACTCTCACAGATGTTTTGGAAGGCTCTGGGATGCCGCCATTCCTTTGTTCTGGCTTGTTCCAGAAATTTCAGGTGGTTTTCAGGCAGAAAAAAAAAAAAAAAAGTCGGTGATTATCAGATATATTATTCACTGTGAATTCTCCCTTCATTTCCCTCTTAAAGTACAGTTCTGGGGAGGAGGAATACAAGGGCAGCTTGAGCTGGACAGCAAGCTCCCATTCCCTGTCAAACAGAGCATCTTTCTTCTGCTAATCATGTGGCACTGCTGCATCCCACCACAGGTCTAAATTTGCCACTTACAAACCTGCAAGGGTTGTGAACACCCCGGGAGGACATCGTGGCACAGCTCACTTCCACATAACTGCATGTTATATATTTATATGCACTGTCAAAATGGTGGGAAGATACGAAACTGTGTTTCACTGGAATCTAGCAGGCTGAGCTATTTATAAATAAGTGCCTTATTTTTGGTGCTCTTCAGTGCAGATGAACAGTGAGCGATGAGCAATTTATGTTGCTGATCATTTGTATCACAATAGAGCCTTGCAGCCTTTTTCTGCAGTTTATAGACTCTGTAAGTTCAGGATCTGTAGTATCCTACAGGGGAAGACAGGACCTCAGAACAAAGACGGATGGGCAAGATACAGAAACGATGAAATGAGATGCCATACTGAAAATGGAAGAGTAGATAGACAACAGAGCATCTGAGAGAATATTTGAGCATTCCTGGGTATTCAGGGCATCAATATCCAAAACAGACCCACCACCCATCTCTGTCTCTTAAAACAAACTCTCAGTGTGAAGGAATCCTTTCCCAAGGGTATTCCACACTAAGAGATTCTTCAGTTAAACAACAGAAGATAGCATTAAACAAAATACGGCATAATGAACATGAAATAAAAGTCATTAGAAGGATGACATGCTCTGAAGAAATCTTAGGGTTATAACTGGAGTGAAAAAGCACGTTTTAATTAACAGGCTTGTAAGCACCCTGTACTACGTAAATGATTCATGTGTATAAAAAGATGATCATAAGGATGACTGAATAATCATCATTTTGGCTTCCCTGTGTTGACTGCTGATGCAAGA
Source organism: Corvus brachyrhynchos (assembly GCF_000691975.1). Taxonomy (NCBI): domain Eukaryota; kingdom Metazoa; phylum Chordata; class Aves; order Passeriformes; family Corvidae; genus Corvus; species Corvus brachyrhynchos. Next base: position 257,769 of record NW_008238443.1, on the reverse strand, counting down.
TTCCTAATCAGATGCCACAGGAGTATTGTTAACCACACCAGCCTATCCAGGCTATTTCTATGTTGATACATTGTGATAGGAACTTTTAAAGAGGTGATTAATAGCTGTTTTTTCTCTCTCCAGAATCTCTGAGGAAGAAACACTGATGTTTACCATGTTTTACCATTTCCCTGGAGCTCTGCAGCAGGCACTTTCACAGATCACAGAATGATTTGGGTGGGGAGTGACCTTAAAGACCATCCCATTCCAACCCTCTGCCATGCGCAGGAACACCAGACCAGGTTGATCAGAGCTCCATCCAAACCTGGCCTTCAACACTTCCAGGGATAGAAGATGAGACATCTGAAATGTTCATGCCTCGATGCTTAAACAAAAAATACCAGAGCTTTTTGCTTTAATCATTTACCTGTGTTTGCCTCAAGGCTGCCAGTGGGTATCTATTTGTCCCCTTGGAGCTCTATTGTTTATTACCTATCACACAAAAAATTTAAGCGGAGGAAACCCAGGCACATACACCCTTCACCTTGTTGCCCTTCCAAGGTAGGGGTAAAATCAGCACTATGGTATTAGCATACTAAATGTGTGCTAAAACAACGTAAATCACAGTGAAAACACTTTCAGTACACTCTCAAAGGAGGGCAGCTCCAAATAAAGGTCAGATCTGTTTTTCTCACTTCTGATACTTACATTGAGTATGGAAAATTCTTAAAAACGACTGCTGTCCTACAGAAAGCAGTTACATATGAGTGAGTCTTACACACTCAGAAAGTGATAAATAATTATGCTCTCACCTAAAATAGCATCGGAAAATTACCAAACTGTGAACTCAATGATACCGACTTTTCATCTGATTTGCAAAATAAAAAGATCTTTTTAAGCCAGTTTGAGTGAGTACGCTATTAAAATGAGTGTAATGTAACTGCTTTATCAGTAGCATCATTGAGAGAGGCTGGTGCGTATTTCAGCTGCTCTTTCTGGTTATCATTTGCTATGTCTAATAGTTCTTTCTTTGCAACAAATGCAAAACTTCATTTTTAAAATCTCAGTTGATGCTTGAAGATCTATCTTGTCTTTTAACTCTGCCTTAAGTTAGAATGTCTTGTAAAATGTCGTATGAACAGCATGGGCAATCATTTCCCTCACAGTCTTAAAGAAGCTGAAAGTGGGATAGCATGCCTTCAGGGAAATACTAAGAGTTTAAAATATGCCTGTGCAGCACATTCATAGATTTTTATAATCCATTTCAAATACTTTCCACATTGTAAAACAGGCTTTGGAAAGTATCATCACAGATGAAAGCTGGTGAAGAAAAAGTAATAAAAATATTGTAGAAAGAAAAGGAAGAAATGGTGCCTGCTTCTTCTGAGCTCCCCAACATTTGATTTTTCCTGTGTAATAATAAGAATCGAATGATCACAGTAATTTCCCCATTTACTGTGGTTTAGTGTCAGCTGAGGGTGCACCTGTGCCCACCTCCACTCCTCCACCCCCCCATCTGCAGCCTGCAGCTACCCAGGCTGAAGCATTTCAGATAAAAGTTAATTATGCAGCACTTACGCTGCACACCAGACCCTTCCAAACCGCTGCCAACTGGAAACCTTCCCATCGGCTTCTGAGGGCTCTCCCAGCTCACCATTCCTGCAGCAGAGAGCATCTGAGAGGTTCAGCATTCTCCCCCCACTCACTGATAAGGCACTGATAGCTTGCAGAGGCACAGGGGTGGCTGCCTGGCATGGGGGTGGCACCTACTCTCTGCTTGTACCAACAGTGCATTCCTGTGCTCCAAGGATGCAAAATGCTCATCAGTGGCTGTATGGACCTACACTGTGGGGGAATGACACACAGAGCCCAGGTCTGAGTGGCAAACATCAAGCCTGAACAGGGAGATGCTCTGGAACCCTGTCTGCAGCCAAATCCAAGTCTCAAGGCAAGCTGCACGCAAAATTTGGTTGAGATGCCCCACAAAGGCAGCATGTAATGTAACAATGGCTGTGGTATGCCTGTCTCAGTTCTTCATGGAGCTGTCCATGATTACCAAGAGCAGTGTTATCAGCTTGTTGTGACAGCTGTGAAGCACTTGGGGCCAGGCTGAGAACTTCTGAGTCACGCTGATGAGGAGCCCCTTGAACAAGCAGCTTTGCTCGAGTGTGACTCCCTTAATAAATGAATCATCTATCAGTGCCGCCTACTCAAGCTCAAATCCTCCTCCCAGTTCTCCTGCTACTTCCACCATCTGCACATCCTTTCCCTGTGGTGGTGAGAACCAATTTGGCTGATTGACAGGGTTTTGGGGAAAATGTGGAGTCTTTCAGGGCCAGACTAGAAGTAAAGAACAGTCCCTAATGTCCAGAGCTCCAATCCTAAAGTCCTTGTGCCTGAACCTACTCCTATTTATTCGGAAATCCCTGCTGGGCACCTACTAGTAAGCTGCTATATGCATCCCAGTAACCTGGTACTCTGAAATCCTGACCAGAAGATATCTGACCCTGGGTCCCAGAGCATCATGAGGGACTCTAATTCTCAGCATCAAGTTTGAAAAAAGGCTTCTATTAATCACACCCAACCACGCCAAGGCCTCACACCCTTTGCAAGACGTCCTTCTGGCAATAGCAATAAACCACTATCTACCTCTGACATAATCCCTGTTCCCGTCACTGCTTCCTAGAGGCTGGCCTCATCAGTTTCCTGAGAAGTCTGCAGGGAAGACAGTGCATTTTGAGGGGGAAAAATGCTTTTTTGGGAAGTAACTGGAAGTAACTGTCCTTAGCTAGGGACCAAGACACCCCTGTGATTTCAACCCTGATTCAGGCAAGCCATTCTTCCCTGTGCTTGGTGATCCCAGCTCTTTGTCCAGAGCTTTCCTACAAAATGCAGTTCTCATTTTGTGCTGCTAGAACCACAAAAAGTAAAGCGATAGCGAAGGGCACCTCTTCTTTTTCTTCTCAATTCAGCTTATTTTCTCCTTCTCTCCCCCTGCGTCACTGACATGTGATGTTTCCAGCTCTCTTGCTTCCTTTTCTTGTTTTCTTCCTCCTCTTTTCTCTGGATGCTTTCAGCTCTTCAGAACAAACTCTGCAATGCACAGCTATTTGTATTGCAGTGAGATCTGGTGCACTCTCTCATTCAAGCAAATTGAGAAGACAACAATTCCACTCTTTAAAAGCCCTTCAGTAAGACCTACAGAAACATGGGTTTATAATCTGAGTCTTTGTTGGAAGGCAAATTTAGGTTTGTAAAAGAAACTGCTTTTCCCAGTTTTCTGCTGATTACAATAAATGCATAAATTCTAGCCATGGTATGCCTGGTTTTCTTTCTCATTTAAAAATTACTTGGAAATCCAGAGAGGGAAATAATAGGACATGAGATAAACATTTTATTTCAGGGCTTAAAACTGTAACTAGATCCAGCACAGCCTAAAGTCCTAACACTGTGTGTTTTCAGTATTTCATGGGTTTAAATAGTAAACAATTTATCAAATATACCCTGAGAACTTTTGCAAGTAGTTTTTGAATCTAATCACAAGCAATAAATTGAGTAACACATCACAAGATCCTTTGTTGTTTTCTAGTTTCTATAGCTCTACTTCCATTTTGGTGGAAAGACAGGATACTTTCTCTGGCTTTCATGGACAAATTCTTGTGGGAAATGATATTGAATACTCCAACTTTTCTTTGTTAACAATCTGTTCAGTACAGTAACTTCTGTACTCATATAGAATCTGACAGCAGGTTGTCTTTAATTTGTCTGTTCTAGGCCAAATTATAATTTTTACTTAGTGGATTAAGCCAAGTACTCTCTGATGTTTCTTCTGATAATGCCTGTCCTTCAGCAAAGTAATAATCAATGACTTAATGCTGTCATGTTTTAATCACTCATCCCTGACAGGAGTTTGTGCAGTGTGTTATGAAAGACCTAGCAGCAAGGAAGACATTGTTTTGTGAACACCCAGAATAGAAAAAAAAGCCAAACCCAAAATAAACATCATGTATGGTACTGAATTTGATGTTAACTCAGCTTTTCTGCTTCAGAGAATCAGCACAGGATGAGGAATGAGAAAATCTTGTTACTGGCCAGCTCTGAACGAGCACTCTCTCAGCGGAGTTCTGGCTCTTTCTGTCTCCAAGGGACTTTAAAATTATCCAGAGGAGAGAACTGAAATAAAAACATTCTGAACTGAAATAAAAACATTCTCAGCACTTTCCTGCACTCTGATAAAGGATTTTCTGCAGCTATGATTAACTGAATCCTCCTTAAATTCTCTAACTCCAGAAAAAGAGACTAGTTTGGGTTTTTTTTTTCCCTTTTCTTTGTTCCATGCAAAGATTTTTGATAGAGGAACTATCATGGAGGTCTCTGACTGAAAGAGAAGCAACTGGGCATTTGTTTGCACATCCTCTCAATTTCAGCCCTTGATTCCTCTCAAGGCCCCTCTCATAAACCCTCTTGAAGTGCACAACAGGCATGTGCCACACTCAGTGTGAGGTGAGGAGGGTCGGTGACCACGGGGAAAGACTGAACACATATTCCTCATCTACACAGGAACTCATACAAGCTTCCAATATCTGGCCTAAGATAGATTAGCAAAGACAGTTTGAATGACCAGAGCCTGCAGCCAAGCAGCCAATGTGTGTCGCATTCTCTCCCTGGAAAATTGAATTATTACAACTTTTTCCCCAGCCTATCAAAACCATTTTTCTGCAAAAATGAAATTCTGGCTCCAAGGAGGAAAGAAAAAAGTGCCTCTGGGCATTTAGTTGGGCAGAAGCTTTTCCACATCTCCACCCCTTTGCTGTAATTTCTGCCTGCCCTCATTGGTGCAATGCATAGTCAGTGTCCTGCAGGTCAGTATGACTTCTGAGGCCACTGTATTCACAGTGGTATTCCTGTCTATTTCCAAAAAGACCTATAATTCCTCACGCAGGGTGGTTTGATATATATATATATCTAAAAATTAGGAAGCTGTTAAAAAAAAAAAAAAAAAAGCTTAATTCCTTAAAAAAAAAAAGAAAAAATTAAATGTTTATAGGCAGTTTCTTTTTACAGCATCTGTTCTGAGGCTGAGCTTGCTATTTAACCAGAAAATTAAGTTTAACCTGGAATTCTGATTAGGTTTATTTATTCTTTTGACCCCTTCTGAAGTCATACCTGTAATCAGTAGCAGTGCAGTTTCAGATCCTCAAGAAACCAGGTAAAGGACAGACTGGCAGGGACTGATGGTTTGCAATTACTTTACTCTGTTTAGTTGCTTTGAAAAGATTCCCTTTCATGTTAACAGACATCAGAGGTGCTGATTTATCTGAAACCCACTAAAAATACTCCTTTAAATGCAGAGAACACCGTTGCAAACATGACCTCCCCTGTGTTTCTGATACTATCATCAACAAAATGGATATTACGGGCCATTCTTCCCAGACTCTCAGCTCTGAGCTGTACTACTAGAAGCAATATCACTGTATTTATTTACGGTTCATGTTCCCTGGATCTTTTCCCCTGTTCCATCCCTGGGAAAATTATTAATGATGTTGGCAATCTTGGAATCAAAAAATAAAGTGCTTCTCCTGATACACAAATACATAAGGTGACAAGCCTTGCCTCAGTGGCATCAGTGCTTGTGAGCTGCTGCCTCCAAAATAATGAGCTGTCGAAGCTTCACTGCAATTTGCATTTGTGTTAGTAGTAAAGAAATCCAGTGGTTTTTTTGCTTGCTGAATGACAGTGTTAAATTGTTACTTTTTCTTACTGAGTGTGAAAATTTACTGAAATGACAGTAAAGTGGGAAGAGTAAACAGTATTTTTTCAGGTCACAACTGCACTTGGATTTACCCTTAGTGTACGTTAGTAATTAAATCACAGATATAAAATGAAAAAAGTGTGTCACATTTTACTCTGTGTAGCCTCCGCTGAAGCCAACACACTCCTGAACCTCCAGAATAAGCTGCTGCATGTGGGAAAACAAATGGTGTACCACACCTTGTGATGGCTGTTGTCTTGTGATTGTTAATGTCACGGGGAAAGACTCTTTGCTCTCCTTCTTTTTCTTTTTTTTCTTTTTTTTAGCTTCAGGGTGGTAGAATTTAATGAGAAATGGATTTTTAAACACTCTTGAAATACCACCAAACTTTTGAAAACACAGTCTATGTATCTTACCTGGCTGTAGTTGCCCGTCTGTGACACGGTGGATTTCCTCTCACATTACATATCTGAAGTATTACTATTATCATATTGAAATGTATTTCAGTTCTGGATCTTTATCTTCCCTTTCATTCTAAGCATTGCTTTTTGCCATGTTAGGGAAGATTTGCTCAAAGATCAGCGTGCTTTTCAATTACAGTGAATATTTGCCTATTATAAACTTCTGCATGAAGTAATAGCATTAACATTCAGCAGCAGTACAAGACATTGCATGTGTATCTTCCTGTCCTGGTGTCATGTGGAAAATGAGACCTGGCTAGACATTACTACCTTAAAACCACTCAAATGAAAGATTCGAATGCTGAGGAGAAGCAGCATCTAGTGAACATTGGGTTTGTTGTGTTTGCCATGGTCTTCACACTCACACAGTGCAAACTGCTCTCCGAGAGCAAACAAGTTTTGGGTCTGCTTCTGTCCCTGCTTGGAAGAAAGATACCTGCAGGCACTGCCAAGGGCATGCTGCAGTGGTTTTGTGGGAGGGAAGATGCTCTGTCCAAGCATCAGTAGGAGGGGTGATCCCAGGGGTGCCAATTCAGAAGCAGGGTTAGATGTCAGTCTTCTTTTCTTCTTGGAAAATCTGCATCCTGGGCCTACCAGCAAGATCTGCCTCATCTACAACGATGCCATTTACAACTGCCTCCTCTAAGATGGCCAGTCAGCAGAAGAGGCCAGTCTGCAGCTCCATGTCTGTAGAGACAGCAAGGTGACAGGTCTGTGGTGTGCTCTTTCATGTCAGCTCTGGCATGGGACTGTGAGCAACACAAAATCCCTGTTTGCAACAGAGGTTGCTGAGGCCAACAGCTCCAGGGACTCCTGGCTCCAATATGCTGTTGGAAATCCTGTAACCCTAGGAAGTATGCAAGGTAAGGCTGTTGTAGCACCGCCTCCAGCATCAGCCTTAAAATGGTATGTATTAAGTGGAAGTATGAAAAAACCAGTGTTCAGAGAGATGTCAGCCCCTCCAAGACAATCTTGAGGGACTAATACACTTGTATTACCTGCTGGCCTTTGAGTAAGACTGAGATTTTTTCTTTTAAATCCACAGAGCCTTGAAAAGTAATTTTTTTTTTAGCTCAGCCCAAAGGAAAACAGAGTCTGTTCAGCACAGGTGCAGTGCCAGGCATTGGTTTCACTGTCACTGAAGGCAATGCCAGTTAAAGTCTGCTTAAGAACAAAGTCCTGATTTGGACAGACTGATCCATTGGGCTCCCCGCTGAGAACAATTTGAAAGTTAATCAGGAGCTTTGAAGTCCATGGAAAGCAGCAATGAAATCTAACCTTGTGCTGCATGTGTTGAACACATCCTGTGAACTCAGGCAGCTTTAGGTGAACTTAGACCCTTCTCTAAGATGGAAGATAAAATAATGCTAACAGCCAGAGCAAGGCAATACTGGGTTCAGGATTTGGCCCTCAGGAAGCTTTGGCTGTTGACTCCAGCACCATTGTGACTGCAGCTGCAAGGCTGGTAGATGTAACAGCAAACCTGGATGCTACTGGCACCATCAATAACAGAATTCACCAGCACTGATTACCCCTGAGTTTCTGCTTAAATCTAGAGAGACCTGAGTTACATGGGTTTTGCTGAGGCAGAAAAACCTAGCTGAATTAAAGGGGCTACAAAAGAGCTGGAGTGGGGATGTTGACAAGGGCATACAGTGACAGGACAAAGGGAAGCAGCTTCAAACTACCAGAGGGCAGGGTTAGATGGGATATCGGGAAGAAATCCTTGACTGTGAGAGTGATGAAGCCCTGGCACACGTTGCCCAGAGAAGCTGTGGCTGCCCCATCCCTGGAGCTGCTCAAGGCCAGTTTGGATGAGGCTTGGAGCAGGGAGGTCTGGTGGAAGGTGTCCCTGCCCTTGACAGGGGGTGGAAGGAGATCGTCTTTAAGGTCCCTTCCGACCCAAACCACTCTGTGATTCAGACCAGCATACAGCAGTCACATCTTCAGTTACAGACCAGGAGCTACCTAACACAGACTTCTTCACCTTTTCTGTCACAATTCAAACACACAAAAACTGAAAAAAACCCCAAACCCACTGAAATTTAACAGTGATCCAGGCTGTGGTTTATATTTGCTTTTGCCAAGCAAATTCACTCAGCAATCTTTTTTTTTTCTGATTACATTTTGAGACCAAAGTTGATCTACCTCTTCTTAGATAAAACAACTGTTTATCCTGTACTTTTAAAAGGCAGCTTGTACCATTTTATTTATGACTTCCCTTGCACAGGCCTTACAGAACAGAGCATTTTCTTCCAACCCTATTACCTGAAGGTGACTCCTGGCATCAAACACAGTTGCAAAATACTATCACCTTTCTCCATAGTGTGTAACACTAAGTTGCAATCTTTGTATGATAGAAAGTTTAGCTCCCGATGCTACTTCTGCTTGTGCCTAAGACTGTCAAACACAAAAAATTCAGTTTTTACTATTCTACTATGACCTATATAATCAAACAAACAGTGAGGCTAGGCTGCAGTTTCCACAACTTCAGTTAGGGAACTCGAATTAGCAAAAATCTGATCTCGTACCAATGAATGAACTACAAGTACAGAAAATCCTGCCGCTTTAGCTCAGCTTGGTGCAAAGTCAAGTTACACTGAACAACTTCCGTGAGAAGTGTCACCTGGTGAACAACCTGCAGTGCCCACACACGGACCACATTAAGATCAACAACAAACACACTCTCTGAAAGCCGTTTGGGGTTTTTTTGTTTACCTTTTTTTTTTTTTTCCCTAACAACCTTCTTTTGATATGCAAAGCACGCCCTGGACCCCTCTTCTGCTCTCGTCTCTACAACTTATCGCAGTGAATGACTTCGAGCTAACAACTTCGCTTGTGCCACCGAGCTCTTGTCTGCCTTTCCACAGAGAGGATGCTTGTCCCCGGCCACCCCGGGGCTGAGACCCGGGGCAAAGCGGAAGGGGGTGCCAAAGGAGGGAGGGATCGAAGAGCGATGCCGGCGGCCCCGGGGTCCGAG
>NW_008238443.1:243357-247259 GCF_000691975.1 Corvus brachyrhynchos | reverse complement strand
GGGACGGCCCCGACGGAGCACTGTGCTCGGTGCCGCCGCGGGGCACCCCCCTCACCGCGCCCGAGCAGCGGAACTGTTTTCCGTGTCCCGGGGGCTGCGAACCGAAGGTGGGGCTTCGGTCCCCCCTGGGATGGCCGGGGAACCGTGCTCCTCTCTGGCGCCTGTTGTGGAAGCGAGCGCTGGCTGTGCCCGGTGGCATCCCATGCGCTGCTACTTTACACGGAACCGTTTTCCGACATGTGGCACCCGAGATCGTGATTCCTCAAACCTGGGGCACTGCCTAACATGGCTTTTAGGACAGAGTGCCCTTATCCTAAGGGAAAACAAGGCAGAGCAGAGATGGCGTTTGTGTGCGAGTCTGAAAGGATCGGGGGACAGCCTCGTCCTTGCCTTAGTTCTAGCAGCTGGGTTTTATCCTGGGCTGTCGGAGCCCTGCTGGCCCCAGGTCTGAGACTCTAATACTTTGATTGGGGCACTGACACACTCCACATCCTGTGGTGGATCGCCAGGATCTCAGAGGAATCCCTCTCTGCAGCCACGCTGGCCATCGGGGAAATCATCTCACGGCTCTCCCCGGCGGCGAGGCGAAGGCTGTTTGCTTGAGTACACCTGAATGTATTTTCTGCCCGTGGGATTCTTCTCATCTTTACCTGTTTGACTGAGTCCTGAGCGCAGTGCAGTGTCCTGCAGTCCTGTGTGGAAGGATGGTTTGAGACGTTCATTCCTGGAGTGTTTTGAAGTCTTTTGGCAACTCCTCCAGCAGTTTACCCTGACCTAGTGCTTTAACTTAAGCTCTTCTCTGAATGTTAACCTTCTTTCCCCTTTCTTTGAGCTTTATCTTCTGAGGTATGTATGAAGAAAAAGAAAATCTTAGAATCACAAAATGGCTGGGGTTGTAAAGCACCTTTAAAGGCCATCTACTCCCACCCTCCTGCCATAAGTGGAACATCTTCAAGTAGATCAGGTTGCTCAAAGCCCATCCAGCCTGACCTTGACTGTTCCCAGTGATGGAGCAGTCGCCACATCTCTGGACGATCTCTGACAGTGTTTTACCACCCTTGCTGAACTTTGTTTTGCTCCCTTTGCTTTTCTTCCATTGGTGTGCACAAAATCTTCATAGAAATAAAAACTTCCCATCATGCTGCATAAAAGAGGAGGTCACTGCCTTCCAACAGATCCGCACTGTGTGTTTTCTGATTTAAATTCATCTTTCTTGAGCAGAGGTCACCAGACGTGTACACAGTCTTCAAGGCGAGGTCTTACCAAGGTCTTGGGCAGCTGTGCTACTGTTCCTCTGTCTCTTATGTCCTTATCCCCATCATGTCCTTATCCCCAGCATGCTGATATCATACCTGCCGGCTGTTACCTTCCTAGTCACCGGCAGAGCCAGTGTTTCTCCCACACTACTCTCTCTAAATTGATCCCCACATGGAAAACTACAAATGGCAGACTGGTGGTCTGTAGGCCAAGACTGACTGCACCATTCTTTGTGTCTAGAGGTGAGCTGATAGTATGTGTTAATAGCTAGCAACAAATTCCTATTTCCCCTTCTCTTCTTCATTTTTACTTCTAGTCTTGTAATCACATTTTTCTTTCTTGTCTGATCAGCCTGGCTTCCTCCTGTCACTTTTCCTCATTTTCTTTGAGGGAATGGATTGTGTTAACACAGTTGTTCCCAGTCTCCTCTGTTAGCAATAAGGAGTTATTGGCTGAGAGAATTGGCTTCGGATATAGTAAATCTCACACAGTGCAGAGAAAACTTTTCTTTTTCCCTGAACCACAGGAGTTACCTTTCAGGTAGTGAGAAAGCGATCAATTGAGATTTGTACAGCTCCAGAGGTGTTGTCTTTATCTGCATCCTGTTTGTCAGGTTTGGAAAAAAAAGTGGTAAGCACATAAATTTTCTGCTCTGTAGTTAGGTAATTACTAGTTTTCATATGGGAGTTATTTTCATAAAAAATGGTGACTCTTCTGTGTCTTAACAGACAGGCCTAAATTGTCATTTATTTAAAGCTTCATTATAGGTGCAAATCTTTCTCTGGCTTTTGGGCACAGATGATGCTAATTTAAAAGAGCAAGTTCTTCAGGAAATGTTATCAACCTTATTATTGAAAGAGCTCCTAAAACTACGCTAGAAATCAATTAATAAAGTGAAATTATTCAATATCTACTTCTTTTTTCTTGTTAGTTTGTGGTTTTTCTGGTGAGTTTTTAGTTTGTTTAGGTTTTATTTTGTTTTGTTTTACTGGAGTTTTTATTTGCTTGTTTGTTTTTTGTTTGTGGATGATTTATGATCAAATTGCAATCTTATTTTTTTGGTCATCAGTGCTACTCTGGGGATTATGGCTGTGAAGAATTCCTGCTCCAGATTCAATTTTGAGCAAGTCATAGCAAGTGGTCACAGTTAAAAACCTGAACTTTACAGACTGGTCAAACTCCCATGACAATGTAATACTTTTTATTCAAATGGCTCTACCTCTTGAAACTATATTGATTATTTATAACAATTATGAATTTGTCTTCTCTGACATTTGTGTTTATTTTTAGTCTTTGCTCAAATATTTCTGTGAGTAAAATTCTCTGCAGTGTCCCTGATATAACAAAGTACCTGAACACAGACTTTGTTTTTAAGAAGACTTTAAGTACTCCTTAAGTACTGCTCTGTGAGAGGCTGGAATATTTCCAGGAAGTGCCCTGAGAAAGGATATAAATGCCACCAAAGTTTATATATTTGGAAAGTTGTGTCATTAATTTTTCTGCTTTATTTTCATACATATTCATGTGAAAAAAAGCACAATCGTTTTAGTCTAATAAAGTACTTGGAGACTGCTATCAGTTGCACCCTACTTTTTAGAAGTACTGCTATCCCTCTTCCTGGTCTGAATAAAATACAGAATATAATTTTTGACAGATTTGTTGACTTTTTTTCATCTTCATGCTAAGGACTGGCTGCCTTCAACACTCCTCCCTCCTTTTCTCTTTCTGACGGTGGTTGCTGCCATAGGAATGCCCATTCTGCTCTTTTGCCGTGTTAGTTATTCAACTGAAACAAGACCAGGCAGACCCAGGCAAGTGGATGCACCCCCTCTGAGCTGGTTGTCACCCTCTGTAACCATGAGCAGAGCAGTGCTGGTGGCATTGGTTGCTGGGGAACTGTGGCCACAGAATTTATCCATCCTTGATCGGTGTCTGAGCATCACAGTTGGAGCTGGTGAAAGCCCTTCTGCAATGAAGAATGAGGCAGGGAAATGTGATTAAAATCACCACCCATATTTCTCTTGCTGCTCTTTCTGCTTGCTTGGCTCACTGTCATGTCTTTGAAGTAGAGTTGGTTTGTTTGCTTTCTGGGCTGCAGAACATTTGTCCTGTGTGTATCACAGTGACCTTCTACAAAGCTTGTTTCCTCTGAGCAACTGGGCTTGTTTGGAAATAGGTTATCACAGTTCTTCCGTCCAACTCTGTGTTGTTCTGCTCCCTTTGCTGAAAAAACCCCCAAGGCCTTGCATGATATTGCTTAAACTCATGTTCATCTGCCCCTTTTTTGGCTGCTCACATCTTCTAAAAGGCCCAAGTTACGAGCTGAGATGCAGAACACCTCACACTATCTCTTTAGCCTTGGAGTGGGTGAGAGATTTATTTTTGGGTCAGACTGGAAAGATTTCCCCTCCTCCCCGCCCTTTTCATAACCATAGTTAGAAAATGAGAGTTAGGGAAAAATAAATTGTTCAGGGAAAGTTAATTCTTTCATTTACTAGGAATAGACTATTTTGTTTCTATTTAGATGCTCCAATTTATCTAAATGCAGTTTCCAAGATTTCAAAACGCTATGTTTTTCAGTTGAATTGCCATTTGAAGGAAAAAAAATAGTCATCTGGATGTTCCTTGCTTTCTGTCCTCCACAC
>NW_008238443.1:181496-242823 GCF_000691975.1 Corvus brachyrhynchos | reverse complement strand
ACTTTCAGAAATTTAAACTGCATTAAGGATGTTAAGTAGAGCATTATGTTTGAAAACCTTCATGTTGCTGAGGTGGATCATCAGTGCACTGGATGTTCCAAACTTACTGTGGGATGGTGATCCCTGAAGGAGTCAGGGAAGGGCCAAGGCTGGTTATCTGCAGCACACGCTGTGTTCATTCTGTGTTATCTTTGCAGATGGAGATCTGCATCACTGACATCAGGAAAGGCTGAGCTGGCTCTGAGGGGAGGTCCTGTGAAGATAAGATGTGAAGAATGGAACAAGGTTGCACGACTGAAACTTTGAAGGACAGCACAGCCAAAAAGTGAGTTTTGCCTGTCATTTAAAGTTCACATCCCTGCATATGCTAATAAGCTTAATGAAGTACGTACTAGCACATATATGACTGTATGATTCAACGCTCCACCTTGATCCTGCTATGTGCAAGAGGGAGGAGGAGATTAAGTTTGGGCTGTATATCAGGAGGGTAGATATTCCACCTAGTTAGGAGGAAGACCCAAAAAAACCAGATGGAGACAGATGACTAGTTACTCTGCTCTCCCTTCTCTCAGGTGAGGACACCTTCTTGGTAAGCTTCTGTGTAGGATTACTATTACTCAGGTTAACACAGTGTATATATAGTTTTTATTAGAGTTCTCTCACAGCTGGTGCATTCATCCATGGCAATTCCGAATGTGTTATTTCTGTTCTTTCAATAAACTGTACTATTTGTGAATCTGTGATCATAACTGTTCCTACTGAATGTGACCAGGCTGATGGTGCCGAATTCTAACCAGAACTGAAAGCCAGGCAAACCCAGCCCCTCTGATCTGCAAGGGGGTTTATTTTCTGCCAAAATTCATACACTTAATGCTTAATGCCTGCAAATATCCTTCTGTGGGCAGGCCTGATGCCAAACAATTGCTTTGTAGTCAAATGGATTTTCACCAGTGAGGGCTTTGTGCTACTTTACTGCCCCACAAGAGAGGCTGAGGCAGTTCTTGCTACCTGAACAAAACTTCCACTTTGTTTCTTTTGGCAGTATAAATCCAGACAGACTGATCCTGTCAGAGGATGCTCAAGGAGGGAGTGGGGAAAACATGCAGTCAACCAGTTTGTCTCTGTGGTCCCTTTTGGATAGAAGAGCAGCAGGGGACCTTGTAACGTTGACAGGAAGTGGCACAGAGCCCACCACCCCCTCTGGCTTTGCTTGTCTCCTCTCTAAAACTAATGCTACCACGGGAAGACCTCCAGACATTCCAAGTACCTATAAACTAAAAAAAAAAAAAAGGAAAAAAAAGAATGTCACTAGTACTCAGTCACAGCTTCTTTCTACCACTGGGACTGACTAAAGGTGCCTAAAGGAGACACAAATACACTCTGTGAGTCCTGTTTCCACTGCCAGGATGAGGGAGGAGGGGTTCAGCTGCACATGACAGCACTGTTCTCTCTGTCAGTGTGAGTGATCCAGTCGACTGTTTTTATTGCTCCCTGTCTGAGGTGGCAGTGTATATTTTTCTAAACAAGGAGCTGCAAAATCCTTATGAGATCCCCACTTGCTGCATATTTTGTTCATGCCATGTGTTTTGAGTTTGACACTTAGTCATGTTTTCCTCCTTGCCAGTCCTTTTTAATACTCCCTGCTGTTCTCATCTTGGAGATACATTAATCCTGGGCAGAAGGACAACTGGAAGAGAAGCTCTGCAGTGACCTGGTTGGTTTCTAAGCATCTGGCTTAGTACCTTGATCCTCTACCTGAAGTTTCTTCCACTGCCTGTAGTTGTTTGTATTTTTGAATCTATTCCATTCTGTCATATCTTCTGCCTTGTTTATTCATATGGCAGTGATGGAAACAATTCCAGTAGATAGGATTGGTCACAGCACTGTTTACAGCATCATGATGGGTGGAAGAGAAGATCCTGCTCTTAGGCAAATGGTGCTCTGGGAATCCAGGAGTTGCTTGGATGTGAAGGCTCTCTCTTGGGTCTTGAACTCTTGTGGAACCAACTGTACATGAAAGAGCTGTCTGGCTACTCCAGACCTGAAGGTACAGCAAAGATCTGCCCAGAGCCCTGCCAAAAAAGCACCAGCCTTATGCCAGAAAGGTGCTGTCCCAATATCCACAGCGAGCTGTTGAAGAAGAAAAGTCATCCCCACTGCTCATTCCATAAGCTGGCATGCCCTGACCCAGAGGATGGAACTGGTTCCTGGAATGCTGTGCTCATGTGATTGTGTGTCTTTGCTGTGAATATGATTTTTTATCTGCATTTTTTCAACAGGCAGGCTCACAGAAAAAAGATTGCTTCCCCAATTTTTGTTCCAGTAGGAGATCCCCTATCACGGACCTGCTCAAGACATCCCTCATGAAAACAGGATGCCTTTCCATGGACTTTTGTAGGACCAGGCTGGATTTAATGCAACTTTCCCTGTTTGTATTTGCTTCTTTATTCCAAGATGACAGTTTTAGTGCTTGTGAAAATTCAGGGAGGTGGGAAGAGAAAAAAGAAAAAAAATCTGCTTGAAGTCAGCATAAAAATTGTTACCAGCATCAATGTCATTTGAGTAGTGAGGTCAGACAAACACCTCATGGAGTAAACACAGAGTTTTGAAAATAATATCAATACTGCTTTGCTGGCATCATGGTGCCTCTGCATTATATATCCCCCGCCCCGAATTCTGCGGCAAATATAAAATTATTACAGGCTGTGTGCAACCCTTGCACTGCTTTGGTTGGCTTCAAAAGGCCACTTGGTGTAAACACTCAATAAAGATGAATAAAGACTGTTTAACTTTCAGGGAAAGGCTTCAATTTTCACAAGGTTAGGAGGGCACCCCCATGCTGCATCACTCTGGCAGGATCACAGGCTTTTCACTGTTTGTCCCCTCCTGCTCCCTCTGGCTTAGAGGTGGGGGTAAAAGGGGAGGGGGGAAGAGTAAGAAATCACAGGCGCTTATCAAAGTTGAATTATAAGAATAATGAAAAAAAAACCCAGGAAAAGACTGAACAGGCAAGCTAAGGGAAAGGCCACAACAGCATGTATTTAAGAAATAATTCACCCAATTTGTCCAGGTAAACAATTCTGTCAAGTTTACTGAGGGCTGCAAAATTGGCAAATTGCCTCATCTCCTCCAAGAAGTGTAGAGGCAACCTGGGCTTAACCCTTCTGTTTGCTGCTTTAGAAACTGACTTTGTAAACCCTTCCTCAAATCGGCTGGGGTGACCTTACCCAAATTACTGGCTTTAATGAGGATTTCTGGTACAAGCAAAATGGGTTTGGGCAGGAGTCAGCTGCATTCTTAAAAGTCTGCAGGCTTTCCCACACCACTGGAGCTGCACAGCAGAAAACACAGCTTGCCAGGAGTGCCACCCTGAAAGAGATGTAAGTCCCTGTGAGGATCCAGACCTCATGCAGAGCTCCCTCCCTGCCTCCCAACAGCAGGAAATACCTCCTTGAACCCAGTGTGTCCTTTCTGGCCTTCAGCCAAGTGTGTTACCCACACCTGTGGATTGAGTCCTATGTGGTTGTGGTATTGAGGAGCAGGCTGCTGATCTCTCCAATAACTTGCTTTGTCTGCTGTCGTCTAGATTACAACTAAATCCCCTTCAAAATGGTATCAAAAAACCCCATATGCACAAAGAAAGTGTCTTAGAAGGGAAAATTATTCTGAAGTTTGGCAGGATTAGGCTCACATAGGAGATTACGCTGGCAGAAGGCAAATGTCTGTAAAATGCTGACACATGAAATAAAGTACAAGTGAGAATGGCATTCACCCAAGGTTGTGGTTTTAGCAGGAAATAAATGAACTGGATATGTGGCTTTTGTTCCAGGGAGCCTTTAAATAATGTGATGCTGGATGCTCTCCTGGTAAGGTGGTGCAGGAGAAGCAATAATCCAACCAGACACGTACATATACCAAATGGTTTTTGTCATACTCCAGAAGCAGCCTAAGAACTGAAGGATTTACACAGTCTTCCCAAGGAAAATGGAGCCTGATCTTTATAAAGTCGGTTTTGAAAAACACAAGTCCCCTTTAACAGCACACTCACAGAATTCCCAAGCACAAATGCCAGTGTCAGATTATTCCTGTTGTGTAAGTGGGCTCTCAGAGCAGATATTTTTAATGTGGTGCTGGGTAGCAGATAGGTATATCATGTGAAAAGAAAGAACAGAGACAGCTCAGGCTTTATGATGTAGTTCTGGGCTTTGAAATTGTGGTGGTGCTTTCCAGCTCTGTTATACACTCCATGAGTCCTTACTGAGTTTCCATGATCTTACTGTCAAACACAGAGCCCAGCACTTCTCTGGCCCATCA
This sequence comes from Corvus brachyrhynchos, assembly GCF_000691975.1. Lineage (NCBI taxonomy): Eukaryota > Metazoa > Chordata > Aves > Passeriformes > Corvidae > Corvus > Corvus brachyrhynchos. Next base: position 238,509 of record NW_008238443.1, on the reverse strand, counting down.
CAGGGAGGCAGATGGGTATTACTGGGAACTAAACACCTCTGAGAAAACACAGTACCAGTTCTTCAGCACCAGAGGACCTTGAAGCCAACATCCTCTTGGCAAGTTGATTTAAGCACCTGAGAGCTCTGTGATGAAGAGGAAGGAAGTCAAGATTTTTCTCTCTAGTTTGCTAACCTTGAGAAGAACTAAGTGTCAGCTGTAACTCTTATAGATGGAGTGGCTAACGTATGAATCTCCAGCAAAACCCCCAAAGCATCAGAAATGGACACATAATCATAACGTGTTTAACTTGACTTACATTTTTTTGCTTGTGTGTGTCCAAAGCCCTGTGCATTCCTATCCCTTGATAAAGAGCTAGGGAATAAACTGCATTTTTGCTTTTTATTAGAGGTACTGAATAGGAAGACAAAGCAGTCCCTGCTCACTGCAGGGAGATTGAACTACATGACATTTAAAGGTGCTTTCCAACCCAAACTAATCTGTGATTCTATAATTATTAAATAAAGCTCTTCAGCTAGCTCACCTTTTTGTCTTCTGTATTTTAAAAGGATTTCTAAGTAAGAAGTTGGTTGGGTTGATAAGACCATGGACAGTTTAGATGCCAAGCCTCCAGAAGAAAGCAGTTTTCCTGGTCATTTCCACAGCAGAGCAGCTTCTGTAACTGAGCAGAGAGTGAGAGTGGGAATCTGCTACATGCCTCTAGGAAAAAAGAGATTGCAGAGAGTACTGGCACCCTTAGCTGAGCTGCTTCTCTTGCTTCTAGAGAAGTAAAATTATGGTCTGTCCTCGCTGTGTTTTAACCCCAGCTGGCACCTAAGTGCCACACAGCTGCTTGTTTACTCCCTGCCCTGCAGGACAGAAAGGAGAGTTGGGGTAGGGAAAACCCCCCAAAACATCCTGGACTGAGATGAGAGCTTTTTAATAACTGAAAGCAGGACAGTGTCCACCCCTTATGCACCACTTAGGTCATGCCAGGTCTCACACTTCCCAATGCACCATTAACTTTCTGATCTTTTGACAGATTTTCTCACAACTATCCTTCCCTTATTCTATGGACCACCCCTATAAAGTCCATTGAGTTTATTTTAAAAATGCCTGGAGTACTTAATTCCTACTCAAGTCTATTTCACCTGCTGTCTAATTAAAATGTTGCCACTCCAGCCTGAAAATCTAACAGGAAGGTGCAGAGTTTGTATAGTAAAAGGATAATCAAGGGCTTATTTTTTCTTAGAGGCCCCAGTTTGGTGTTATTCCTGAGTAAACTTGTTTTTGTAGCACATTTCATGCTATTTTACATAAAGCAAAATTCACACTGAGCACAATTATTTCTGATTAGGGAAAGTCTAGCTATCACAGACTGAATGAAACAACTTGTAATTTTCAGACTGAAAACCAGTCCAAACCACAGTAAATCATTGAAAAAGTGACAAACATCTGGGTTTAAATATATGCAATATGAAGCTTAGATGAAATTTTTAGCTTTTCAAGCTAAGGCAACACTGTCACAACTCTTATCAGCCACAGCAATGAACTTATACCGCTTTCCAATTATTTTTAAAATCCTTCTTTATGCCCAGAGTAGTGTGCAGTTTTAGCATGACAATGACATAGACACACTTAATAAAGCACTGTAAAAAAACCTCCCAGTATTTTATTACTTCACTTGGTGTAATTGTTAAATCCTTCTCATTTTCAACAACCTTCAAATCCACCAGTGCCCATTTCTGCCCATTTCTATCCCCAAGCATACAAGTTATGAGTGTATTGGTTATTTTGATTTTATTTTATTAAAAAACCAGGACTTTTGCTGCAGTACAGTGCCAAGACAAAATTACAGGGGGCAAGGGTAGGCTGGTCCATGTTTTCCAATTTAAGTTGTACCACAGTCGGCATTTAATTTAATTTTAAATTAATTTAAAGATGTGTGTACCTGCAGAGAGACTCACAAAACACACTCAAAACCCCAGACCTGGGGTTCTCTTGGGCAGGTTGTGACCAACAGGTCCTACCAGCACGTGGAACTGGTAGAAGGCTGATTTTGGGTGCTGTTGGGGATCCCAGGAAGAGTGGAGCATGGAAAAGCAACCAGGACTCACAGTGGGAAAGGTAAATGCAAACATCCCAGTAGTGCAGTTCTGAGACACCTCCATCTCCACAATTACATAAAAAAAGGACAGAAAGTTCAAAATATGCCTGCAAAGGGCATTTTAAAACTGCCTGTAGGTCTCAATGTAACCATTGAGAGATGGAAACATTTTACACAGTCTGCCCTCCGTCATAGGAGGGAGGGATAAGCCCTTTTTAGGCTTTTGCTTCTGGTTGAGGCTGCTGTTAGAATAAGAAATAAAAATTATATTACTCAGGAAGGAAGCTAATGAGTAGAGATTGGCTCATGGTGCTGCTAACACCAAGGCAGGGGTTTTGATCCCTGCATGGGGCATTCACTGAAGAGTTGGCCTTGATGATCCCTGTGGGTCCCTTCTAACTTAGAACATTCTGTGGTTTAGACCTTGCCCTTGGGAAGGTCATAACAAGTCATCCAGGGCAGGAGAGATGGTGTGTGGTGTGGATGGTCACGTGCTGAAGCCAACCCTCATTCCATTGCTGCAGCACTTGTCCAGTTTCATCACAGCCCATTCCTCATCAGCATGGTTGGGCTCAGATCCCCAAACGTGGAGTGGCAGAGATGGACGCTGTGAGGTGCCAGGTCTGGTGATGGACGTGCAGCTGGTGCAGGAAGCCAATTCTCACTCAGAATCAAACCCCACTGAGGCACACACCAGAATTCCCCATCTCCCCCAGTTACTCACCGAGTGCAGCCAGGTCATTGAGCAAAATCAATCCCACAGATGGGTTTCTCTTTGCCTGTGGCAGGAATAACCCAGGCTGCTTTCCCCAGCATATTTAATGTGTGCTGCAGGAACTTTATCCCTTTCTACATTACATAAAAGTTTTGACTGGGGAATTTGTGCACTGCTTGCCCCCAGCAAATTGACCTTGGTGGGAGCAGGAGTGGAGTGAGGCACCACTCAACGAGAGCAAGCAGTCTGTCAGTGACATTAACAGCTGTACACCTGGGCATTGGCTCCTAAATTAATGGCAGAAGCATTTTTATAGCTGACAAAGGCTGAAGAGAAAGAAAAATTTTGGAGTCTGTTCAGAATGGAGATGAGATTTAAGTGCTCAGGGCTTTCTTCCTCAGACTTTTTCTGCAGGCAGCAGGAAACTCCTTGGGAACATCACTTGGGAAGATATTATTTTAGCTGCTGAATTTCAATATGAATAGGAAAGTTGTTCTAGATCCTCAGAGGCATTTTTGCCGTGGAGGAGGCATCTTTAATTGCAAACTGAATTGTTTCCCACACGCACACAAATTGTTCATGAACTGAACCTGAATAAATATGTAAGGATGACAGCAGAGGTATAATATAGCCACACTCATTACTTAAATGTCCCAAAGTCCCCAGCCATGGGGGATATCTCTTATGGTACTGTAAGCTGGGAGTGCATAGCTACTTGGTTTGGCTAGGAATGGAACTAAGGGAGAAGGCAAATGCAGGAATTCACCCACTGAACAAATAATAATAAAAAAGGAGTGATGTGAGTTAGATAAAATCTCTCTCTAATAAGGAATCATAAGTATTTTGGAGTAGAGAAAAGTGAGCACAGGAAATCCAATATTCAACAGCCTCATGACAAATTGATATGATCTGAGTCTACCAAAAACAGCAGGTGGTTTCTGCAGCTAGTGTTTTGAGAAAACCTTTATTTTTTTATTTGTTTTTTTATTAAGCTACTGGTTTGTTTGCAAGAGTGGATTCAGTTGTATGTAGCAGAGTTCTGGTACTCCAACTGAGTGAATTATGTGAATTTTGTCACCTAAAATTACTTACACATATAAATTTATTTGTCTTGGGTTTGCTTTGCTCTGCAGACATCCTACCAAATTAAAAAGAGAAGATTCTGTAAGGACACTGGACTTCTTTGAATACATTTTTAAAAAGTAAGTATTTCATCAGTTCAGATGGGATCGGAGTCCTAAACTAGATTGATTAGCTGGAAATTGCACAATTGTATCCTGTGTTCTCAGAGTGGGAAGAAGACACTAATATTCCCTTAGTCTCCCAAATAAATCCCCACCTGGTTAATTAAATGAATGAGTTCTAACTCAAATCTGTGTCCTCACAGTTTTGCAATTAATAGAATAAGAAAGTTGTCCTGAGCCCTGTGTGCCTGATGAAACCTATCATGAATTTGAATTCTGCCCACCAGCTACGTACAAGAAGGTGTTTTTGATAGATCTACAAGCTGAGACTGCATCTGACAAATTTTTTGGGGGGGAACAACAAATATTCCAGAAAGAAGCATAAACTGGTTGCAGAACAGAAAAGAAACAAGATTCAATAAGTCTGCCATGAATTGTTCACTAATGACTAATAATAATTAAAAACCCTCAGAATTATTTGTCTAGGTGTCCCTGCCTTGCTAACAACCCACAGCTGATAAGGAGCTCTGCAAGTTTATCAGGGAGCTAAACCTGTCTACAGGAAGAAGTTGAATCTCTTTAGCCTAATATAGGAATTGTTAGTTAGCTACAGTGGTGCCAAACGCCCACGGAAACAATCATAACCCAAAATAAGCACTATTCAGACTAAAATATGAATGTTTTTATGCAGTGCTCCAGACTGGTTTAAATAAGTCCTTTAGGGAAAAAAACCCCCACATTTTTGTTTAAAACAGTGCTATTTGTTCTTTGTTGAAGGCTTATATTCTGTTAGTTAATCCACAAAACTTGAGGTTGTGATGACAATGGTCAAGCTGACAGCATTTGAATCAAAGATGGAACTATATTTTTAGAACAAGTTGCATATTGCATTTTCTGTGTGGAAAAAGGTCAAATTCCAGACTGGTCATGAGCCAGAGATTGCTGTCCACAGTGTTCCTTGAAGAAAGCCGAGAGGAGAGTGTGACCATTGTGTCTTCGTGACCTGCAAATTGAAGAGTCTGAAGAGCCAAGGAAAGCAAAGAGCGTGGTTGAGCTTATTCTGTGTGTTTAAAGTTAGCTTGGATACAGATGAATCATATGTTAATATAATACTAGACCTAAATGAGTTTATGAATATAAAGCCAATAGGCATTCAGCAGAAACCAGGTTCCCTTTGACTATTCCAGCAAGAAGTCATCAGTCGTGGGAGGAATAAGCATATGAGTGTAGTAATGCTTTAATCACACCGAACACAGTAAATTATCTCCGCTGAAGGCCTTGTCATCAAACCACATAATTTGCAACAGCAGCAGGGTCCTGGTAGAATTGGGCAAAGTGGGGAGGGTCCATGATGGTTTATTTGCTGTTGCTCTCCTGGGGTCCATGTGGTTGTACAGATTCATGGCACCTCCTGAGGACTGGGTAGTTTTAAATTTTAGAACCCTCCAAATGGTATTAATACACTGAATTAAGAAGGAAGAGCAAATACTGAGTTCTGCTGGTACCATGCCAGGGAAGCATATCCTGTAGAACATTCTGCAGAGGACTGCCATAAAATCAGTGAGCATTTGCTGTTAAAAAGCTGTCAAAATACTCTTGTAAAAATAGCGTTACTGTGAATAATGAAAAATACAGGTGAAAAATGTGTACAGCTAATGAGTGAACAGAAAGCCAAATGAGTTAGTAGCACTTTAAATGCCATTTTTCTTTTTGTTAGATAAAGGGCAGCTTTCTAACTAAGACAACAGTTATATATAAAGTGGAGGATATATCCACTATATATATCCTCCACTTTAGGTTATATCCACGTGAGGATTGGGAGTTTAGAAAAGTTAATAATCTTTTGTTAGGGATACAGAAGATTCTCAAAAACTTTAGAAGCAAACTGCTTCCAAATGATGGCTGGTTTTCCTAGAGCAGACATTACTGTCATGGATAACAGATGGCATTTTGGGGGGAGGTTCTTTGACTCTGCTGGGGACTGCTATTTCATTTGAAAACTCACAGTAATGGGGATAGAGATTTTAAAGGGTGAGAGTTTGTGAGTGGTGCAAACCATGATGACCTTGAACCAAACCCATGATGGCAATTAAAGGAAAATTGCCCTTTCCTAATTGGAATGGCTTCCTTGAGGAAGGGTCATGGAGTACCTGGCAAATGCACAGCTGTCTGATTGAATCAGCCTGATGTCTTGGTATGTGCTCGTGTGGCTCAAAGAAAAGTCATGTGAAAAGTCCCACAAATCTGAAAGAGTAAAAAAACTTTCTCATCCCCTAATCTGTGTGTTTTTCCTCACATAGAAATAAAATATATGGTTTTGCTGTCTGCTGGTTGTTATGCTTTCATCTCCTTCTGCTAAGCCCTACTGGAGAAGAGAAAGTTCCAGAGAGGCTTCATTGAGACCTTTCAACACTTTAGGAGACCTGTAAGAAAGGTGGGGACTGACTTTTTAGTAGGGCCTATAGTGACAGGACAAGGGCTAATGGTTTTGATCTAAGAGAGGGTAGATTGTGTACAAAGAGAATGGAAAAATACTGGTGCAAGTTGGCCAGAGAGCTTATTCCATGCCTGGAAACCTTCTAGGTCAGGTTGGACAAGGGTCTGATCAACCTGATTTACTTGAAGATGTGCTTACCCGTGGCAGAGGGCTCAGACTAGATGGCCATTAAAGGTCCCTTCTAGCCCAGACTATTCTGTAGTTCTTCTGTGTTCACAGTTTTTTGCATCTAGCTGTGTGAATGTGGCATGAAGATTTTGCAATTCAGTGGTGGAAGTAAGATCAGTGATATAACCCAAGTGAATGAGTGAGTGAATCAATCAACCAATCAGTGAATTAATCACTGGTTTCACAGGCATTTCAGAATATTGCCTTATTTCTGAAGAACTCATTAGCACTCTGTGGCTGGTGGTGGGCAATTATTTTCTCACTTAAAAGAAAGTGTCAAAGCACAGTAGAGGCTTGCTGCAGCTGAGCTTGTCAGACAGTTGTGTCCTTTCCTTGTTTCTTTCTCTTTCTTGCCTTCTTCTGTCACTGTCTACATCTCCACAGCCTGAAATCTTTCAGCACTTTGCCTTAAAAATTTCTGCCCCCTCCAACCACCATCAGTAGTCACCCTTCTTGACTGCTTCTTTTTCTGTCCTGTCTGTAATTCACACTTCCCTTTTCTGCCACTCTGCAAACCTTGAGTGAGCTAGTAATTCTACTCCAAGTGACATGAGAGTGAAGTTGCACATATGAGTATGTGCACAGTGGATTTTTGCAGCTCTGTGAGGTACGCCTGAAAAGTTCTGGAGCTTTTCTGTGTCTGAAATACACCATACAAATTATGTTTGCAGCCTACTAACACATTGCGTTAGCCATAAAAGATATATGAACAAAATCAATCCCAAGCCTATTGACTTACAGAATGGCAAAAGATTGGATTCCTGATGTAAAGATTATTTATTTCTAGCCTATTCTGGGACATGGTTAGGCTTATCTAAGCAATTTTCCCCATGCAGTCTCAGAGTCTTCTTTAAAACTCCAGTACTTTTCCTTTACCTCTCTGCTTGTTTTTTTTATTTAATAATCTTCACAGCATAGGAACCAATGGATAAATTGCATGTCTTGAATGTATTTCTCCCACTTCTTATTATTTTCAAGTAGAAACCTCTTGAGGGAGTATTCCTTATGCTGGGTCATTCAAGGGACTGAGGACCAAATTCCCAGAGGTGCATTGAGTTGCTTATGCAGGTCTTGCATCCCAAGAGACTGTCACCTATGCATGATTGCTAGGACTGAAATGAGATTCTCAAAAACAGTTTTCTAGTGTCCTCAGAAGACATTTTTTCCCCTCATTTTCATGACAACGACCAATGGCAGACGTGTGTTAGTATTGGTGTGACAAAGACATTTTCCTTCTTTGCAGAGAGGGAGCGGTGGATATTGGGTTATTTAATAGGAGCAGGCCTATTTAATAGGCAAATAAATTAGAGGAATGATGTCTCTGCAGCAGTATGTTTTATAAGGTTCATGCTTTAGTAGTGACAAAAGAGATGCAAATGCTAACATTCAGATTGCACTTACTTTATGTGTTTAGGGTTTGTCATAAGACCACAAAACCTTGAGACTAGAGATTAAAACCAGAGTTTACACACCTGGGAGTGTGAGGAGGCAGAACTTGGAATTTACTGTTAAGTACATGAACCCTGAGAGAACTTCACATCTTTTCACAACAGCTTCTGAAATGGATAGAACTTCTTCCAACTGTTAAAAGATTTTTACTTAAAAGTCAGCCTTCAGACATCCAGATGAAGAATGCTGATATTAATGTCTGGAATTTCATAACAGAGAAATATTTTAAAACATCTGAGATTCTGGGATTTAGTACAAAGAAGGGTTAAGATTTTAGTTGGGTTTTTTTTTTTTTTAGTTTTTTTTTACTAAAATGTTTTAATTTATGATGCTTTGTGGAAGGGTTGCCCATTATGAAAGGTTATGAAAGGTTTGTAGTGGACTAATATTATAATATTTTTTCCTACCTTTTCATATTTCAGACCTGGTAATTTCACTTTTCTCTCTTCAGGTTAGTGTCAATGTAGCTGAGGGATAACATTCCGCACCTGATCTCAAAAGGGAATCCCCACCATAAGTTCAAGAATCAAGGTGAAATACTGAGAAAACAGAGGCTTGTAATCAAAAAAGAAATGAAATACAGAGAAATGAAAACGATAAAAAAAGGTGAAGATGTTGCCAGTTAAGAAGGCTGGAATGTTTTTTGTCCCAAGCTTGAGGACAGTAAATACTTGAGAGCAACAGAAGGCTATGAAATGCAAAGCAATTTTATCTAGACCCCCCGACTGCCTTTTTTTAGCTGAGGTGCTTGGCTCTAGTGACAAGGGAAGAGCAGCAGATGTTGTATTCTCTGGCTTTAGGAAGGAAACAAGTACTGGTGAAGGGCACAGTGACTGTGTGAAGACCAAGGGTTTTAGCTCCTGGAGCTAGAGTAGTGAAAGGAGAGTAAAACCATTCCACTTCCAAGAGAAAACCAGAAAATTTGCAAATCCCCAAGACATGTTCTGGTTGGTTTGGGGTTTGTTGTTTGTTTGGGGTTTCTCCTTTGTTTTGTTTTGTTTTGGTTTAGTTTTTAGTTTAGTTGATTTTTTGTTTGGGTTTTTTTTGTTGTGTTTCGTTTTGTTTTTTTTTTTAATGAACTCATTAGATTTGTCTTATGTTCTACTTCTGTCCAACCTATATGCTTTATTCCTTCTCTAACCACCTGCACAGGCACTGCTGGTAGAGTTAATGTTTGATGGGTAGATTAGATTTGCTCAGTACTGGAGTGAGAAGACTTCTAAATATACACCTTATGTAAGTTTAGCTTTTCCTGAAAGTTAGGTTCACCTTTGTTATTTGAGTAAATTTAGCTCTTATAAGGCCTGAAACAGACAGGATTATGTCTATTTCATAGGCAAGAAATACCATCAAAGCTGATTTCATCATGTCTAGGACGCAAAGCTTCAGCTCATTCAGGTGCTTATCCTTGTCATAAGTCGGAAAATGAACAGTCCTGTGGACTTCAATCATCCTTTTATCCCACCCCAGGGAGGAAGGTGTTCAGAGGAAAGCTTTTCAAAACCTTGAGGTTTGAACCATGGCCTGTTTCTGCTCCTCTATACAGGGAATAGGGTTTTATCACCTTTGAAAATCATTTCAGTTACTTAAATCATCATGATAATGCATTACGAAGTGGGATTTCTTTTCCAGTCTGAATTGAGCTTTTGAAGAGATACTCATGTAATTTGTGTTGATTTTTATTTCTTTTTTAATAATATGCACGGCGTCCTGAATTTTTCTCTTCTAAACAACAAAACAAGGGAGTTTGGAAATTTATTATGTTGAAATTTGCATAGAGATTTAACTAACTACTTGGCCTTTATCTGATCTCAGTTCTCTTGGGAATTGTGAATGAACGGGATATGGATTCCTATTTCCTTTTATCAACAGAGATGACAAAAGGTAGTAATTTCTTCCATCTGCAGGTGTGGAAATCATCATAATGCTCTGGCTTCTGCTTGTTCAATACTATAAACCATCAGGTGGTGGAAACTAATAAACTAATTTTATTTGTCTGTAACAAATACAAGAAATTCTGAACAGAATTTCCTTCTGAATATAACTTTCTGAGTAAGGGAAGCTAGTTTGTGCTTCTTTGCATGGAGTTTCTAATCTGTTGACTGAAACACTTTTGTGGGAAAAATGGAACATGTTTTAAAGGTGCATTTTGCTGCTTAGGACATTCATAGTGAAAAAAAGGTACTTAGCATGGTCTGTGGTAATACCTGAAGACCTAATTTTTTCTGGGTCTTCTAAGTTCTTGTGGCGTTGCGTCCACATAAATCATTGTAGATTGCTTTCCTTCCAATTTTCTTTGTGTGCTTTATATATGGTAACAGAGTCAAACTTGCCATTAAAATTTGTTGTGCTTTTGGAAACTATATTGAACCTACTATTGCTGATGCCTTGCCTGTCCTTTTTAAAGTGACCTGAACCACTCACTTGCAACAGATGCAAACAAAGTGTTGTGGGGATCATTTAATTGTGCTTTACTGGATTTCACAAACATGAAGCTCTTTTAGAACAGTTATCATTGGCATTAACTTTTTGAAGAACTGTGATAATGATGGTGTCTGAGAGAGACTAGGGTCTTCAAAGAGAATGAGAAAGTGTTTTCAGAATATAATATTCACCATGAGTTTTGGTCCATAAGCTGTTATAATGCTTTCAGAGGTAATCACTATAATTTTCTTTCTTCTTGAGAATTCTGGAGAAAGTTAATTCCTTCCTTGTTCTTGCAACAATTCCACCTTGCAGGACAAACCCCAAATCTCTTCCACTTCTCTGTATTTTCCATTTCCTTCACAGGCCCTTTGTCCTCCACACCCTGCCCTGTTCTATGTCTCATCTGAGATTCTTCTTCCCACCCTTCTTTCCTCCACATTGGGTCTGGATTTGGCACTGCAGGAGGAGTCTGTCTATTAATACTCAGATCATCTGCTTCAAACACACTGTCAGCTCCCTACTGCTTCCTCTGGGGATGATTTGACAGGTGGTGATTTCCCAGGTCTGTTTTGGGGGATGAAATCCTAACGGCTACTGCACAGAGTTTTTCTAATATCCATGTGTCTCATGTTATCTGTTTTTCTCTCTGATATTTTGCCTCATGGAACATTGGCAAATGGAGGGAAAGGACAGTGATTTCTGAGCATCAGCTTTTCCCTGAAGGTTGGACTCAGGCAGACACTTTTGATTTTCATGATGGATCATGTTCCAGGCTCTCCATTATACAGAGTCAGACATAAAACAGGCCCTGAAAGGTTTTTTTATCTTTTTTTTTTTTAATAGTCTATGTTAGTTTAATTTGTCTAAATAATGCAAAGAAGATGGTAAGTTTTAAAGATCTTGGGTGAAAAAGGTGACTTAGCATCCTGACATGCTGTTGCCAGGGACAGTTCAGTTCCTTTCATTAATCCACAGCAAGAGAAAGTAGGATCATCCCTCAAATACACAGCCCAAAGTTGATGTATTACAACCTTATGACTCACCAACTTCCTTCTCCTTCTCAGAACTGAATTTTGGATTGAAATCCTTTTAGAAAAAATTCCTGTAGGCAATAGATGAGGGTGCTCTTCATCAATCTGTGATGGGTTGGATTTAGTAGAGCCCTAACTCCAGACAGTCATTCCTTGCAGACTCAAGTCTGACTCATGGTTCATTTCTGCTTCTTGGTTTTTTTCCTTGTGTCTTGATTCACCACTTTTTTTCCTTTGATGAGTAAATGAATATGTCATTGAAGAAACAAATCCAGTCTCTCTCTCTCTCATTGAAAAAGAGATCTGTGGCTGAGGGGCTAGGGAGAAAAATAAGAACTGAGGATTAGTGACTGGTTGTCCTGAAGGTCCAATTTTCCAAGTCTGAATACTGAGCTATTTCAGAAAATGAGGTAGTATTGATGTATCTGATGTGGGATGCACTAAAATAGAGAGTCCAAAATTACTAATTGATTTTGAAGAATTCGATCTTTGCTGAAAAGGCCAGCATCTTAGAGGAGATGAAATTAAAAAACAAAAAAGAAAACACAAAAAATACAGAAACCAAACCAAAACAAACCCCAGACCCAAAAAACAAACCAGGCCATCAAAAAAAAACCCAAAAAACAAACACATACCCCAAAAAACCCCTAAAACCACACAACCAAGCAAAAAACCACAACAAAACCAAAACCAACCAAACAAAAAACCACAAAACCTAAACAAAAGAAGAAAAAAAAAGAAAAGAAGAAAAAAAAAAAGATTAAGGCTTTCCCATTATATAGCACACTGGCAAGTTTAGATTTTGTTTGCACACAGGCAAGCACCAAAATGTCTGCAATTAAAAATTCAGAATAAGCATGCAGACTCTTTGTACCCAGAGATGGGGTTGATTGATTCCCTGCTCTAGCAGTGCAAAGGGATGGACACCAGGGGAATGGCGTGCTCTGCAACTGGAGAGGCAGGGAGGGCACTCATGCTTTTTTATTAAAAGCCTGTGCACTGAGAATTGCTCTGCCTGCTGTGATTAAGTGAGTGAAATAAGTGATTCTGTTGCAAAGGGGAAGCCCTCTGGGTGGTGCTGAGGTTTGCCCTGTGCCACAGGTGATCTTGAATGTGAGACAGCAGGTGAAAAACGTCTCTCAGATAATTTAGAGGATGATAACATGTTGCATGCACCATGCTAAAAGCTGTGTGTAAATCAAATTGCCCCCACAGTAGATTTAATGATCTGGAATCATAGTCTTCATTCTCAGTCTTTTGTCCTTTACGGTGTTGTCATAATTCAAGGAATTATGTAAGAAACAGACATCAGCTGTTACCCAAGCTATTACTTCTTCCATGAGAAGTATGTTGCCTTGCCTACTAAAGTCTCTAGAAGCCTGAGTGTGCTGAGCACAAGCCTGGTGGTAAAAGGATGGAAAAGCACTGTAAATCTGTAATTTTCCGTCATGAATTATCCATGGCTGTTACTCAAGTCACAAACAGGAAACTCGTGTATAAAGTCAGCTCAACACAGGCGTTCATTTGTGAAGAGAGCTCAGTCATGTGAAGGTTTGCCATATGGTCCCCACCAGAAGAAGCAGAGATCCAGAGCCATATTTTCTGCTGGCGTACACAGGCCTGGATACATTGACTTTAATGAAGATGCAGTTTACATGAGCTCAACGTTTGCCCTCTGTCCTTTGAGCGGTTTTGTTGTTGTTTCTCTAGTGACCCATTTATTCTTCCTTGAGTTGGTTAGAACGTGGTTATAAATACAGGTTCATAATCTGTCCCCGACAATTGTTTTGGGTTTTTTGGTCTCTTCTAACCCAGATATGGGTATCTCATGGGAGATGCTGGATATTTTGTGCTTTTCTTGATATTCAAGAGGATTCAGATGTTTAAACAATGATAAGAAAAGGGACTTGAAAGTATTACTAATACGGTAATAATAGCTACTATAACATATTCAGATTAGGAGGGACTTGTTTCAGAGGTCAAAATATCTTCTAAGATTGGCAGTTCTTGTATTAAAAATGAGCAGTAAGTTATCACAATGGGTTTTCCTCCCTCCTAATCTTCCAGCACTGCCTGGTGCCATATGTTTATTTTTCAGAAGATGCTTCACTTCTCTACTTTCTCCCTGGCACACATTTCCTGCCCTGTGTTACTTCAGAGCACTGTAAGAACAGGGTGGCTTCTTGGGCTGAATGAAGGGTTTCTCTCATCACTTCATGAAGGTGAGCAGTGAGCAGGAGGCTGCATGTTGAAAGCTCTGGCTGCAGGAGCCCTCTATGATCAGTCAGTGCTGCCTGGACCCAGATTATCAGAATGTATGAAGTTAGTGAGTTGTAGCAGTTTATGAAAGGTCTCATAGTAGTTTGAGGATGGAGATGCAAGGAATAATAATTACAACTTTCTTGGAATGTGATGGGACATTTCCACATATTTTTATAGCAAAAGACTGAAATGCCTTAGTTAGTCCTCAGTTAAACATGCAAGGACATTAAAGAATAAGATTACATCCAAATGCATTGACTTCTGTGATGATTCACTACACTTTTTCCTGACCTGCTGGTTGGACAAGACAGCAAATAGCCAGCCAAATGTATTTTAAGCCATACCTAGTACTCAAGGCTCAGTAACGTTGCTACTAAATATTCTTGTCCTTGCTTCGGGACAATTGCCCAGGATGTTAATTTGCAAAGCAGACAAAAACTAGCACACAAAAGAAAAATCTATGCTGTCTTCAAGTGCAGCTTTTTAATGTCAAACATTTGTGCCTGTTCAGCTCTTAGCAGGCAGTGGGCTTGCTAACAGGGTTTAAGAGTATGTAGAATGATTCTCACTCATAAAATACTTTCTCTGAAGCACTCCAAGGAAGGATTTTTGAGATGAGAAAGGCAGAACCACGTGCAAACATGAGTCCTTGTTAGTGCTGCAGCCTTGTGCTCTGCCGAGTGTAGGAAGAGGCTGCAGGTGAGAAGAATGAAGAGCTGAACTGCATAAACCCCATCTCTGATGCTGGCACCTGGAGAAGGTGACAACAAAATGAATGGAGTCCTGGGGAGGGCTTTAAATATCCTGGGGGGATTTAAAAGACAGGTAGATGTGGCCCCTGGGGACATGGTTTACTGGTGGGCTTGGCATTGCTCCATTAATAGGTGGACTCAGTGATCTGAAAGGTCTTTTCCAGCCTCAGTGACTCTGGGCTTCTCTGAGTCTCTAGGATTGTCAGAGTCTGTGGTTCAAATCACACCTTCCATGCAGCACAGAAGAGCAGGAAGGGCTGCATGCTGGCAGCTCTCTGTTGTGGTAGAGCTTCCCTAAGTCCCGGGTGATCAGCGGACCTGGGAAGGCTGAGCAAAGGAAACAAAAGGATCAAAACTGGCATTAGTGAGGAACTGTCTGAGACTATTCCTAGCAGCTCCATGCAGACCCCTGAATGGGAAAGCAAGGAGATATTTCAGGTCTTGCAACCCTGTCAACACCAGCAGCAGGTTAAAGAAAACATGGAATAAAAGACCAGTCGGTGACTGCCACATTGCTCTCGTTTAACTGATGCCTCATACAGCTGGCACACCATCCACACCAGGAAAAACCTGACTTCTCTTCTTAATGACACTCTGCAATACTAAAACAACAGTAACTTTGAAAATTTGTCTGTAATTCCAGCTTTACTTTTCTTGTTTCTTTTTCATTCTTAAATAATGAAGCTAACCTAATAATTCCATTTTCTCTCCCAGAAAAAAGTGTATATTTGGATGCGCAATAATTCAATATTGTTTGCATCTTGCACAGATCCAGGGACAAACCAGCTTTACTATTAAAATAAAGAGGTGCATTTCTTTTCCTCCTTGCTTGAATAACATACCATACCATTATGCTGATCAGTTTTTGTAAAATCTAAACAAGTGGGGCATGAAATAACCAGTTACGTATTTGTTCCTTTTGTTCCTGGTGTCCTGAGGACATCATGGTTAGAAAATAAGTGAATTCCTCACAATTAAGCAGTAAATGTACATGTAAAATCTAATTCCTATACAATATTTTAACCAGATGGGTCTGTCTTTTCTTCTGACTACAAAAAAGATTGCCACAGTGCTGAGATCTTATTACTTTAGGCTGTTGACTCTCCCTTGGGCAGCTGTAAGGATTTGGAAATGAGAGCTCTGTAGCTCTGTGGCGTGGCAGGGAACCTCGTTTGTTTCCACGTTTTCCCTGTTGTGATCCTTCTCCAGCACCTGATCCAGGCTGGTAGGAAAAGGGGCTCTGCAACTCTGCTTGCCTGGTATGAAGGCACTGATAATCAAACATCTCCATTCACGGTGGTAGGTAAATCCAGAATCTGCTTGGTAAATATATTCTGATGCAAATTACATACAACTTGTTTGAAGTTCCATGGCAGTCTCTAAACTGGAGGAAATGTTGCACATCGTGCCTGTGTGGGTAATTCTGGGTCCAGCTTAGTATGAGCAATTAGAAGCATATGGTGACAGCATTTGTGTCAGAATTTTACTTAGAAATCAGAAATCACAGCAAAACTTACCGAGGAACCTCAATTCACATCCAGATTTGGACTTAAATTTTGTGTCTGCTATTTCCACCCCTATTTTCTTTATGGTCAACCCAGTAAAACAAAATTAAACAATAAATCCTTGTTCTCTGGGACATCTATTTTTAGAATCAAATGCCTTTCTTACACTTTAAAATGCTTTCCTATACCTAATATATCAAGTATACTTGGACTGAAGAAAACTCTTCTGTGTTCATTACAAATCAAATGGGAAAACAGCAACTTAGTATATATTACATCATGATCAGGTGAAACAAAGTGTGATGGCAATACACGAAAACATTAAACTCTGGCATTCAGAGAGAAAACGGTGAAAGTTATTTGTCACTTTTTCCATGTTGTGAAAGGTGAAATGCCAGGCTGGTCAGAAGACAGAGACGGGTGTGATTTGAAGGAAACCAAGAAGAGAGTGTGACCGTATGTCTTTATGACCTGCAAATTGAAGACTCTGAAGAGTCAAGGAAAGCAAAGAATGTGACTGAGCTGCCCTTCTGGGGAAGCTAACTAAGGCCATGGTGGTTTAGGGAGTTTTCTGACAGTATCTGCTGGAAGCTTTTCAGGGTAGATGCTTTGGTTAAGTTCACCAACTTCTGACCACTGATGTGCCACTTCATTCGGATTTCATGCTGAGGCAAAGACACAATGGAAGCATCTCATTTTTTAGAGTCTAATTAAATAAAAGCCCTGCACATGCCTGACTTCAGTGGAAAAGCTGGGCTGTGAATTTCCAACACACCTTTGCATGCAAGTTAGAACTTCATGTATTCTTTCAACCTGATTCTTAAGACAGGTTTTTCAGGCAACATGAAAATTAAAAACTATGATGCAGCTTGTTTCCCTTGTTTCAGAGCCCCCAGTCTTTTGAATGAAATTAGAAGTTAATACACAGATTTACTGCCTTTATTTTCTTATCCTTTTGACTATAGACACAAAAAAAGGTCATACTGTTAATTTCAGATAGCTTTTTTGTAGCTCTTAGCTAGATTTGTCTTTCTTTGGGCTTTTTCCTGGACTAAAGTAGGAGGGTTGAAACACACCCTCCATAAGAAAAAAATTCTTTCAGCGATTCTCATGATTTTTTTGAAGCTACTGAATGAGATGTGGGATTGTTAACCACAACAGTCAGGCAGAGATGTGTTTCTAGAAATGCACTAGGAATGGGAACATATATTTTCATGTGGCTAATATGTCAGGAGCTGAGACAGCCAGAGGCCACTGGCCTGAGCAAATGAGCAGTGACTCATGGATGTTCACTGACATTTGTCATAATGTGAGCAGACTTCTTAGGAACCCTTATGGTAAAAAAATCATCCAGTTTAAAGAAAATGAAGATGAAACTAACACCTGCTATAACCCATGCCATTGGCTAAAAGCAGTCCTATAAAGAAATGCTGCAGTGCTTTGACAGGAATAAAAAAAATATACTCCCATGACAGACAGAATATGTCTCTTTGTCTTACTGCTCATGTCAACCCAGGAACCAGAGATAACTTCCGAAATCATAGCAGAAAAGGAATTTCTCATCACTTCTGCTTCACTTGTAATATTCCAGTCTCATAATATTTGCCTGTCGTAGTGTTAGGATGTTGTAATGATTGATCAGCTAAGGTTGATAAATACTCATACCTCAGGAAGAAAAGCACCCATAGCCCTCTAACCAAATAAACTCACCACCAGAACCAGGGTCCAGTTCTGGTTTTCTGTCTCTCTGATGCCTAGCAGGAATTTGTCTCGTAAATGTCATTTTGATAA
Source organism: Corvus brachyrhynchos (assembly GCF_000691975.1). Taxonomy (NCBI): domain Eukaryota; kingdom Metazoa; phylum Chordata; class Aves; order Passeriformes; family Corvidae; genus Corvus; species Corvus brachyrhynchos. Next base: position 220,642 of record NW_008238443.1, on the reverse strand, counting down.
CACAAGGTGGCTCTTGCTTTTGTTGCAGGTGCCAGGTTGTTAAAGTCACATATTTTGGCTCAGCAAACAGCCAAAGCTTTGCTAGAAAGCCTTTCTGAGGAGCTCTGCTCTCAAAACAGATACAGTGGCTGGCCTTTTAACTGTTTGGAAGAAAAGCTGTGAGAGTTACCCACGCTCTGAGAATTTCTTAGCATCAGGGCTCCTTTCTTTGGGGCAGGAGATTGAGAGCTCTGAAAATCAAGAATTTTCTGAAGCTTACTTACATTTTTTCATTGAAATTAGAAGGATTTGAAAACTAGCCTAATTTTTGAGCTTTCCAGTGTTGGCTTTTTTTTTTTTTTTCTTCTTATTGAGAGAAAGTTTTAGTTGTGGATTTTGAGAGCTTTTTGGTTTTGCTTTTTCATAGAGGCTCTAGTATTTCCAGTTTCTGAAGCATGAAAATTCAGGCAATGTGAAAGATTCTCTCTTTTTCTCTTACATTTCACCAAGCCTAAAAGTACTTCCTGTTTGCTTTGAATTTCACATATGACTACCATGAAAAATGTGTTCCTCTTGTTTCTGTCTTTCAGAAATCAAATCTTCAGAAATAGCTCCATCTTGAACTGGCAGGTCCAGAAACCCACAGAAAACTTGAAGAGGCACAAGTGAAACCAGCACAAAGCCATGACCCTTCCTTCTGTAATTTTCATCGTTTCATTGTACAGCCAAGGATGTCACCTCCATGTTTTCTGTAAAGTGACAGACAGAGATGAAGCCTCCCTCTTTGAAAAGGTAAAATTTGGTGGGACTGAAGATGGATGGCAGGAGACAGGTCATTTTTCTACTCACCTTGCACCCCTCTCTCCTTTCCCATGGTTTTTGTCGGAGCGTTAAAGAACTGAAGAGCTCACAGAGGGGGAAGCAGCTGTGAGGCTGAGATGTGCTGAGCAACCTCGTGTGTAGCTCCTCCTGACCTTCTGCAGCTGCCCCTCTGTGGCTTTCCCTGTATTTTGACTCCATGAAATATTTTGGAGGTTCTGCTTTGTTGTTCTCCTGTGAAGTGGCCTGAAATGTTGAATTGCTGCCCCATTCCCCAGGTCCATGGGAAGGAGGTGCTGGTACTTCCCATCACCACACTGAACAGGTAACCAGGAACAATAAATGCAAGAGGAGGCAATGGCTGTGTTCCCTTCAGGCAGGTTTTGTTCTGAATGTCATCAATTAAAGAGTGACTTACCCACTGACAACTTGTGCAGGCTCCTGCTGCTCTAAGGGCCTCTGGCATCATTTGTAAATTTCTGGAGCTTGAACACATCCCACCATAACGCATCTTTTACTCTCTGCTTTAGGATGTGACTTTTTGGCTCAGTGTGGTCCCTGATAGCAACATCAATCCTGCCACCTTCAAAACAGCTGTTTTGATGAGCATAAATAGAAGCTGGTCTTTTAGAATTCTTTATTTTGTCTGTGTGCATGTTTTGTTAGGAGGAGAAAAAATAAATAAATAAAAAATCTGAGCATATAATATCTGAATGTCTTGTACAGTGATTACATGATTAAAATTCTCTCAGAATATCTGTCTGCATTTCTGACTTGCACAATGCAGCCTTAATGGCTTGTAAGTGCTGAATTTTGTCACAGATGAAACGAACACAAGAAGTGCAAAGCTTGTTAACATGAGCCAAGCCTGCCATTTATCTGATATTTTCAGCACACTGAATGTGAATGGCAGTTTTGCTGCCATTATGGAACTTATTTTAGACATATCAAGTGCCAATTTTCTTTCAGATCAAAAAGAAAGGCCAGAGAACAGGAATTTAGTTGTTCTGTTGATAAAGCTTGTCCTAGGTCGTCATAAGAAGGAGCTGCAACAAAGCAAGGCTGCTTGCTGCACACAATGCAGTAAATAGCAGTTCATGTCACAAGTGACAGAATTAGAAGACAATTCCTGCTGATGCTTCTTATCTATGCACCAAAGTGTAATTGGATCAAAGTGATGGGAGCCACAGGGAGGTACAGATACACACTTTGGTGACAGACTGCTGAGTCTGGGGGCTGTGCTGGAATGAAGAAGACCAGGAGAAGACAGGGATGAACAGAAAATTTTCAGGCAGGTGCAGGGTAGAGACCAGGTGTATTTATGCTCCTGTTGTGCAAGAGCATTCACTGTGTAAAAGATCACTGAGTCCTGTTTGGTTTTGGATTGGGTATTTATTTCCCTTTTTGTCCTGCACTCTGTGCAACACAGAGAGGCTGCAGGACGAGTGTTTGGCTACCTGTTTCTGAAAGTGACTGTACAACCCACACAATGTACTCCAGACACTTCACTTGCTGATTTTGGTGGTGGGAGATCAGGGCATCATTATTCAGGTGCTGTGGCTTTTTCAATCCTGGTCCTAGGAGAATTGCTAGGAGAATTTAGAAGCCTGAGAGTGTTTCTGGTGCAATGATTGGGAAGTAATTTTTACTCTCAGTGGTATAACTCAGGAAGCTGGACTGGTTAATGATATCTTTGATCATTTCCTCCCTCTCAAATTTGTCTTCACTCTCTGAGTTTGCACGTATGACTGTGTGTACACTCACATACAGGTGGCTGAGGCTTACATTTCCCTCCAGTGGGAAGGATGTGTGAACAGAGTGAAAAGTGGCAGCTAAACTCAGCGTAGCAACAACATGAACTACAGGTTGGTATTGGCAGCAGCAGTAAGATTTTGAAGAGGTAGGAGGAAGAGAGATGTCCCATAAGGACTCATATTCCTGCTCGTGGGGACCCATCTGAAGTTTTGTCGAGAGCTTTCCCTTTGAGTGCCAGGTGTGAAGAGTGTTTCAGTTTTCTGAATTCAACTGCAGAAAAAAATAGGAGTTGAGCATACAGGAAGCATGAAGAACCAAATAAACCAAAACCAGAGACCAAACCAATAACTGCAGTTTGCTCACTCCAAAACTCTCTGCAGACTTCCATGGGCTGTGGCTGAAGCTGTCAAATTGCCCCATAAATGACAGTACCAGGTCTAATCTAAAGCTTTTTCCTGACAAGGTACATGGTTTTCTGGGTGCAAGAGAAACAGAAAATGTGATTGATTTTGTCCCCAGTGCTGTGGGACACTCACATAAACTGTGTAGTGCAACATGATGCAGAATTAGGGCCTGTGAACCATTCTGGAAAGATGTTGCAAGTGATGTCCTGAGGGTCAATTGTAGCAGAGAGATAATGTCATGTTTAATGACTTAAGTGATAAAATGGAAATGTTGTGCTAATCCAGATGGTGTGGGGCTGGGAAGGGCTGCGAGCATGATGGGTAATGGGTTTAAAATTAAATATCATTTTGATAAATTGCAGAAAGTGCATGGTATCAGCAAGATGAAATCCAGTAAGAGCAAATGCAATGTACTATTTTAGGTTTATTAAAAAAAAAAAAAAGTGAACAAAGAAAAGTTGGGTGACAGAGATGCAGAGATCACAGACTGAGTCTGCATCAACTGTGCTGTTGGGGAGGAAGGAGGAGGGGAAGGCGCTTTTAATTAAAATATCTCTTCAAAGGAAGATCAAACGTTGGATGTAGAAGGAAATAATGCCTGGGCACCAGTGGGGCCAGGGCCAGGCTCTGTGTCCCAGTGTAGGCAGAGGAGTGCAGGAATGTTTTTTTGCGAACTGGAGGAGGGAACACAAGGAGTGAGGACAGATTTATGGAACAGGGCCTGTGAGGGAAGGTTGAATGAATTAGCTGTGTTCACCTTAGCAATATGAGGCTGAAGGGAGATGAAGACTAGCTGTTTTTAGAACTAAAATACTCACATAAGGAGCAGCAATAAACCATTCTGAATGACCTCTACTTGGGGAAAGTTAAAAGAAGCTTCCAGCTTAAAAGAAAAAAAAAAATATATGGTGAGAGGTCGGGTAAAACTTTTTACACTAACGATAGGTGATCAATAAAAGGAGGTACCTAGGGAAGTTAAGAAATATATTTTTCTGGATGCTTTAAGCAGAAATAATAGTAATATCTTATAGATACTTAGGCAGAGTCTAAAATTACCAAATTATTCCTCAGAAGAGAGGGAGAAGGGACTACCTGGAAATAGTAATCCTCTCCTGCAAGAATCTAGGGATCAGGGAAGTAGAAGCCGAGTGTACAGATCCATAGCCTCTGCCCTTCTGAAAGTCATGCATTTCAAGAAATCTTCTAGCTTTTCAGGAGACAGAGTGTATCAGTTACCTGCTTAGGAATATTTTCCTGTATTAAGTGGGTATTCAGGTAGACAGAAACACATAGTAGGGGTTTTTCTGAAGAAGTAACAATGTAATGAAATGTAGGCAGATAAACAGGATAGATATAGATTTAAAATTCAATTATTTCCTTTTTCATTAGGAATTTGCTGATGTTTACAATGAGGGTAGCAAGCAATACAGCCTGTAAACAGCAGTTTGTATCCACCACACTTTTTATATTCTTTCTTTTCTTCACCAAAGACCTGTCAAAGTAAGATGTATTCAATTTTTTGGCAGCTGTGCTCTTCCCTGACCTGCATTATCTGCAGTATTTTCATGCAGAAAAAACTTTACTTTTCCCTTTTGGTAGTTTACAAGTCTGGTTTAATAGATCACAACTAATATATGGATATTAAAACCCTGAAAGATGTTCTTGGCTTGGGGCAAAGGGTTGCAGTTGGATGACTTCTCTGAAATCCCTTCCAGCCCTACTTTTTCTCTGATTCTGTGTTTATCTTTTCATGACTCAAACATAAGAAATGCAGAGAATATTTCTGAGCGTGGAGTTTACAGTACAGAGGTATTGGTATTTTCATGTACAACAAGGTGGGATTTTAGGTCTAAATAGAGAAAAACATAGGGAAAATGTTGCTTTTCTTCTGTTTGCAGCTCCCTTGTCAAAAAAAAAGAAAAAAGGTTCTCTCACAGCAGAGAGTAAAACAACCCTATCATGGTTTAAGCTATAGGGGAGAGGAAAATTCCTTCCCCTACAATACTTCAGGACACGTAGAGGGCTGGAGAGGCTCCTGGTTTTGCTGAACCTTTTCTTTCTTTCTTTTTTTTTTTTTATTATTAACTGTTAATCACAAGGAGTGGACAACATGAGCTGTAGGGCTCCTCTTTCAGTAGAAGAGTATTGCTTCAACTAGGTAAAAAAATTCAGACTTTGGATTTCTTTAAATATACTATTGTTCCTTTTTCTTATTTAACTTGGTAGTGACAGTGAAGAGACAAGGTGTCAGAAATGGTTTCTGCTCTGCTTTTTGATAAGCTGAATTTTCTCTGTGAAATTTCCAGGCAAAAGCTCTCATTTCACAAGAACTCCAGATTAGTACAACACTGTCAGAAAAAACATTTGATCTTCTATTAGTTAAATCAGATCTTTTCTACTTTCATTTTCTTCTAAAGGCAGACCTAAAAGATCATTCTTCTATTTTGTTAAATAGGAAATAGTGTGTGAAAAAGAGGAATCTTATCTCTTGTCAACCTCCTTAAAAACAATGATCTTTTGTGTTCCTTTCGAGGAGTTAAGCAGCCTTTCCTACACTTCCAGGAAGGGAGAAGCTCATGGATCTTTACACCTTTCTATACGACAAGAAATGATCTTTGTGGTGACAAATGTGCAGCCCCTGAGGGAGTACCTGGAATACAGCTAGGAACGTGGTAATGTCTAGAGATAGTGAAACAAGAGGTCTCTGCACCTTTTCCCTAAGCAGAGATCTTCTGCAGTCTCAGAGAAGTGTATAAATCATCATGGAAGGTTCTGGAAGGATATTTTTATGCGGATGGTCCTCTTAGCATAGGGACCTGTATGGAAAAATAAGAATTCCATTTATTTGCCACTGATAATTACAATCCTCTATTTTTATTTTTGCAGAGAAACTTTTGGATCTTTTAAAGTCCTAGGATCATGGTATTTTTATTTAAGTACTGAAGGAGCAATTGGTGTGCTGCTGCAAAGATGTTTCTCCTTTCTAAAGAAAGAAAAATGGAGCTAAACTTCTTAAAATTATTTCCCAACAATTTGCCTGCTTGCCTGTATTAGCAGGAGTGCATGGATTTGTTATTTTATGGTAACTTTGTGGATCACTCTTTGATGCTTTCCTCCCTACTGTGGGTCTTACAGGTTCTCATGAATCTCTGCCTGTGGCACAGCCTGGCTGCAGGAAGGGTACAGATCCATCAAGCAGCCCAGAACAGAATGGCCTGGGTGGATAATAACAGGTATTCACCTTTGTCTAAGGGTGTGTGCACCCAGCAGTCTCTCCTGCAGCCCATAATCCTGAGCTGACATCTCCCAGCTACCACAGTCATGGTTTGCATGAATTCGAGAGAATCACTCAGTTTTCTGTGTTCTCTGCTTTATTAAGTGCCAGGACCCAGCATACTGCCTTATCTTCCTGAGTTACTATCCTCAACTCCAGTGAGGCTAAAGCAAATCTAATTACATAATTAAGAGTACCAAACCCTCCGTTTACAACAAATTCAGACATGGCTGTGTCCACACGATAGGCTCTTAGAAGGCAAAATAGAGCTCAGGACCAGGATTCATTAATTCCAGTCTTTGCTATTAGGACTCGGACTGAGGAAGTGGGTTACAGAGTAGCTGAGCAGCAGAGAAACACATTTTCATAAATTATTCTGTTTGCAAGGTTGTGCAGATACATTTGTTAGTACAGAAAGGGACATTGCGGCAAGAGGTGCAGGGATTTTAAAAATTGTGTTTGAGGAGGAAATGAGACACAAAAATGGAACAGTAAAAAACTCTCATTCTTTTATGTAGCTCATCTACAGATGGTCTGCAGTAGCATTTAGTTTTTTTCCTTTGACAGCTTTTTAGCTACTTTCCTCTGGTTTTGTTTGTTTGTTTAGTTTGTTTCTTTTTGGTTCATTTTTTTTTCATATTTGAAAGCCCCAAAGTGGCCGCTTTAGTCAAAACTCTGGTTTGTCTTGTTCATTGTCAAACAAAGCAAAAAAACCCAAAAGTTTGACCTATCCCATCAATCCCTTCACATTTTTAAGAAAAGCAAGTGCTTTTCTTGGAAGTTTTAATGAAAGGTAAATGTTTCTTCAGTAGTTGAAATAGTGGGTATGTGGGAGGGGTTTGAGCAACTTAAGTGTAACTTAAATAACTTAAGAAAGAAAGAAGCATCAGCTAAAAATTCAGCAGTTAGACTTTCTCCTGCCCCAAATATACTTTGGATGAAGAGAAGAACAGTGTTTAGTTGATACACTTTACCCTGAAAACCTAAAATAAAATAAAAAAATTAGTGAAAACATAAACCCAAAGAAGTAACTGCGAGAAAATCAGATAAAATTCTTTCTGATTGTGACAGTGAAAGAAAATATAACAGAAAATTCAGTTCAAAATGATCTTTTAAAAAAGTGGACTCTTGTGCTTCTTTTGGTCTGATTTCTGATTTTTCTGCCAGCTGAACTTGACTACAGCAAGTGGTGGATATGCATTAGCAAACTGCCTGACAAGAACAGGGATAGCAAAGCAGTGTTCACACACTGACACCACAGATAACATTGGATGAGAGGATTAAAACTGCAGAAATTGAAAGGTGCATTTAAAAGTGAAAATCCCTCTTTAGAGCTGTTGTTATGAAGGCATCATATGAGGTGGAAAGCCGTAGAAAATGAAGATCTAGTCTGACTGTAGGTCTGTGCTTTAGAGAGAAAAAGGAGGTTGGTCTCATGAGTACACTGCTGTGCTTGCTTTGGACTATACAGAAATAAATCTGGGTATTTCGTTATTATCATAGATCAGTAACTCAATATCACATCCCTCTTTTTATGCTAGGTATACTTTTTGGAGAATCAGGTGCCATAAATCTGTACTATAATAATGAAAGGAATCTGTCCCTTTATTGTCTTGTAAAGAACTTAAAAGATACCCATGGTCTACCTGAGTTTAGGAAATTATGAGTGAATTCTGCTGAGACAGGGAGACAAGGAGGCCACTGATCAGTCACAAAAAAATAAGAGCTTGGGCTTTCCCAAAAGATATCTTGGAAGAAGCATGAAGGGTCTGCTGACAATATTAGCAAGATGCTAAAGAATTCCTGCAATCAATGGTGTTTCTTCCGCTGTCTCTGAGTGCAAGCAGCAGCTGTGGCTCTGCTCACAGTAATCCTGAGTTCTGAAGCAGTGAATTGCAGGGTACTGCTGCAAGCCCAGTGTTTAACCCCAAAGGCAGAGCAAACACAAACAGAGTTTTCCTGGCACGGATCTGTCCTGTCACGTCCAGGAGCCACCATCTCCCAAAGCAGCTGTGTCAGAGACTCCAGCAGGTACAGCTGGAAGAACTGCAGCCCTGGCAGTGACCTTCAGAAAAAATAAAGGCCTCTCAGGAGCCAAGATGCTCCTGCCCTGGCATCCAAACCTCTGCCAGGATGAAATCCGGCAGTAGCTGACCTAATTCTAGGACAAAAATCTTGTCCTTTTGTTGGAAATAATATAACTTCTAAATTTTTTTTATTTCATTTCTCTAGTCAAGCTTGGTTTGCCTTTGCCTTGGGGAAAGGAATTTTAAAGTTTTTTTTTTAGGGGATGTTGCACCACTCAACGAAGATGAGCTCAACATCTCAACAGACTGGGAATAGCCCAAAAGATATCCAAAAAAGATAACGACTATCAACAAAACATCAACGACCATCAGCAAACATCAGGAACATCTACCCTCTGGCACACACTGCCCCCTGGCAATGCCTGATTCTCTTCAAACACAGTGTTAGAGGGTTCTTATTTTCTTCCCGAGTTTCAGTGACACTTTGAGACACCAGGTTTGGTAGAGGTTCATGGTTTCATTCTGATGTCACTTTTGTAGAGCGAAGCACCCATGCGAAAGCAAGGAGATATGGGGCATGCCTGAAAAATGTGGGAACTGTTATTTGCCAAATATAGGACTGAATACAAATACACTGGCCCTGAAATCAGTAGGCTATTGTATGCTGCACTTAATTGAGGGCAAATAAGGAAAACTGCCTGGGGTATGATTTTTAAACAATCGCTACTGGCCTGAGATGTCATAGGGACTAATTAGAAGACTAATTATAGTCTTTCTGTGATACCTTGAATTTACATGTGCAAGTGCATTTAACTCAATGGGTATTAAGACTCATGATGCACAAGGTATCTGCCTTCCTGTTCCTATCTTCCTGTTCTTTCCTTCACAGCTGCTGTGTTTTGAAAAAAAAACCCCAACCCAAACCCTCTGGTTTTTTTGGTTTCAAAAGGTATAATCTTATATCTTGTAAGATTAGTTCTACAGTCCATATTGACAGGAGTTTCATCACATGTGTAAGCCAGCGGTCCCACCAGACTGGAAGGGTACAAACTTAACACATTTATTTCTTTCTGTGTGGGAAGCATAAAAAACTTAAAAAAACAATCCATAATAACCATAAATGAGCCTTCCCCAGGGCTCTAATGAGTAGAAACTGCTCTTTGTTTTATGCATATGTCAAAAGAGCTAATACAGCAGATCACTAGAATAGGCATGTATAATATAATTTTCATAGTCTGTTTACCTGTCTAATTGAATAAATGCATAAATCCAGACTGAACACTTTGTCACCTGCCTTTGCCAGAGCTGCTGCTGGGAATAATCACCTCCATTTTATGTGTGCTTTGTGGTTTAGCCTCTTAAAATATGATAAAAAGGTTGAGGTCAGGGGCTGAGAATAAAGGACTAATATCACTTTTGCTATTTGAAAATGATGAGAAAGCACAACTGAAAAAAAAAAAGGAGTTATCATTAATAGTTTGAACCTTCTTGCTGATGGTGCTATCAATTCTGACATTGAAATTGATTCACTTGTTATAAAGTTTGTTTATATTCTGATGGACTATATTTAGTAAGACCCATCGTCCTAAATCCTTCTCTATCCTTCTCTATTTGTTTTTCTTTTTGCTGTTGTTGTTTTGCTGTCAGTGGCAGTGTGCATAGATATTTGAGACTCTGTGTTTAATTTGTATAAGCTGCATACTGTATTTGGAAGACATGGCAAAATGGTGTGATAATTCAAATTCAACAGCTTTTCAGGTAACAACTCATTTTTCTGACCACTTTCCCATGTTTAGACAAGAAAAAAGAACAAAGCACTATGTGAAAACACAATGTATGGGTGCCATATGTGTTTCTTCAGCGTGGTGATTAATGTAACAACTACTTTTCTATGTAGGTCTCAACAATAATATAAGCCTGAATGTTCTTTGGAGTGCCACAGGTGAGGAGGAAGCATCAGACCTCCTAATCAGTCTCCCTTGGCGAGATCTTCCAAATAATTCCACAAAGCATTGCTTTGAAACTGGAATAAAATTCAGTCTGACTGGGTACCAAAGCGCTCTATTGTCCTGAATCTTACTGACCTGTTTGTGCTGGACAAAGGCAATTGGTTTGCATGTTTGACCACACCTGGATATCCAGCTTGTGAGGAGTGACCTGGTCAGAGCTGAAAATGAAACATTTCTCCAGTCCTCTCCTTCCCTCACCAAAGGGTTTACAGCTCCATACTCCAGCAATTTGGGGAGGCACCTGGTCCTCACCTACTGATCTCCAGTAGAAAGCTGAGGATGGATGGGTCCCCAAGGACACTATAACTTCATCCTGGCTGTGTTCAGCCTTTGCATTCAGTACAAAAACCAGCCATACTTGGATTTATGGAAGACAATGAACTCTCCAAAATTCCTTACTTTGACTCGCACTGTAGGCTATTATCACAGCCATTAATCTCATACCATCAAAAGGGTGAGATAACAGATGAGCTGGGTTTTGTCTAATCTGCCTTCAAAGTAATGAAGAGCAATGACACTGACAAGGAAATTCTGCAGAGAATCTGCAGAGCAACCTCAGCTTGAAATTGCTTGAGAAGCTCATACCCCAAAGCCCAGCTGGCCACAAGGATTTCCATATCAAACAGCTCCACTCCGCTCCAGGTAATATTTATGTTACTTTTGGTCCAGTGGTTAAAATCAATGACAATTTTCCTGGAGAAAACAGCACAGGATTAAAAACTGCTGAGAAATCTTCCTGTGTCATGGGGCAATAGGTCAGCTGAATGTGGAGTCAACACCGTGTGACAAGGTGCTTCAGGAGTCTGTGCGGCATCCAGCGTCACTTGGACCTGCAGCATCCTTTACCAGCAGGTGTCACAGCTCTCAAGTCTGCTCCACCTCTGCTTTGTTGATACCTGCAGCAGGACTCCGGGGATTGAGGCAAATGGGGCTCCAAGATGTCATTTCTGCTGCAGGATTGAGATGGTGGCAAACATGTTTTACAGAACCAGCCTAGAGACTGAAGATTATTTTAAAGTTATGAACAAAAGAACAGAATGCTGAGTAAATTACAAAGTTCCTCACAGATATATACCAAACTGCAATCCTTTCAAGGTACACAGAATAACTTTTAACATTCATGTTTGTGGAGTTATAGTTTCCAGATGTTAAGAATTGAAACATAAACCATTTGTCATTTGCTCTTGACCTTTCCAAAGTCGTCTTAGACATCTGGTATGCTCTGCCTATCACGTGTAGAAGAACAGAATTGTCCAGCTAACACAATTGCAAAATGCAATAACTGTTGAAATTTTTCTTTTATTTTTTAGAGAAGTGGTTGCAGTGTCATCATGTTTCTGTTGCTTTGAAGCAGAAATTTATCCAGCATCCACCTTACAGACTTCACAAGATGAAGACTCCTTTGTGTTGTTTATTCTCACAGGCCACATCTGTTTTCACTTGCACTACTTTAGCTTGCTAAAGAATTTGTTGTTATGTCTTTTTATTCTTCTTTTCAAAGGCATTTTTAGATAATGTCTTTTTCCCATCTTTTTGAAGATGTCAATTTTCTCTATTTACAGGCCAAAGAGGCGATCTCTCATGAAAACTCTCCTCTCTTCACAGAGGGAGAGGAACAGAGAGTTTGTCAGAAGGGGCTAGGTTTGCAAGGTATCATTCAGTACCTTCAAGGCACTGGTAACCTCAGAAGTAGATGTAACAATACATCAAGTATTTTTACAAGTAATTAAGTAAATTAAGGGCGCAATTAAGTAAAAGTTTAAGCTATGATTTTCTTGTGAGAACTTAACCCCTAGCATTTCAAAATCCTTTATTACTAACAACCTGCTTGTTTTTCCTGTAAGCCCAGCTTATCTTTGGCCTTGGGACAACCAAGACCTTGTTCTTATTCCCTTATACTTTCCTCCCCCCCAAACAGATTTCTTTTGCTACTGTTGTGGTGCATCTTCAAAATGCTCCTTGCTCTGACAGGGTGAAACCATTGCTGGCTGCTGCTGCTGCTGCTGCTGCAATCTGCATGAGAGAGGATTTTGTGGTGGTGTTGATGTTTTTGCAGATGGAAAGGAAGCTGCATTCACAAAACACTTTAAGCTACATAATGGCTCTTGAAAGCCAAAGGAGGGTGAGGAAGGGAGTGCACTCTGAGTGCTCTGGAAGGGTACATGATGTCTCTGCCAAATGTCATGCTGTAAAGAGGTGCCAGCTGAGCAGGGGTCTGAGGAGTGCCTGTGGGACTCACACTGCTGGTGCTGGCTGCTCTCCTCCTCACCCCACTGTGCTCCAGCTGTAGAGGGTTCATCAGTGGCACTGAGTCCAATGGACTTCTGTGTGTCCCTCAGTCCCAGCTAATCCTTCTCTTGGTGATGCTGATGCTGCTGGAAAGAGGTCTATACCCTTTCTCCCTGTGCTGGGGCAGAAATGGATAGAAGAGATCAGGCTGCTGTCTTTCCCTCTGTATGCAGGCAGTGAAATTGCTGTCTTGCTCTATACACTCAGTGGAAGAGAGCTATGACTCATTTCAAATCACAGTCCTTGAAGCGGAAGAAATAGAGTTTTTCCATGATGGCTTCTTTGTCTTAATTCTTTCCTTTTCACTTGAAGAGTCTGAGCATTATGTGGATGGTCAGGTGTTTCACCATCTGCATAATGACAGGAGGGGAGAAGGGTACAGGGCTCTTCTACCTATGGGGTTATTTCTCTGATTTTGGTGCAGAAGCAGAGCTCTCCTTAAGATTCTGTGCTTGCACAACGTTTCCTCCCCACTGGAGAACTCAGCACTGAGTGGTATCCTTGGTGAGACAGACTTTCCCATACTATATATAGATGGGTAGGCTCTCCCTCTTCTAGAGTTTTCAGGTACATTCTGGGATAACAGCCTTTCCTGCTTTCATGGTCAAGATCCACAAGGTTCTACTCATGAAAGTAGTTGTAAAACCATGAGAAAATGTGTGATATCTTTGAACGGGGTTGGTTTTCAGTCTCCACAAACAGCGTTGGTTTTGCATAGGTTAAAGCAAAGCTTTTCTCATGTAAATACTCTGGTCTGGCTTGAGAAATGTCTTTGTTGCAATGTGGTTTTGATTTGCAAACGCCTTCCTTTCCTTCCTTTCCTTCCTTTCCCTCTTTTCCTTCCTTTCCTTCCTTTCCTTCCTTTCCTTCCTTTCCTTCCTTTCCTCCCTTCCCCCCCTTCCACCTTGCCTCCTTTGCCACTCATTTCTTTCTTTCATTATCAGATGTTCCAATAATCAATAGATCAAACCCAGGGCTTTTCTTGTAAGCAGTGTGTTAGGTTTTCTCTTAGGGAAACTAGTGCCTGTTTCAAAAGCTGGAAGTGGACCTTCTGCATTTTGTATTTTGGGGACGGTGGAGAACATTGCTGGTGTAATGGGTGCTTCATTTTCCCCCCACTTTTCTATTTCTTCATTAAAAGTTGTTTCTCAGGTGAATTTTGAATCTCCCTTTCTGAAGGAAGCTTTTCTTGCTTTGTTTGATCCTTTGAATCCAATCCACCATCAATGAATACCAGATTAATCATACTGAAATCAACAGTGCCATGGTGATTCAGAATAGATGGTGTCATGGTTCTGTCTGGAATAGAGTTAATTTTCTTACTAGTATCTGGTACAATGCTGGTGTTGGATTTCATATGAGAATAATGTTGATAACACACTGATGTTTTGGTTGTTCTAAGTAGTGTTCACCTTAAGTCACAATCTTTTCAGTTTCCCAGCTCTGCCAGTGAAAAAGTGCACAAAAAGCTGGGAGGGAACATGTCCAGGAGAGCTGAACCAGCCACAGGGATATTGCATACCACAGAATGTCATCTTCAGGGTACAAACTGGAGGGAGTTGGCCAGGAACAGCTCATCACTGCTCGAAGATAGTCTGGGCATTGGTTAGTGGGTGGTGAGCAATTGTATTGTGTACCACTTTTTTCTCTTGGGTTTTGTCTCTCTCTCTCCCCACCCTTTATTTATTTATTTATTTATTTATTTGATTTTTAAAAACTGTTATTATTATTGATCTCAATCCACTGCTTGTGGAGATGCTTTCCTTCTGTGGTTTTCCTGCAGCTTCTGGAGAGTCTTTTGCACTTTCTGCTCTTCATGTTCTAATCTCCCTGTGCTCACACATACCTCACCTATGGGTCTGGTGTACAAAACACCATAAAAATGTGTGGTGCAGGGGCCATATTTTACCACCTTTGGCTTAAAGAAAGAGTACATGATTGCAACTGTTGTCTTGCATTGACTCTTTAAGCTTGATTTGGTTTCAAGCTTTAAAATGCAGAGGCAGTGGGCTCCATTTTTCTCATGACTACAGGAGAAGCAGCTCTCTTTTTGTGTGCTACTCCTTTCTTCATTGTTTCATGGATGTGGTTGAGTGCCTCCATAACAGACTGGGTCAGGAATATAAGAGGACTGTAGACCACCTAAATATTTGAGGAAGAGAGGCCTCCTTCCTTTTAATTAGTGCCCACCGTACTGGTATCTCTGCTAACGTGTTGGTCTCTGCATTAATGCATCATGCATCCTCTATGTTTGTAACTCTTCCAGGGCAGTGAGGAGTTTCTCCCGGCTCTGTTTATCCTCTGCCTCACCCAAGTGCAGGTTATCACTGGTTTAACAGTGGGCCTTTCTCCAGTGACCTGGGAAGAGAACAGCTGTGTGCACAGCATAACACCACTGGTGCCAGCTGTGTTGCCTTCTGGCCAGAGAAGGGTTGGAAAAATGCCAGGCAGTTTTAACTTTTAATAAGACAAACCTGTGACCAGTGGGTTCTATACAGGGCTCAGAGCTGGAGAGTTTTTTTGCCCTGGGGGCTCTGTCCTACTTGCTCAAACACACGTTTTTGATTTCTTACTTTAGCAGCTGTGTGTACCTGGAGGGGTGTTAACAAAGCCCTTGTTGCAGATGATATCTTGAAATGGCTATTGAATTGCAGTAAATAATAGCAAATGGAGGTTGCCTGTTTTAAAAAATTTGTACATAGCCAAATCTTCACTGACAGAAATGAACACGTGTCTAGCAAAAGACAGCCAAAATCTTATCTTAAGGCTGAAAAAAAGTCACATTTTGTCTATATTCACAATATAAGCAGTATTATTACGTTATCTATCCCCATTTTTCTTTTTGTTTTAATATTTAGCCAGGAAATTTTGCTTGCCCAGAATATTATATTAAGAGTGTGACTCTGGCATTCTGCTTTGCTTCTCAGCTTTACAAATGCTGCAAACCGCCAGCTGGGTACCTCAGGCTGATCTTACACTTCCCATTCACTCACTTGACATATCAATATCAGATAGCATTAGGATCTGAACACTAAGAAATAATCCTCCTAGTAAATGTCTTGATTCTTAATTGTATTGAGACTAAGACATGGGAAATATTCTGGTGAATGATTTATACAGATTTTGGGCAAGCAATCCCCTGTGCAGTTATGAGCAGTGACTGCATCACTGGTTTAAATGAACAGTGAGATGCTTAAGTGACTTCCTTTAAAGCAGAGGCAGAAGTGTCACAGAATAACAGGTACACACTCCCCTGGGACGTGGGAGTCTTGGTAAAAATCCTCTTTTTGCCTGATTCAGCAGGGTTGGCTCCAAGGTGTCACACATCATTAGTGACTGCCTTAAGTGGTATATAAAGAACTCTGGAACAAAATTTTCTAAATATCTCAGGGCAAGGCCATTCCACAAGGATAGGTCAAACAGATATTAGAAGTATAATTGCAAATTAGTTTTTCAATTCTCATGGAAGAGTTCTACTGGCTACTGAGTTGTTTTTTCAGTCTCAGGTCTAGCAGGTATATAACACTTCAACTGGAGAAGCTGAAATGAGTTATTTGCAGGGTGCATTAAATAAGGTTTATAAGCTTACTCATCTAGGAGGCTGCAAAAGTAATGCAAGGAAAAGTTCTTTGCTTTTGTAACAACTTGAAGGACTTGGTTTCTTTGTTTTCTATATTACTCCTAAAGTTCAGTATTGTAGGATTTCTCCATCCTTCTCCGATTTTATAAATCCATTCTTTTACTTCTGTTAAAAATATTCCAAAACACACATTCTTTTTTATTTGAGTGTTTCTTTTTACTGAAAATAAATGTAATTCAAGCAAATTTGAATTAAAAATATTTAAGTCGTTTAAGACAATGAATGCCTTCACATAATTGAAGGCATGCACATTGTTGTGCCTCAGTGCATGTTTTTACCATACTTTACTCATACATGTGTAATAGATTTTGCATTGTGTAGCTCCAAAAATTTTGTTTGCATTTGCTAAGAGTTTGGCCTATAAGCAACATATGTGTTGCCATAAATAGAACAATATTAATGACTTAGAAATAACGAATACAATTGCTGCTGTACATCCTTGTGAAAGATGAGAGAATCTGACAAAAGATAAAAATGTAACATCTGAACATCTTTGCTGTATGGCTGCCAGTTGAAGAATTTTAAACCTTGTTGCTGTACACAGAAATGAGTGAACTCTTGCCAGAGTTTTGTTGCCTTTGCTGTATCTCTTTTTCTGCCTGCAGATACCAGGGTGACAAGAATCTTCTCTGTCCCAGCACCTTGAGATAGCTCTAAATTCGATAAAGGTGCAAGGAGAACATGAATTCTTTAATCTTACATATGGCATTTCTCCATAGAAGTGAGAAATCAAGTTAACCCATGAATCATTGCAGATTTCTGTGGGAAAAAGACATTTGAGGCAAACATATTTTCTAAAGACTTCTGTGAAAACTGTCTCTTGTAGGAAATACCTCTAATGAGCTAGGAAATGGAGTGAGATATGGCATGAGAATAATTGCAAGGAATTCTAGTGGACTTATTTACTGCTATTTCATGCAACTATTTTTCCCAATTTAAACTCAGTCACTGGTTTCATACTGCCTTTTGAAAGTATTCTTGTCTTTATGACCTATAAATTGGCATATGCAATGTGTCTAGGTGCACTTCAAAATACTGGAATCAGTTTTGTTTCCCAGAGAAACTGTTCCTGTATAATGTGATTAATTATCCCAGTGATTTCTGAGCATGTCTTCCTTTTTCTTCTTTCTGCCTTTCTCTTTTATTTGCCATGAGCCAAGATCATCTCTGATGTCACACTGTTTAGTTAATGGAGTTATTTAGCATGCTGTGCCAAATTAGTCCCTGATAAGCTTAGATCCTGCTGATATCCAGCTCTTCATCAGTTTCCTGTGCTGTCCTTGTTGAGGTAACTGTTGGGCTTGACCACCTGTGAAAAGGGTGACATGCACTTAGAGATATGCCAGAACGGCAGCTGAGCACTGATTGAATTTGTTCATGGTCTGGTGTTTGGTGTGTTCCTGGCTGCTCTCTGCAGAACTGAAGAGTAAAAATACTTATTCAGAGTAAGAGCTAAAGCTGACCAAAATAGTACATCAGGTCAGGGCAGACTTGCCTGCTGTGAGGGAACCAAGGCCAGGTTAGAATAGGTAGATTGTTGCTAAGTAGATTTGAAATAAGACATTTCTGAATATTACCAGGAAGTGAAACCTCCCCAGGGGAGAAAGAGCAGTCCTTTCTTTCAGGTTATGTTGATTCACCACATCAGTTCTCATCACAATGCTGAAGCATTAAAGGGCTCTAAGAGAAGATTTCTGAGAGATTTGCAGTAGCAAATTAAGAGGTTTCTTCCTTCAGCTCTCTCCTCAGTCTTCTTCCAGAGACCACCATTTTCAGACCAAAGCCAGTAGAGAATACTAGGACATCAGTAATCATAGATGGCTCGGAAAAGGGAAAACTGTGGATTTTAACCTAGGAAGTCTGTGGTGTAGCAAGGGTATAACTGCAATTGTTTCCAGAGTAGCCAAGGGAATTTTTTTTTTTTTTAGTGAGCTACAGTTTCATTCTGCTGAAAAGAGCGAACAAAATATTTAGACATTTGCATCCTTTTCTCTCACCATAGCTATCTGGCACTTCTGGGAGCAGTTTTGGGAGGATGTGTTGAGACTGGGTGCAAAGGGAGTTTCGGGTGCAACAATTTATGTGGGATGAGAGTGTATTTCCTCTCCTGCTGCAGGGGAAAGCTCAGGAGAGTTTCTTCTTGTACAGTTTCACTCCACTAATTCCCTTGGAAACTGTGCTTGCAAACCTGACTTTGTGCTCAACTGATGCCAGCAGAAAGCTGTGACCCCTGCCAGCTTCCAGAGTGATGGATGTGCTACAACAGGATCAGCTGATGTGAGGGAGTGGGTAAGACATGCTGCTGTTCCTGGGGCAGGGAGAATAACAGCAAGAGAGGAATCCATACCTTCATTGGAACCACATGAAATCACCACCCAGGGTCTTCCTGCACACTAAAATCTCTTCTACAGTATAGAACTTTGGTATTTAATTCCCCTTTTTCTTACAGTTAGTTAACTTTAGGCTGAATGGTACATTTAACTTTTTATGCAGAGATGTTAACATCCAGTCACATAAGAAAGTAATTAATCTAGGTTGAAATAAAATACTCCTAATCTAATCAAAGTCCTAGTGATGTAGAGATTATTCCTAGGGTGTTTACTTTACCCAGTTGAAGTGGTGCAAGGTGTTTGTCCATGTTAAGAGTGAAAATCAGTGGACAAGCTCCTGCAACAGAACTCACTAGAAGGAACTCAAAAGCCCCTGGACCATTTTCTGTATCACTTCTAGGCACTGTTTTCCTGATCCAGCATCTTGAGAATGTTCTTACTAGAGACCTTGTGGAGTTTAAGCATCAGATGTACCTAATCCATGAAGGACCTGCAGAGGGTATGATGAGACACAGACTTCGTTGTGCCCCATTCATTATTGAAACATGGCCAGTGGATCTGATCAAAATCATATGTGCTGAAAAATACAGCTTGATACTTCAGCTTTTTTTGTTTTTACTCCAGTACTCACCTCCTTATAACAAGAGGAGGAAAGTTCTTTATGCCATTAGAATTTAAAGTCTGGTAATAAGTAGGTACTTACAGAAAAAAATGATTGCCTAGGCTGGTGAGAAATGAAGCAGGTGAAACTATATTCACCAGATCCCATATTTAGTTCTAATCTTTCTGGCTGATTACTTAAAAATCCAGTGAGGGCAGAGGATAGCAAGAGCCCCACAGAGTGGGACCAGTCCCTCTGGGAGCTCTGGAAACCTTAGCAGGGCTGTCAGAAACCCCCAGCATCCATCCACTCACTCCGAGTCCACACCTCACTGTTACAAAGGCTGCACCATGTAAGAGCTCTTGTTTCTTTCCAGAAATCTTCCCATCTTCTGCACACATATTCCATAAACTTGAATTCATGACAGTTTTGTTCATTTGCCCCCAAGACTGCCCATATAAGGGAATATCCCTATCCAGAGTACAGATATGTTAGACTGAAGCCATTAGCTCTTGATCTGAGAGCAGGAATTTGAGAGCAATAGATTTGCAAGTCTATGCTTGATTAAAGCTCTGAGAAATGCAGGCGTGAGTCACTCGGAGCATGCCACTTGTAAGAAGGAAAATATGGAAAAAAGTATCTGTTGCATATTTTTAGTACTCCACGAAGGCTTAATTTGAATGGACCTTCTAACATTGGGTGGGTTATGCTTTTTTCTTCTTTTTTTCTTCTTTTTTTTTTTTTTTCTGCCTCCAAAAAAAGCCTTATTTTTCACCACAAGTCTTGATTTCTCCAGGCGTGTATTTTGGTGCTTCCTGAATTGTGGTGTTTGCCGTACTTCAATTGTTTTCCCTAATGTTCCAAAAACATTCTGAATTGTTTGAGCATAACTCTTGCAAACTGCAGCTATTTAAAGATTAGGTGCTTTCAGAAAATAATTCAGTAGTTGTTGGAGGCTATGTGCTTTTGAAGGTCTGGCTCCTCACTTTCCCAGCCCATTGTTTGGAGCAATTTTGCTCCAAATGCCTTCTTATATGTAGTATGAATTCTGGAACTTTGTTCTTGGGATGAAATAATAACTTCAAGACTGCTATGCACACTATGTGATGGCTTTGAGATACTGCCATCACAACCAAAATCCTACTGTGTGTGGCACTGTTTAGGCACAGGGAAGCACATCTAAACAAAGAACACACAAGGGATTTTTGATCTTATGGGTCAGAATTAACACAGCATGTGCCAGACAACGTGAGCTTTAACCAGGTTGCATTCCCTTTAGTAAAGACAGAAAATTCTGTAACTTTCCAGAAGCAGTTAGTATTCTGCTGAATGTTAGCAAGTATCTAAATTTCCGTGGCATTGAATTGCTTCTGAGAATGTGATGGCCCAATTGAAAGTACCAGAATGTGTAATTTTGCAAAGATGCTGTGAATTTCAAATCAGAGTATTCATGGACAGATATCAGGCATAAAGAAGAATGGAGATGTCCACAAATATAATGATAAACCTTACTTATAGATTTCAACAAGTAAAAGGATTGAATTTTTTGTTTCTCATTTGAAAAAAAAAAAAAAAATCTGTTCATTTCTCTCTGACTTTGG
Organism: Corvus brachyrhynchos; assembly: GCF_000691975.1. NCBI lineage: Eukaryota > Metazoa > Chordata > Aves > Passeriformes > Corvidae > Corvus > Corvus brachyrhynchos. Next base: position 199,914 of record NW_008238443.1, on the reverse strand, counting down.
TCTTTCCTTCCTTTTAGAGCCGGAATAAAGGACAATCCATGTTACTAATCCCTGTACAGAAATCAGGAATACAACTTTTACTTGGAAAAGTGTCTGAAGAAAGATCCCACTGCAGGTCTTGTATATTAATAGATACTGATAATTGGTTTTGAGCAGCTGGTGGTTTTACTGAAGCACACTGCTACTCTCCATAGCTTTACAGAGCATAACAGGAACAGGCTGAGCCTGCTGTTGAAGGGGTAGGCGTGGAGTTACCCAAAGAATCTGCACCCTGGCAGGTAGACACGTTCAGCTGCTTCCTTCTCCCTGAATCCATGCTGTAAGAGATGCAGGTTCCCTGCACAGGTTTTATCTGGATTCATGTTCGTTTTCTTCCCAGGGGCTGGTGTGGGCTGTGTTTTGGATTTGTGCTGAGCACCGTGTTGAAAACACGGGGATGTTTTGGTTATTGCGGAGCAGTGTTTACACAAAGCCGGGGCCTTTGCTGTTCCTCACATTGTCCCTTCAGCCAGGAGGCTGGGCGTGGACAAGGAACTGGGGGGACACAGCTGGGACAGCTGGTCCCAGCTGAACAAAGAGGTATTCCAGACGGTGTCCTGCTCAGCATGGAGAGCTGTGGGGAAGAGAAGGAAGGGGTTTACATTCACAGAGGCAGTGTTTGTCTTCCCAAGCCCCTGTTACCAGAGCCCTGCTTTCCTGGTGATGACTGAACCTCTGCCTGTCCATACAAAGTGGTGAATGAATCCCTTGCCTTGCTTTGCTTGTGCTCACAGCTTTTGCTGAACTTATTTAACTGTTTTTATCTCAGCCCATGATTTTTCTCACTTTCACCCTTCTGATTCTTCCCCCCCACCCCCACGGCATGGAGGGAGTGAGTGGGTTGGGGCTGAGTTGTGGGGGTGAAATCAGATAACCTCTGAACTTGCCCCACAGGCGATGCAAAGCTTCATAAATCTCTTCTGGGTCTCCCTCAATACCTAAACATATGGTCTGAAAGGCTTCAGGCCACAGTGGAAAACTTTCCTCAGGCATTCAAAAGGAATTGTAGAATTGCTTGAGGGAGTGGTGAGCACAAAGCTGCACGTGGAGGTCTCTCTTCACAGGAGGGTGTGAACTGGGATGAGTAGCTTAAGGACTCGGAATCTATGGAAAGCATTTTATTTTATTTTACATCTTTTATAACCTCTTTCTGAAAATAGACTTGATTCCTTTAGACTGCTTTATGATGCTTTGTCAGAGTAGTCTGGGTATCATGAAATACAAAAGTGTTTAGCTTCCAGGATGCTCAACATGTTCAATTTTTATTATCTTCATTATAGAGGTGAGGCATAACAGGATCAAAACTGGAGAGTTTTAAAACCAGATTCTTGGTCAGTCAAGATCATGACACAAAATGTGAGGCAACATCCATCAGTTCACAAAACAAACAAACCCACAAAACACCCAAAAAATGAAAATCCAATATAAATTTGACAGTTTTTTTGTGATTGGATCCATTTGTCTTACAGTTTTGATGATAACCTGTAGTGCTGACCTCTGCAGCAAATGGAAGTGACTCTGCATTTATCTTTATGTAACACTGCCACTATTCCTAATTTTGGAAAGTCAGCTAGTGATTGCACAGAAGCTGACAGAGAAGAGTTTATACAAAAATTATGATCTTCTGATTAAAACCAGAATAACTTCCATACATGGAGAGGGAATAAATTAACATTCTCACACTTCATAGCCCATATCTGATAGTCCAAACGTCACTGTTACCTAAAGAATGTGTGTCCCCCCTGAGCTGTACTATGTAATGATTCACACCTGGGTGAAAAACTAGATAGCAATATTGGAGCAAAGTTGTGTAAAAAAAAAACCAAACAAAAAACCCCCCAAAAAACAAAGAAACAACAAAAAACAATCACACAAACAAACCCCCAACAACAGCAAAAAACACAACCAACAAAAAACCAACAAACCAAAACAAACCTTCAAGAAGAATTCCTAACATATTAATTTCTGATGTTCTTTATTACAGGGCTAGATGCTCCATGCAGTTATCAGTAGATGAGAACATTTTCAAGGATACACCACACTGCACTTAAAGGAATCAGAAAAGGATGAGTGCAAACCAATTTCAAGATATGATTTCAGTTAAAAAAAGAAAAAGCATTTTGTGTGCAGCTTTCACAACAGCAACATGTTTGTTTTCTCGATGTTCTTTAGACATGCTCCAGCTATGAGCATTGCCATAAAGACAGAGGTGGCAAAAGAGAAAGAGCCAAACTTGGGGAAGGGTTTTTGTGTTCAGTCATAGGATCTGTCAAACACATGTTGGAGACAGGCATGCAGGAGGATATCATTGTTCTTTGTCCCATTACTTCTTCTACTTTAGTGGTACAATTTAGTCTCAGGGACATTATATGTATATATGCAGATAGGAACAATATAGGGCAAGCACAGCCGACTCTTTTTCACAGCCAGTGATGGCACAGAAGCTGCCTGAGAGGAGTTTCTGTTTAAGCAGTCAGCGGCCTCTTAAAAAAGCCAAGTTAACATTTCTGTGCTCAGCTAGGATAGCTCCTGCTAGAAGCTGAAAGTGGAACATAACATAATCCATTATGGATGGATGTTTGAGAAAAGAGTTGTTCTCAGCACAGATATACTTTGTACCAAGCAGTCATAGGAGGCTCTACATCCAGAGGGATGACTGACTTTGCAGAAGACAGGCACTAAGCCTATGGCAGCGTAACAGAAGCATTAACTGAAAGGCATCACATTAACCTTATTTTTTGGAAGGGCATAAAAGATAAGGTCAAACAGCAAAAAACTACAAGCGAAAAGAAATCAGAAATGAGCAAAGGTTCAAACAGTGGAATGAAAGACAACTTCAGTTAACAACAAAGTACTCTTTTTCAAAGAAAACCAAAAAGAGACAGTGGCCAGACCTGCCAGTCTTTCCACTCAGAACTTTGTTCCTTGAAAGACTTACTCCTTATGGAAAGGAGATGCAAACCCTCTCCCACAACGGGTTATAGGACCCTCAGGTGTGCACTCTTCCTGCTTGAAAAATACCTCAGGACTCAAATGGTTATGTTTTCTCTCTCAAGCCTTGAATACACTGTACCATACGAAGGGTTTACAGAAGGCTCTGGGGAAAATAAATGAGGAGCAAAAGGGAATTTTGTCAAATTCTCCATACACATTGCCAATTAGGCTGCAATTGCAAGCAAGAGAGAAAGCAGAGGTAGAAATACCATTCTCTTTTCTGCCACAAGCTTTACTTTTTGTCTCCCCAGTCCTTATCCTGGTGTTGGATGTGGGGCGGGGGAGGAGGTTGCTGTTCTTAGTGGACAGTTTTGATCTCAAACAGAGAAGGTAACAGAAATAGCCTAAAGCTACCAGTTTCTTGAACAATGGGCTGAGACAATGAGACACATTATGGGTTGTCTAGAGATGGTCATCCCGTTAATACAGGAGCCAGCAGAAGCTTGGGTGCTTTTTTGAAGATCTAGAGCCTTTCCTCAACAAGAAAGGGAGCTGCTGTTGTAGGCACCCATTTGGGAATGCAAGGCGTATTTACTCTGAAGCAAGACTGTTATCCAGAACATTTCAAAATTGGCGTGTTTTAAGGGAAGTTATGGGATCTGTTCCAAAAGATCAAGAAATAATTTGCAACAGAAAGGTTAGACTAATCTCATTTTTGGGTGCTTAATGTTGTGTTGACTGAGAGCACAGATTTAGCCTGTTTATCTAGGCAGGATATAAATAGGTGTTAGATCACACACACACACACGCATGCATACACACGAATCTTTTTATAATGAAAAAGTTTTTGTATAGAGGAAGAAAATCTAAAAACTCATATGTGATGTTCCTTGAACTGCAGGAACTCGTGCACTCCATGCTGAAAAACTGTAGTCCAACTCTTTCCTCCTACCTTTTTATCTCTGTATCAAGCCTGCTGTCACAAAGGTATCTGCAGCTTCATGAGTGTCTCAAACAGGGCTACTGCTTGCAGAGCACAAGAGTTAAGGCTGCAGGCAAGGAAAACAAGCCTTGCATAAAAATACTGATTTATATCCTAGATAATTTCGAGATGTACTGAACTAGTTATCAGCCAGTCACTTCTACACAAGCTAAGAAAAGAATTTATATTTGGCTCTTCTGACTATTCCTGATGCTCTGCATAGAGGGAGCATGTTTAACGTTTTGCCTTATCAAGTCTGAATGTTGTTAGTTGATGGTATCTGGCCACCTTCTTCCTACTCCTTCTCCAAAGATGTCAAAGGTATTGTATTCAGTTTGCTACTGATGAATTTCTTTAATTGATCAAACTAGGCCTTGGCAGTGGGATGGAGTTGGTGGAACAGAAATAATTTGTTATGGCAAATTTGGAAAACCTTCCATTAGCAAACAAAGAGTGTCAGCCACTCCATTATCCAAGTACAGTCCATATACAGGCAGATCTAAGAACTCCTGAAATTATTACTGGTTCTAGTTAAGCTTGAAACACAAGGCTTGAACTTCAAGAGTGTTTGAAAACCTTACATGGTTTATTGCTCGGGTAATTTGTGAAGCTGGGTGGGGGGAAGGTTTCTCTTGCGCTCCTCCCAACTTCTTTAATTTTCAGCATGGAACTCTGGTGGGCTAGAAAAGCTCAGCAAGAGACATGTCCATGTGAACAATTGTTCAGCAGAAACAAGCTGCAGGGACACAGGAGCAGGGACACTGAGGGAGCTTGGGGTGCTGCCCTGAGAGAGGCAGGAAACAAAGGATGCAGCGGCACTGAGGTGTTGTGGTCATGCTCTGTTTAAAACAATGGAACTAAGGGGAACTAGGACAAAGGAAGGGCCCAACTGGTGCCTGAAAGCTGAACTTTGCTTTATTAACTCAAAAATACATATTGCTTTTCCAACCTGGTGGTATTTGCTACCCTGTCATAAGTTAATGAAGAAAAACCTGCACATGCTTCAGAGACGTGACTGAAGTCACTCAAACTCCACCTGATCATGGAATGGCATGAGCTGAAACTTTATCTTTGATGACTCTTTTCTATGATTTTTGCCTCTGACAGCATCAAAGCACACCCACGTGAAACTAAGCTTAATCAGGGGTGAAGTTAAGCTTAGCGAACAGAGTTTAGTTAGTCATTGGCCTCAGTATATTTAGTTCTAACACAGTAAGTGCATTTAACAGCACCAATTCTGAACCTGCATAATCTGTTGCTTCAATAAACCCCACTACTCATGAATCAGCAATTGTGCAACTCCTTACTGAATGAAACCAGACTTACAGTGCCAAATTGGTCATAATCAGAAACAAAGCCCAGCCGTACCCAGCCACTCTGATCTCTGAGTACCAGCTGGAATGCAATTTGGTTTATTTTCTGCCATATTTCATCCTCTAATGCAACAGAAAAAAAATGCGTTGTCAGCAGGACTGCCATGGGTGAACTGCTGCAAAAATATAACAGTGCATAATTCTGAGAGGGAATAGAATGGGCCCAAAAATTTGGGGAAAACAAGCACAAAGTGGTGTAGTAGATAGAAAACTGTAGAAGTGTGCAAAAAGTTAAAAAATATAACGACAAAAGAATTATTTGCACAGTATTAGAGACTCATTTATTTTGTGCACAAAAGAAAATCAAAGTGTACTGTCTCCCTCCAAAATTCCAGATTTAGAGTACACTGCTTTGAAATCCAAAAATGAAGTATTGAAAACATTATTGACTTTTGAAAGAGAGTAGTAAGAAAAGCTCAGTACATGAGTAGATCTCCTCATGACTGAAACCCCAAACCTGAAAACAGGGAACTTAAAAAGGTATTGTCTGCAGCTGAAAACTGAGAAAAACAGCTGCAGGAAAAATTAGGCTTCTTACTGAACCTGTTGCCATTCTTGATTTTGACTAAAGAAAGCCAAAAAGTAGAAAACAGTTCAGACCCTGAAATATGGCATGGAGACATCTGGCATAGTGATGAAAATGATGAGATGGAGGAAGATTCTGATAACACCAGTACCCATCATTTCCATCCTTATGAGGGTGAAGCAAGTGTTTGTAAACTTCCTCTTTGACACAAGGGCACAGATGCAGTGATTCCTATGAAGCAGCAGATAACCTAAATATAAAGGCTGGTCACCAAAAAGTGAAAACTGCAGGAATTGATAGAATATTTAAAGAATGGCTCACTGGAAACATGTCCTAATGGCTCCCTGGTCATCAGAAATTAACGTGTGCTGACATATTGGTTGGTGCCACTAAAACCTGTATTTCAGAGTATGATTTGTTGTGTGACAAAACATGGAGTCCCCAGTGGGTCAGTCTGGAGTTTTGTTGAATGAGGTGGAGGAGAAACATCTTTCTGTCCAGAACAGCTGAGGTAAGATATGGGATCTTAATTAATGATTCCACTTAATTTCATCAAATGCAGGTCACATTCTAACTTAAATATTTAGTGTACCAGTTTGTTGTCAAGAATACATGCTTAGCAGCAGCACCTTCCCTACATTTGCAAAACAGTCCTTAACTTTGACAACCTTCTAACCTTTCCCTGGGTATTTGCTTCTAAAATCAACCATTTGACCAAGAAAGAAGTAGAATTTTAGTTCTGCTTTATTCCAGTGAAGAGTTTCAGTCTCAGTTATACACACCAGGGAGAAGGATATTGGTGTTTTGCAGATGTTGCATAATCCAATATCAAATGACTCACAGACCCAGTTAGCATCAAATTGATTTATTCCAGGCACTCACTCATGGTTCCAGAAGAGTTAATACAAAATACTCACTCAGACCCTCATCACTCCTTGGTGTTCCTCCAATGTTACTAGCAGGGTGTCAAAACTGACAGCAGCTTTCTGGCCCATGCTTGCCTCTGGATCTGCATCCCTGCTTACAGTGTAGCTGATTTGGTGGTCTTTGCTTGTTCTCAACACCCTCTCCAGAAGTTTCCACCACTTCAGTTTCAGAAACCTTTGCTTCCATGGCTGGCAGAAGCTGCGACCTTCTCTGCATCAAAGACAATAAGGATACAAAAAAGTGGAATATTAATATATGTAATTGGTCAGAATGACTCACAGTTCCATACAGTTTCTGGGTCCATTACATCTTGTCCTTTGGATAGTATTTCAGAAGTGCATAATTCTACCCATCAGCTTTCCATCAATGCCTGGTGTGAAATGAACGTGATCTACTGCATTCATTTCCCATTAAAATGCACTGCAAGAGATCAACTGATGGAGCATTAATATTTGTCCAAGGTAGTATATTTGGGCATGGAAAGATACCCAGACTTGATGGAAGAACTGAAGCTGAAATCAACAAGATAACTTTTAAATATTTGTGCATCCTTCTATGTTACTTGGTGCTTATCAGTGCGGGCTGTTCAGCACCGGGAGTATTTTCTGAAGTTTGAGTTTCACTGAACTGCAGTTCCAGGTGCATTGCTTCTTTGCCAGACCTCTCTAGAAGTAGGTCACTCATGCTGCCTCTTGTTCTGTAGAAAGAATACCCATGCTCCCATCAACCCCAGAGATTCCGTGTCACAATGGGATTCTTGGAGTATTCGATGAAAAGCCTATGCAATAAGAGTCACCCCTACCTTTTCTATAACTGTACCTCTTTGTTCTCAGTCTGATTGTCTGTTGTGTGTCTCAATCTTCTGCCTAAAGTTAGATAGTGGCTTAATGGAAACAATAACTTCCAAGGAGAGACAGAAAATTTGTTTTCCTTTTGATAGCCCTGACACATATTGACAGCATGCTGTACAGAAAAAAAGAAAAAAGAGGGGATTTTGTACCCTGATTTCTGCTCTTTTCTACCCAGAACTGAATTAGTCTTGAGACTTCCTTCTCTGTTGTAAGAAGTTCGAGACAAATTAAATCAGGCCTTATGGATGATTGATTCAGGCAAGCTTAACAGAATTTATATTGCCCAGTAGAGATAGATATTGATTGCTGCATGTTTCCCCAGAAACTTATGGATAACAAGGAGAGGAGAGAAAGACTGTCTCCCGTGATACTATTGTTCAAAGATACATGGCACTTTTAAAAAGTTTGCTGAAAGATAAAACCGATGTGGCAGATCACTGATGGATTCACCCTTTCTAAACCAGGAATGTCCACTTAAAAAAATTTTCCCTCCTGCTCTGTAGAGAACAAGGTGAAGTCAGGGATGGGGTAACCAGAGAAACATTTCAAAGCCTGGAAATTGCCGTTGGAGTTCCACTTTATAAGATGCTTGTGTTTCTTAACTACAGTATCTCCAAAGTCATTGAAGGAGAGCAAAGTGAGCCAGTGAGTGCCCTCTCTGTGTTCTCACATGGCCCTCAGCAAAGGAGCAGTACCTGCAAAGTCTGTGACAGAACGTTTTAAGTTGGATCTACAGCTTATGCTGTTTCCAGAAGGTTTCTGTCTCTTGCAGCTGGCAGGAAGAAATTAATGTGACACAGAGCAAGGGGCACTGCTATTTGTAGTGTAAAGCATGATGAGACCATGTCATGTAAAAATTTAGGAAAGGGAGACCCACTTGCTTTCCAGATTATCCACAGATTACTGGGCCCAGGGCTGACTAGACCTTGCCCTTCTTAGTCTGCATGTTATCTGTCTTCCAAGTCCTTGCAGGACCCTTATGATGCAGTCACAGACGATCTTATAGAGTAACCAATTTGGCACAATAAATCTGCTCATTTTAAACATTTTACAACCACAGATTCACAGTGTGGTTAGGCTAAGTCTGGGAACGCTCATGATCACAGACTCACAAATAGCGAAGTTTATTGATTGCTATGAGAGAATAGGATTCAGAAACTACTATTCATGAGCACGCTGGTCACCATGGACTAAAGTCTACCTGACAGGCATCCTTATGGGGAGACATGGGTACAGGCTGTCAGCTGTCCCAGGACAGAAGAGTGACATCCCTCTTCTCTTAAGTTACATTTATACTGTTTTCTCTGAGGGTAAGGGAAAGGTAAAGTTGGTGTCATTTCATGATCAGGCGGGTTTTGAGTGACTTTAGACATATGTGTAAAGCATTTACAGGTTTTCCTTCCTTAGAGTACACAGAGCATTGAAAGCAATATGTATTTTTGAGTTGCTTAAGCAAAGTTCAGCTTTTGGTCATGGTTAGGCCCTTCCTTGGCTCAGTTCCTGTTGGCTGCATTGTTTTAAACAGAGCATGACCACAACACCTCGGTGCTGCTCCATCCTTTGTTTCCTGCCTCTCTGAGGGCAGCACCCCAAGCTCCCTCAGTGTCCCTGCTCCTGGGGCTGCAGACTGCTGGCTTCTGCTGAATTATTGCCCACACAGACACTTCTCCTTGCTGAGCTTTGTCTTTCAGTGTTTCTCCACAGACTGAAGAGTGAGACATATACTTTTCCTGCCCTGAATTGGCAGCACTCAACAACAGCTATCCTCGAGATGGAGGTTTTTGACAGACCTGGTCAGAGGCATCCTTCTGCACCTAAAGATCACAGCTTCTTTACTGTATGTGGGGCACAATTGTATTGGTCAAAATGGGATTTTTATTCTTGACACATTCAAAAAAGGAAAGGCTGAAGAAGAAGAAAGTGACAAGAACAATTGCCACTTCTCTCTGTCCCAGTTATGGTGAAATACTGCACTTACAGCTCTTACCAAGTATGTCTCTTGGTATCTTAACTTTTACTGTTATTTATTGACTCTGGAACACTCACTGTCTTTTCGTCATTCCTGAGATTTACTTCCCCTTAGACATTCTCATCCTGAAACAAAAAGTTACATTTTTAAGTAGAGTATTATGTAGCCACTTTCTCATACTTGGACCCCCCATGTTTTATTTTCCCAACCAGATCAGTTAAGAACTAAGAGGCTCTAAAATCTCCAGTTTCTACACACAGAAGTCTTTATGGCTCAGATATTACAGGTAATGATGGGTCTTATATATCTTTACGACGTTGCAGTCATAAAACTAAAAGTCATCACAGTATTCGAGATGAGCTTTTAATTGCACTCATAACTCACTGAAAATTCCCCACTAGCTAGCCAGCATGTTGCTCAGGTCAAAGATAAAATTTGCGTTTGCTAGCTGGGGGAACAGAGATAGCTCAGGACTAAGGTTGTTTCGTTTTGTTTTGTTTTTCCTTGCTAGATTTAAAATAAAAGAAAGCTGAAAGGTTTTAATTAATCACAGGTTTATGTACTCATCTGTACACGTAACGCTCCAGTGGATAGTACTGAAGTCCTGTAGATCTCAGTGGCCTCTTTGCTTCTGTGTTACTGCTAAGTAACCCCTCTCATAGAGCAGAGTAGGGAGACCACACCATATTCTTCGCAGGTCAGGACAAGCTTATGCCTTCAACCTGAGAATATTGGTATTCAAAGTCTTTTTTTTTTTAAACTCTAACACTTACACCCCTCACTGTGTTGCCCATTCTGGTTTAAATGACTTCTTAGTCTCTTTTCAGGATCATTAATTTTTAAGCAGACCTAAGTTTCTTCACCTCCCTAGAATACTTAGGTATTCATACAAATGTATACAAACCTATCCTTAGCATAGCCAGGAGAATTTCTAATTAACTAGGACCAGATTATCTCCCTTTCCTCTTAATGGCTTCTTAAAGAATGATTTTCTGAGTAGTGAGAGAACTTAGTCTTTCTGAGAGGCCATTAAGGAAAAACTTCAGAAAAAGACAGATGTTTGCAAAGCCTAAATATTCCTTTAGCTGGACTACAGAGGTCCTACATTGTTTTGCCTTTTAAACTTTCTAGTACTATGACTGAGCTTTTACAGCTTCTCATTTAGTGTGAAACTGAAGGACATTCCAGGGTAACCGAGTCTAACACTATGAATTTCCCAGAGGTATTCGTGTGGATGCCATTAACAAATGGCGATTCGAGACTGAAGCACTGGAGTAACCCAGCTGATCTTGGGAAAATAAAAGGAAGACAGAGGATGGGATGGTTTCTGGCCATCCCCTCCCAGATGTCATCCTGTCACCTGCATCAGCTGTACAAGTGGCCTTAGCTAATAGAAGTCACCTTGTGTTTAGTCTCTAAGTGTCTTTGCCATGAGCAGATTCATTTGTCAGAAAGCTGGCTGTTGGAAGTGGTCCCTATGACATGAGAAGTCAGTTTAGAAGGTGTCACTTCCTTAAAAGCACACAAAAACCATGGGGAACACTCAGGAAGCAAGAACCCAAGTGTTTTACTTCTAGAAAGTTATTGTGTTAAAATTTTCACCAGACTGAACACTTTTTGTCACTTTCAAAGACATTTTTTTCCTGTTGAAATTACTTAAATTCTTGTAGCAGACAAGCCTAGCTGAAAACAGACCAACAAAAAGATTATCATATGTTAAAGTGTAGAAACATACCTGAAACAGGCCAGTGGGAAAGAGCTTCGATCTGATGACCACAATTATGCACATTTACCACTAGGAAAATGTAGTATTTTTACAAACACTTTTACTTTCTTCTTCCAGCCTTTTAGTCTTTTTCTGTACTCTTACTTGACTTCCCTTCACATAGCCCACCCTGTGGAAAGTAGATCTGCTCATCTTATACATCGGACTGTTGAACTCTTCACAGGGAATAGCAATCAAGACAGGCAGCACACAAAAAAACTCAGAAAGCACCAGATGGTTGCAAAATACACTGCATTTTACTGCTGTTCTTTTTTCCTTCTGGAACAAGGGGGTTTGTTTGTGGGCAGCTGCATCTATTTCAGAATGTCTTTCCCCTTCTGGTACATTCTTTCCTTTCCCTATATCATAGAATAATTGAGGTGGGAAGGCAGCTCTGCAGATCACCTGCTCAACCCCACAAACCAGACAGAGGAGGAGCAGGTTGCTCAGAGTTGTGTCTGGCTGGGTTTTGAACATCTCCAAGGATGGAAATGCTACAAATCCTGCTCCAGTGTTTGTCCACTCTCCCAGTAATAAAAGTGTAGTTTACTTTTTTTTTTTTCCTTAAAGTTTAAAAATGGAATTTTCTGTATTTCAGTTTGTATCTATGATAAAATAACGTTGATGGAAGCAGAAATGGGTATGTTCTAAATGCAAGAATTAGAATCCTTTTTGTTAAATTAATAAAAAGAAAGCCACAAAACTTTTCTTCACATAAGTTTGGTTAGCTTGCAGTTACTTATGCACAACGTTAGTGAGGAGGCAGGCATTCCACCTTCACCAGGTAGTTAGAAGCATCTGGTTGAAAAAAGCAAGTATTCAGGTGGACACCCAGGAATTTGAATTGAAAGTATGACTTTTTCATGGTGTAAGCACAGGCTTTTAGATAGCAAAATATTTCTCTTGTCAGCTCTTAGGTTTTTACATTGAACTTTTGTGATTCCTATGTTTTTTGGTTGCCCCTTTTTCTCCAGCATAAGGAGTAGTCTTTGTTAAATTTTTTTATTTTATTGTTTTGGCTTTTTTTCCTTTTCCATTTCCTTCTTCTCCTTTTCTTCTCTCTTATGATTCTCTGGAGAAGTTTGAATAGCATATATTTGAAAGGCAGCTTTCATCAGGTAACAAAACTCAAGAGTTTGAGCTGTTTTGTGGGAAGAATATGTTTTGTTTTTCCCTTTACACAGGACTAGGAAAGGAGTCCTATGCTACTCTCCTTTGTCTAGGAAATGAGAACTGCATGGGCTAGTGTCCTGTAGCATCTTCATGGGAAGCTGAAAACAGCTAACAGCAGATAGAAGATTGTTTTCTGCAGCTGGTGTGCCTGCAGATAATCAGTCCTTGACTTCCTCAGTCCTCCCTGTTTATAGGAAAAAAGAGGATAGGAAGGCTTTAAGAGCAAATAGTGATATTAGGGAAAGCTGGGTTCCTGAGGATCAAGGCCACAGGTGTGCACCTCTGTAGTGTCTCACGAGGGGTGTCTCATGTGGTCTCCCCCTGCTCCTCTTGTTAGAGGAGTCAGATTCTCACAGCTCATTGCCCATTGCAGAACACTGGCAAATTGCAGCGTTTTTGAGACCTCTGTCTTTTTTTTTTTTTTTTTTTTTTTTGGATGAGTTACAAGGGAGGCTGGAGAAAGTCACCTGCATTTTCACACCAGAGTTTTTCCTAGGACTAGGAATTACATTTGCATGCAGTTCATCAACTTGAAAAGGATATAGGTCCTTGTTGTCATAACTGTGTTTCTGTGCAGCCACAAGCCTTTTCTGCATAAGTAGCTGTTTTTTTCTGATTCCTCCTGTGCTGAGCTCACACAGACACTCAGTGGGGGTGCCAATCTCGTAACAGGGGTCTGCAGAATGTCAAGTGAACAGATTTTCCTGACACCACCAAGGTACCAATTTTAGTTCCTAAAATCTCTTTCTGTGTCCCTTTTCATTCAAGAACACTCTGCTTTCTTCTAATTCTGTATTCTTTTCTCACACTAAGTTAGTGATGAGACTGGTGTAAAAGGTGCTCTCCTTCTTAAATCTCGGTGGGGGATACTTTGTACCTCCTTTAGTCCATGTCTTGCATATTTTTAATGAAAGCCACACATCTGAAAACCATTTCAAAAAGAAAATTGGAAATGTAGCTCATTTCCAGTTTGAGTATTTGGATGTCTTGTGTTTTGACAATCTACCAAGACACTATAGTTTGCACAGCTAGAACTATGATCATTCTGTTTTTTGTTGATTCCTAGAAAACAGGATTGATTGCTATCTATCAACACATTATCCACATTATCTCACATTGATCTAAGCTGTCTGCTTTTTCTGAGGCATGAACAGGAATAACTATGCTTTAAAATCTGTTACTTTGACATGTTCCTAAATGATTTTAGTAATATAGGTTTGATAACTTTCCTGCAGAACTGTTAATTATTATCGCACTTTCAAGTGACTGGTTTTTTTAATGCTCTGAGCCTCTTTTGATATCTTTAGCCTAAAAACTTAGAACTGTTTTATACTGTGCAAATTGTCCTTCCTTGGGATAAACATTTTATAAGTCTATCCCTACTTTGAAAAATACTTATTTTAAGGGTAAAAATCTTTACGTAAGCTTGAATGTAATCAAGTAATTAAGTAAAAACATTACTTAAACAAGTAATCTTGAACGTCTGTGCTACATAATAGCTGGCAGATCATTGTAAATTTTCAGATTTGCCTCAGAGTTGCCTTAAGTTGGTGAAGAATTGATGAAGAATAACATGAGCTGGGCCCTGTGCTTATCTTGCACCTGGCTCAGGCAAGGCCTGAAGACTGAAATATATCTGGAGTGAAGCGAGTCCTCTCAGCTGATGTTGTTTCAGTGAGGCACAGGAGAACATCTGCATCTCTGCACCAGCCACTGGCATCACTCCCCCTTCACTGTGAGAAACAAGCCTTGTTATAAATCTGGTTTGTTAAGGAGATAACGAAAAAACTCTCTGTTGAAGGTCAGAGAGCCTCTACTGCTGCCTCAGAGGGTGGAGGAGGACCCAAGTGTTTATTTTACCTTTTGTATCAACTATAAATTCTGACCAAAACCAACTGAGGCTCTCATTTACATATTAGTTTTCACCCCCCAGAGAATGCAAATGAAGAAAAAAAGAAAACATGCCTTACACGTATGACCACGGGTCACCAACATCCCACCCTATAACAGGCGATCGTTCCACCCCCTTGGGAAGGGCAAAAATTATAGTATAAAAGAAGGGGGGTGTTGGTGGCAAAAAAGGAGAGGGGGAAACATCTCTGCTCGCTTGGGATCTATATATTTATTTGTATATCTGTATCTATAGATAGATTATATATTTTTTTTATATGTATGTATATATATATATAAAAATATACTATATATATATTATATTATATTATATTGTATTATATATATCCCTCTAGTAGATCTCCATTACTGCGCCCTGACACTCTGTAGCCAGTGCACCTCTCACTGGTAGTTCTGAATCTGCCCTCTGTTGTTTCAATGAACTGATCCGTGAATTTTTATGAAGTTCAGGTGAACTCACACGTAAGTTTGTGATTCTGGATTGTGTAGGTTCTTTATGAGCTCAGCTAGGGCATCAAAAGCTGGCAAACTGCACTGCTTGGGAGTCTGTGATCATGAAAGTTCCTACTGAACGTGACCAGGCTGATGGTGCCAAATTGACTGTAAAGAGAAATGAAGCCCAGCTGCTCCCAGCCCCTCTGATCTCTGAGGACCAGCTGGAACGGATGGTTGTTGGGTTTTTTCCCTGCCAAAGTTCTATACCCTTATCACAACACTAGTTTCGAAAAACAAGAGAAGGAAACATACTTTTTGAGTGACACAAAGAATGGAAGAAACCTTTTTTGCACTGTACTTCCCTAACTCTAACAATACCTTTAGTTAGTCTCCTGTGTGGAGCATTTTATTCTGTTAGAGGACATTTCAGATACACAGATCTTGCCTAACACAGGGAAATATCAGTTATTAAAATTACAGTTCTGTTGCAAAAATTTTGAGCAAACATCTTTTAGGCTCTGCTTAAATTTCCTTTGAAACTGTGCAAGCCTGGCCAGCTTTGCATCATTTGATCTTTACTGGTATCATGAAATGTGTCTGTATACAGCCAGGAATTCTGTCTCTTGAAGGCAGCTGGCTCTGTGACAGAATTCCACATCCATTTTGACCGTGAAGTTTGGATTTTCTTTAACTTGCGTGTAGTACTGTATTTTCAAGGGAGTAGAATACACAGCTAACACTAAAATTTGATGTCCCTCTGCTCACAGGCAAAATCCCCTGGATAAATATTTGCCTAATATGTACCATTTTTGTCCGGTGACAGTAACTAAGTTGCAGTTTCCTTAAAGAAACTGATTAAGGTCACACACAAAAAAAAATTGAGAAGCTACTGAAAAATCTTTTTCCAGAGATTTGCAGGGAACTGGACAAGAATGGGAGAAAAACCCCCAAAAATCTTTCCTGTAAGAGGGGAAAGGTAATACTTTATTCCTTGTTTGTGAGCAGCAGCATATAGGCAGGAGGGATTAAAGTGTTCACTGTCAGCTGGGAGGGATCACAGACAAGAAACATTGCTCAAAATTTATATGGAAGATTGGTAGAGAGGTGCACAAAATTCTCCCCTGACCCCTAAATATGTGCTGTCTGAAGTGAACAGCTATTATTTATAGGAACCCTTGAAAAGTGAGGGTGTCAGTTAAAACACAGCTTTGAGGGATTTTTAGGGCAGTGGGAAGATGGTTACACTTTGCCTAATTGTGCACAGTTTTGTGATACCACTCTGTAAATTTCAAATGAGAGAATACCTGCAATATCCAAGGATTGCAAATACCTACATGTAATTAAACAGAATACTTTTGCAATCCAAGTACTCTTACATTCCGAGTACTCCTCTTGCCTATTACAAAAGGATAAAATTATGCTGATTAGATGAATTTGGTTTCTATTAAGCTATTTGCCAATACACTGTGAGTTGGCACCATGACATGAGGGAAAATGCCAGTTTTTACTGCAATGCTCTTTATAGCTAAATTACATGCTAATAAATAGTGTAACTAACAGTCACCCTCAGAAGGTCATTTTATCTATAAGAGAGCTCATTCTGATTGAAGAAAATAATAATATTAATTTGCATTTTTAGCCAAGACTGTAGACCCTATGTGGTATACCATGACAAAAAGACCAGAGCTGGATTTACTTATTGAAAGCAGGGTGTGGGGGGGAAGTAAGAAGCTCAAATCACAGTAAATCACAAATCACACTACAAAACTATCAGAGCTTTCTATACTGTCTCATTCAGGTGAGAATATCAGTTTCCAGTCACAGAGATAACTGGTGTCAAACCAGCAGAAGGTCCTTTCTGGGGCGTGCAAGTTAAATGACTAAAGTGCAGCAGTTCCCTTGTTCTCCTGCAAGTTGCAGGGGGTTTAAGATTTCCGCAGTAGAAGTGGGCATGAGGAAGGATTTCTCCCCAGGCATTAGCACAGGCACCCTTAGATGTTACTGTGTGGAAAGAACAGGCAGTGATACCTAATGCAGGTATTTTATGAACACCTGGTTGGCCTCAAAGGAAAATGTTCTTTGCTTCTCACACTGATCTGCCTTTGTCCTTCTTCCCTGATGACTTCAGGGATCAGGTGTGTGGCTTTTCTTCCTTAGGCTTAATTCCTAGGTTCTGCAGGATGTTATAAACATGAACTGGTTTTGCCTTGCCCTTTCTTTTTATTGCAAACAGGTGCTGTTTCTAAACTCCACGCATGCAGCTTCTTAAACTTCTGCCATGCCCATTCAACTGAGCACTTTTTTTCCCCCACTAGATTTGCCAAGAAAATAGGAGTGTCCAAAATTATCTTGTGAAGTGCCTTCAACTCCAGTAAGCTGGGTGAATGAGAAGTGAAAAGCGTGTGTATGTGTGGAGCTGGTAGCACTCAGCAGACCAGCTGTGCAAAAGCAGGGCTGTTTCAGTTTCGTGGATGGGCTTGCAAGAGATCTGTGTTCTAAAAAAAAAAAAAAAAGCTGGAAGATGGGGTAGAGAGAATCTGTGTTTATGAATTTTCTTTTTCTTCCTGTAGCATTTAATTCAAAAGTTAGTTTAACTCAAGAGACACAGAACTGAAGTAACAATCAATTTCACCCTCTTATGGGTTTTTTTTCCATATAATTGCTTATTTCTTGATTCAATGTAAACTATTTTCTTACCTTATGAAGGATTTCCAATCTTTCTGTGCTTATAGAATCTAAGAAAGTGTACAGCTGCAGAAACTGAAGTGTTTTGTGCTGGTATTTCCATCAGAAATTATCTGTGGAATTTTCAGATCACTGGAAATTAAAAAAAAAATTTTCATTTCAAATAGGGACGAAGTCATATCCAGAGAAAAAAGAAAGTTCCTTTAGAAGGACACTTCTGAGATTAAGAAGTCTTCTCTCTTACAGAATTCAGGTGAGACAAAAGCTAAAATAAAAATATATTCAATGATACAAATTAAATCCTACTTTGGTTTAATGTTTTTTGGATGTGCAGAATGTCAAGAAACAGGTTGGTATATTCAGCAGATGCATTGCTACATGTATGCCACAGGGCAGATATGAAGAGGAAGATGCAATGACAACTTCAACAAGTGGTGTTAGAATTGAATAATGAGAACTCTCTACCCTTTTCACTACAGATTATGCTGTGCAGTACCTTTAAACTCTCCTGATGAACCCTTTACCTGCTCTGAACAGGGAAACTTGGTGTTCTGGACCATCAAAACCTTTGGAAAATATCTGTGAAAAACAAAAAAAAAACCCAACAAAAAACCCCAGACCACCACCACCAACAAAAACAACAACAACAAACAAAAACAAAACCCAAAAAAAAGAATCAATGACAAGAATCAGTGGCATTAAATACATAAAGTTCAGCTACAGCTTTGATGATTCTGAAGCTCTAATCTTATGGTGTCCTGAGCCACAAAAATACATTGACTTCATCCTTTTCCCTAGGATTGTAATGGAGAGTCACTCCAGAGAGATCAAAGTAATCCATAACTGAT
>NW_008238443.1:169420-181445 GCF_000691975.1 Corvus brachyrhynchos | reverse complement strand
GAAGAAGAAGAAGAATCACATCACATCAGGTGTGTGCAAATAATCTCCCTCACAGAAAAATGGTGGAGGAAGTGTGGTGCATTACTGACAGGCTGTGCTTTCAGCTTTCGAAGTTTCTTCAGAAATACACTGTATGTTTAGATGGAATGTGATATATCTAGATTTTGGCTTGAGCTGTTGTGTTCCCTCCCCTCCCCTGTTATTTTCACTTTTGCTAGGTACACCTTTTTCTTCTGTAAGACAACTTGAAAAGTATAATTTAATCATTTGTTGCTTGGATACTGTTAGTCTTCTTTGACCTAGAGCTGCACTCCTAAATCAAGCTAACACAAGTTGAATGAAACTCTAAAGTAGCTTTAGATTAAAAATAACCATAGCATTGCAAAGGCACATTTTTTTTTCCCAGGAATGACATAAATCTAACCTTGTGATGGGATTTTCTTCTGTGTTTTTCCTGTGATACAGTTAAACAGTCCTAGCAGCTAGAATACAATGCAGATTACTCTGTCAGAAATAGTTTTGACTTTCTTTATAAATAACCATCCTAATGACAATTTATTTTCTTTTGTGCTCCTGGAGAACACCACAGAGACACAGTCCCTTAGGAATACTGTGCACACTTCCCAAAGATTAAAATTAGGATACCAAAGAAAAACTTCTATTTCATAAGCAAATAATCTATAAACATTTGAGAATCACTTCTTCTGCTAGGAATAATATTGAGCAGTTAAATTATATTTTGTTATAGAAGAGTCTTGAAAAGACAAATTCCTCTTTGAGAGAAAAATACTAAGTGCTGGGAATGCTTTCACATAGAAGCTTAATATATGCTTGTCTATATCATGTAGATAATTGCAATGTTGAGTATTAGATCTGCCTAATAGCAGGTTGAAGGTCAATGGCACCAATGCTTTACATTCACCCCTAATTGTGTCTTTTTGGGCACCTGGAAAACGAAAAGAAAGTGAAAAATCTGGAAATTAAAGACCAGGTACTACACATGCATCATCTAACTAAACAACCTCATTATTTCCTGGGTTACTTATTCAGTTCAGGGTTAAAACCTCAAACACTTCACAGCTGAGTGAAGTTCTATCCATAGAAATGGAAGCGTCTCCCCTACGGAAAGGAAAAAAAAAGTTTCCATCACAATCTTCAGAATTTTTCATGTCTTTCTGCCACCTTGTCCCCATTCAACAAGACTTAAAAAAAAAAAAAACAAAACAGGAGAGGAAAAAAGGGAAATTTCTGTCTGGAAAACTGTGAGCTTGATTAATATGGAGTGCATGAATGATTGTGATAATGTTACTTACAGCACCAGTTAAAACCTCTGTCATACATGAAGGATGACTTTTGCAGAGGACATTGTCTTTAGGTTGGGGAAAGTGTATGAAACAAACCATAAACTGGGATACAGGGTAGTTTTGCTGAAAATTATCGTGAACCTTCAGTGCAGAGGAGTTCAGTGAGCAGGGGCTTTGCCAAACTCCTCAGATTTTTGTGCGGCCATGTCACCATTCCCCAATAGCTGGGATAACCCCTCCCACCCTCCCAGTCTCAGCAAGGCCTGGATTCAGGGCATTCCTTGAAGAGGACCTATGCCAGCCCACTGAAAAATTACTGGGTAAATGAGTGTGAAATTTGGTTTCCCAGAAGCATTGGCAGCAAACTATATTCAGGATAACACATCCGGCAGAAATGCCACCTAAGCAACTATGAAATAATTGTACAAAGATAGAATTTGAAGCCCAGGTATGAATTCCTTCCTTTCAGGGATCATCGTAGACTGGCATGCCATCAATACATTGTTGTAAGCAGGTTTTTAACACTTTTCAGATGTCTTATCATGTCAACTGCCTCTGTCTGCAATCCTTCACTGCCTGACCTGGAAGGAAAACCTTTTCTTTTCACAGTTTCTTCCCTGGATCACTGAATTAGCCATCTATCTCTAGTTATAACCTAAGTCTGGCTTTGATAAGCATGGCTCTAATGATCACAATAAAACAGCTGGTGAATCAAGATCACAGGAGATCTGTGTAGAGGGAGATGAAGTAAATCACAGCAGTCAGTCACAGTGGGGCTTTAGACCCCACCTCTCTCTCACCTTTTTATTGTATCTAACTCTGTGCCTCCTCCCTTGAGAAGCCATAGCAAGAACTTAGTGGCTCAGATCTAAAGTCTATTCACCTGTACTATGCAAAATGATAATGATGAAAAAGGTATTACTTTCCCTCAAAAAATTTGACTACAGGAAGCATGCAGATCATCTTAACTTTGCATTTTAGATATGTTCTTTCCAGTTTCACAAGCAATGAAAGTATTCTTAGCTAAAAAGCTGCCAGAATAATTTTGAGTTTTTCAGCAATGCTAACTATAGATTTTTTTCCTCTCATTCAGAATCTGCAATTTTTGTTCTGGAGAACAAAATGTTCTTATGTTGTCTTCTCTTTTAAAGATTGACAGAAAAGCCGCTATGCCTTTGTCAGACTATCATTCATGAGATCAATATTAATCCAGTTTTTAATAGAGCAATTAGAAGGTCAAATACCAGAGATAGTGTAGTTTCTATTACCTTGAGCGGAGCTGAACAGAGAAGCCATGAAAATGAGGAACATTTTATTTTTAAATTTATTAGAATGACACAGCTGAACAAGTTCCTCCACCTGTGGCTCTCTGCATAAAGTATGTTCATAAATGACATGTTAACTCAAAAGCCAGATAGTTTACAAAAAAGAAAACAAATTGCTCTTGTTTGAGTCTCTCACTGTGTCCTGAGAAGTTCAGACTAATGGATTTGCACTGTGAGTTAAACCAAATTAATAACATGGTATTTCTCAAATTTAGGGCATTTTCTAAAGGAAGATTTTAATTTTTCTATCCATTTTTCTTGGCTATTTACAACTTCTTTGGAGAAAATAGGGCAGCTTTTATCATATCAGCAATAACAAGGACTTCTTGAAGGTATAACTGCTCTTGCTGCTCCTCATCAGGAGTTGTTTCCCAAAGTAAGGAAGGTTCTAGAATGTTATGTGCCTCCTGACATGCAGGAATTGCTCTTATTAATGGCCTTAAGCCAGCTTTACTAAGAGATGCTGACATCTGGGAAGCTCTTCCTATCCCGCTCTCCCTAGCACGAGTTTTGCTCTAGTGATGGTTTCAGAACAGGCTTGAAAAAAGGAGTCTTTTATGTGGAAGAGCCTGTAAATTCTTCCCAAGACTACGCCAGGCTGCAGAAAGTTTGATCAATGGTGATCATGTGACATGAAAGTTTTACAGATCTCTGATTAATGTTTTTACTGTGCTTTATTCAAAGTATTAAATCACTGTTGCCCATGCTTGGGAATACAATTATTGTTTCAGGTCCCACTGACTACAACTTGCACCACCCAAATATGCTGCAGTTTTACTGAATAAGGGTGACTGAGTCTCAGCTTTATTGAGCCAGTGTTCTGGGAAAAGGAACTGTTTGCTTAGAAACAGCACTCTGGTAGGATTTAGCTGAGGTACTATTTTGGCTTTATAAGATTTAGAAATTAATTTGGATTAGGAGAAATTGAGACAGCCTTAAAACCTACATGTGATGCTTAGTTCATTTTTATCCACCATGATTTATGGGGCAAGACATATTTTACACTGTTTATTAACAATAAACAGTTCTGACATAGCTGTTTGTTAAATATATGTACAGCTTAGACAGAACAAAGTCTGATAGGCTTGAAAGAAAACAGGGAATAAAAAGTGATACCTGCTATTTAAAATACATTTTCTTTCCCCACTTTTTCTTTGATTCATTCTTTTCTTTGATAAGTATTTGAAATTACAGGTTCTGTATTTCTGGTGATGAGCCCAAGCACAGGATGAAGCTCAGGCTGCCCAAGCAGCTGTGAGTCCCACCAGGCAGAGCCTCTCTACTTTGCATTTCCCGAATGAGGAGGGACAGCAACTCGACAGCGGTACTGGTAAAATGAACAGGCACCACTTCCACAAAGGGTTGCAAAACTGGACACAAAATGCCTGGGAGTATTTATGACATGCATCAGACAGTAATTTCCACCTTTCTGCATCTTTTGATCACCTTAGTGTTGTCTCAGGGGTGAAAGTAGCAGGCCCTTGGGTGTAAAACTTGTAATTTCGGTGTTGGGGCTTTTTGTTTGGTTTTTTTTCTTTGTTTGTTTTGTTGTTTTGTTTTTTTTCTTAGTGGCCATAGTCCTTGAAGGAGGAGCAGATGATATTGTTGCTATTCCATTCCCCAGAGTTCAGAAATTTTCTGAGACTGCTTTGATGCCCAGTGTCCAAGTGGGAAGGGGAAAGCTCCAGGACCGTGAGTTTTCTTTCATCAGTAGAGAGGAGCCTTGTTTTCCATCCTACCTGAGTTAATGATTTAGCTACCCACTTATCCAACTTCCTGATTTTGGTGGTTGAAGGCAGATTGTGTGAAGCCACTTTCTGCACCAGTGTTTTGCTCTGTTTTGACAAATTGGTGATTAGAGTTTCACTGTGAACTGTTAAATGAGCTGCAGAGTGCGCAGCAGCTGAGTTTGACTTTTGGGCATAACTTTATGACAGCACTTATGGAAGCAGCATTTGTGGAAATCGGCTTTTAGAGACTACAGTCCAGAAGGATCTTTATCACTATCATTTGCTATAAAAGATGCCCACATTTTGATTTTTAAATGAATTAGTCGGCTGAGAATGTCTTTTGCCATTCAGTTTTCCTCATAACTTTTACCTTGCTCTGGACATACAGTACCATATTGTTAGAACGCCTTGTCACTAGTAGGTTATTTGGTTAGTATTTTAAAATACAGGAAGAAAAAAGTGTCTGAGAGTGAGAATAAGAGTAAGAAAATGGAAATAGATTAAACAGGTAAATGCTGAGAATTGCTCTTAATAGGAATACTGGCAAAAGCCTTATTGTAAGACATTTTTCTGGGGAAAGCAGTATGCTCAGTAGTGAAAAAAAAAAAAATTATGGCTTTAAGACAGCTTTTCAGAGCATGCAACCAAACAGAGGCTCTACACAGATGCTGGGAGCAGCAATGAGGGTCCACTTATCTCAGCACTGAGATAAGCTGAGCCAGGAGTTTTAGTAGCAGGCTTATAAAATAGAGCTTCCTGACAGAAGGAGGAGCAAAGTAGCTGTTGTTTTGCGAAGTGTAATTGTTTATCTTGATTGCTGCTGGAGCACTGCAGTAAGGGGATGATTTACAGGCTATGTATGACCAGCCTGGGCTTATTTTCTCAGTCATGCAGATGACTTCTGTGTCAATTGGTCTCTGAGTACATTGTCAGCTTCTACTTTCCCAACTAGCAATTAGCTAAAGATCGTTAACAAGGGGGGCAAGACCATAAGACAAGATGCCTCTCATGTTGCAGGATAAAAGCTAATTATCTGAGTTCAAGAGAAAATTTAAAAAAAAAAAAAAATCAGAGTCGTGATGCAGTTTAATATTATTGCTTACTATACACAACTCAGGAACAATTTTTCCATGCTTTAAGACTGCTCTCTCATCTAAATGACCCTGATTTTTTCTAGTTTTAAGTAGTGAGTACCAGGGGTTTTGTTTTTTCTGAACTCCTGGGCTTCAAGGTATAGTTTTCTCTACTTTGGCGTGGCCACCTTGGTTTGCGTCACCCATTGCTTCACTTCCTTCTTTTGGAGCAGCAGAGCTTTGCTGATACATTCTCAGACAAATGAAATCCCTTTTTATAGAGCTATACACTAGTCAATAATTCCTTAAATTAATTTACGCAGTTGATTATCTCTACTCACACAAAGAGGTTAATTGTATCACGTAAGTGATTTACTTGCTCTTCATTTCTGCTGCTCATTTATTATTGTCTCTATGGAAAATCTCGTGGATGTGTGGATTTGTGCACACTTTTGGGGAGCAGTCACAGCAACAGGCAGGTGCTGGGTTCTGTCTTAGGGTCAGGAAATAAAGTAATGAGAAATGTTCTGGAACAACTCACCATTATGTGAGGTCTTCTCCCTTGTTAGCTCTTTGTAAAATTAGCTTCTCAAAACTGCCAGAATGGAGGGGAATTTGAATGCATCCCATATCTAAATGGTTTTAAGTGAGGCTTAACTGACCCAGTGTCTTAAATTGCACCTGTAAGGAGCAAAATCACAAACCAGATTTTTCAAGAGGCCCAATTCCATAGCACCCAGATATGAGATCAGGTTCAAAGACAAGGTTGCTTAGAGAGGCTGTGGAATCTCCCTCACTGGAGATATTCCAGACCCATCTGGACACAATCCTCTGCCATGTGCTCTGGGATGGCCCTGCTGGAGCAGGGTGGTGGGACCAGCTGACCCACTGTGGTCCCTTCCAACCTGACCCATCCTGTGATTCTGTGACACCTGATGCTAAGAAAATCTGATTTGGTTTGGTTTGTGCTAAGCAGCAATGGTTATAAACTGAAAAGCAGAAGATTCTGATTCAAAATGAGACACGAGCAGCTACAGGGTAGTGAGTCTGGCAGTGGAGCAGGGACCCAAGGGGACTGTGAGAGCCCTGTCTAGGGAGGTTTTCAAGACATTACTGATGTTGTACAACCCTGAGCTGTCAATCTGAATGTAGTGCTGACAGAGTTGTGAGCTGGAGGCTGCTCTAGAGATTCCCCCATGCCTCTTTCAACTTCAATGACTCTGTGAGTCCTTAGGAGTGGACTCACAGGACGTTCTGAACCCCAATATATATTGAAAAGTAGACAAATCACTCTGTAGTACCTGTGTAAAATGTGGCTGAATTCGGTCAGCTGGTATTTTTCACCATGGCTGGCAATTTGCAAAAACCATCTTGACAAAATTTTTTGTGTCTTGCCTTTGCCCCCACTGACACAGTTCCATTTCAAATTTTCCAGCCATGGTGTCTTGACTGATGCCTGAACCAAGTGTATGCACAGCATGCTACACCAAATGCAAATGGTGAAGGAAGAAAGCACAGACAAACATTCAATCTGAAAAATGCTTTCCAGACCTTTCAAATAGCAAATACTTTGCATAGGGGAGGAATGGACAAGTTTCCAAACTATTTGCTAAACAAAACAGAGGCTAAATTCTTTATGAATAGGATTAATAATTGAATAGTCAGTCAGCTTTAGCTCTGATTTTCTTTCCCTCTGCTGCATTACTGTGCTTACTAAATCATTTCAGAACACAGGTTCCCAGGCGACCAACTTTTCCCACCCCTGGCAAACCTCTAAAAGTCAGAAGGGGGTCAGGCACATCTCCTTGGAGGCCAGGTTCATTACCTAGCTTATTATAAACAACATTTCCTACTTTGCTGCTGGAGAGGAGGGAGTAAGATGGAGTGCAGAATAGTTGAACAAGGAAAGGGGGAAAAACAGGTGAAGAGAAGGTAAAAATGAAGTGGTATTTGCAAATAAAAACTTACTCTGTTTTCAGAATTATTTCAAACAGAGGAATGATTAAAGTTTTTTTGATGGGAAAATAGGTTGTGAAGAGAACACAAAAAGAAGCAGCAGTTCAGAGAAAAGAGATGGTTTCTATGTGTTTGGATGTAAGAATAAAACAAAAAGAATAAAATGCTGTCAGAAGCCTTTCTTTTTGAAAAGAGGACTTTTTGACAAACAAAAAGGAACTGGGAAACTCTCAATTTCAAAACACAAATGAACATTGTGGCAGTTGGAATAAATTAATAGTTAGTAAAATGAATGTGCACCTGGGCATGAATTTTCAGGGGATGTCTATATTCATAGGACATCTGCAAAAGAAAACACCCCAACTGCTGCACAAAATACCAATCAGGATTTGCCAGTGACTGGGAATTTGAGGATCAGGGGGAGCAAGGGGCAAGCTGCCATTGCTGCCCATGCAATCTGTGACAGAGACATTTTTCATGGACACATTATGCTAGGAAGAGGCTGAGTACATAGGAATAGGCTGAAGGGAGCTGGAAGCATTTAAATAACAGAGAAATGGGCCCATTCTTTCCCATTCTGTATATTCCTGTCCCTCCTACAACAAGAATTTTTTAGCCTATTAATCTGTCTGAATACCTGAACACCATCCCAGCCATTCTGATTTAGTCAGTCTAAGTCAGTCAAGTTAGTCCTTTGTCTCAACTCCTCAGTAATTCCCTTTATTTTTTTTTTTTTCCTCTTGCACTATGGTATAAAAAAAAAAATTACCTGATTTTATTGCCCTTGATTCCAGGATTTCTGGATATTCCCATTACACATCTTTGTTCCTCTCTCTTCTGTTCCTCTCCAAACAGCCAGTTACTGAAGGAACACCCAGTGTGCTGAAATGGCAAAATGTTGCCAGACACAAACTTTATTGGCATTATTGCCTGCTCCAGAATTGGTAGCTGAATTTAAACTAGAGTTTGGCCTTCAATGCAATAAAATGTTGAGTCAACGGGAAAGTGTGATCTTTTGCTGGGCCTTGCTTCTTCTACTTCCTGCAAGCCTTTGCTCCTTAGCAAGTGAGATAAATTTAACACCTGAATGCTTTCAGTATTATATAGCTGTACTGCAGTTTGTCAGTAACTCCTACAAATTGCACACTGTGACTGTGCAGATTTTCAGCCAGCAAGGAGAAGCCTTTGGTCATTCGTGTGTTTGGATTATTTCTGAAACTGGAGGAAGTTTTGTTTTGGACATACCACCTCATTTTTACCTTCCATTCACCTGTTTTTACCCCCTTTCTTAGCTCATTGATGCTACATTCCATCTTAACCCACTCCTTGGCTGTCAAAGCACTTTCACACCACTGCAGTTTACTACAGGAACACCAACTATGTCTCCTACAGCGCCAGCCCATTGATTGGGCTCAATGGTCTCCAAGGTCTTTTCCAACATTAGTGATTCTATGATTCTATAATAAATTTTCATTAGGCTTTTGAAAGGGTCCATGTCCTTTATGGGATATCCAGGGCAGTGTGTTAAGATGCCAAAGTCCTACATGTGACTCCAATTTCCTTCAAACACCACTGGATTCACCAGGTTCCTGCCTGTGGGCGGAGGAATTCAGGCTTGCAGTGATGGGAGTGTTTAAAAGATTGACAATCAGGCCAGTTTTAAGCTTTATTGAATTAATTAATTAACGATACCCTTGCTGCTGGTGGCCAGTTCTCACACCACGTTAAGCAGCACTTGTTAGACACTGAACCACTAAATTAAACAATTCTATTCTAAATTAGCTGTGCCTTTTACCATTTGTGGAGCTGATGCCAAACAGGGAGCCCAGAGGGCTGGAGTCCCTCCTTGGTGCTTGCCCTGAAGTCAAGGTGAGTGGAATTGAGAGAGCTTCAGGGAGAAAAATCAGAACTAAGCTGAATTCAATTTCCTTCTTCTCAGCTTCTTCCTCTTCATGCCTCCATTTATGCTGTTGTCCTGCCTGACCACAGGGGGAGGCTTTCTTTTCTACTCACTCTCCCATTTATTTTGATTTTTTTCTTCCCACTCATCTTTCTTGTGTAGCTTTACCCACTGTTGCCCTTTGGAATGATCACACCACTCACGCCCTTATCTGAAACTGTGTTCCAGTATTACAGAAACCTTGCATCCTATTGTTATTCCATTTTGGTACACCCATATCCAAGTTCAAGCCAAAATGACATGAATTTTGTGCAGATTGGTACTTCTGAGATTTGTAGGTCAGCCTCTGCTTTGGTGGGAGTGCTGGCACACCAGTGAATATGCACCCCTTCCTCACAGAGTTGGAGGAGTGTAGAAGGATTTCTTCAGAATCCAGAAGTTAATTCCTGAGTAATTTAGAGAGAGGGAGCAGTTGGGAAGTGAACTTTTTCAGCCAGGGTCTGCCCAGGGTCTGTTCCAGACAATTCCATCTGTGCCAAGGAGCTACAGCTGAGCCTGGCCAAGCCCCTCAACCACAGGTGGGGCTGTCTGGAAGTGAGAACCTCTGGGTGAGTAAAGGAGTGAGGAAAAGCAAGTACAGGGCAGAAGGGGGAACAGCACAAAGGGGTAGGTGCTGCCAAGCAGCCCAGAGCTGGTGCAGGTGTGCTGGATCTGGTGAGAGCGTGAGAAGAAGGAGCTGCACAGGAGAGGGCTGAGGGTGACCTGTCCCTGCAGGGCTCCAGGTGACAGGGCTGGGGGTGACACTGGGCCCTGGGGAGGCCCTGGGGGAAAGGTGCTGGGGTGTGTTTTGTCTTTGTTAAAACCCAGGTAGGTTTTAACCGGCAGTAAATTAAAATTATCTTCAACAAGTTGAGCTGGACTTGCCTGCAGCAGGACCAGGCAGGCAGAATCCCTGCAGCTGCCTGGGCCATCCCATAGGCTCTCCCATCCCGCTCCCCTTCATCTTGCTGAGGATGTCTGGCAGGGATGCATGGATGGATGGATGGATGGATGTTCTCTCACCCTCCACAGCCTTACAGCTGCAATCAGATGGTGCTGGAGGCTCGTTCTTAGAACATGTCCTGTGAGATGCTCTGTGCTGCTGCCTGTGATTGGGAAGAACTGAAATTTGGTGGCCCAAGTAAGTGCCTTCACTCCTGTCTTCCCAGAGGTTTGGGGCATGGCAATGTATGAATACCTTGCCTTGGGAGATGGTCTCTTTGTGGCACATCACCTGCTCATAAATTGCTTTTCTAGTTAGCCTTTCCACCACTCAGATTCAAGAGAGGATCAGAATGTAATTCTTATTTTCCACCAGAAGAAATGCAATAACAGGCTGCAAACCCTGCAAGGTGAATCTGCAGAGAGGGGCTGACAGCAACAGTATGTCCCACAAAATTGCTGCTGTTGTTAACCTATTTAGGAAGTTGGATTTTATATCAGTCATAAATTAAAGCATTTCCAGTAAGTGATGCTTGATAATTCATAAATACTGCATCAATTAAATGCTCCTTCTGATGCCTGCAAGCTCAGATGTTACACTTCACATCATTAAAATGCTCATTTATGACCTTTGCAGCAGATAAGTCATATCCTCTTTCAACTCATGGATTTTATTATTATATCATACGTAAAATTACTGTGGGAAGATGTTTGCTTTACATGGTTCAAAGATATGCAGAGTTAGAGACCAAGAGCTTCCATGAGCTCTGACAAGAAGCAACTTTAGTGTGTCCTTTATTTTCAGGAACTGAGTACTGTGTGCATGGGACAGGTTTTTATGTGCAGAGCTGCCACATGGTTGAAAAAAAGATGGAATTACATAATGTTTAAATATTGTGTGTGTTTCCATATAAGAGTGCTTATAAGAACAGGTCAGGTTTGCTTTAGCATCCTAAAGGCTACTGAGTTTTATTTCCAGCATAATAAAAAGCTCAGTGGCTACAAGAAAACAGAAAAGTTGTATAGCTCAAGTGTATACAGAGTGGCAGCAGACCAGAACTTCTTGTGAGATTATTAATGATAAAAGGGTGTGAGGGAAATCCTTCTTGCTAAAAGCAAATAGTCAAAGTAGTTTTGAGAATATCAGGAGTTTAAGTTACTTTAAGCAAAAGAACTCTGTGGTTTAATTCCTGTGTACTGTACAGAGGCTTCTAGTTTTTACTTTACATCTTAAGAGAACATGTTATGAGAGCTATTTGCATTTAATGATGATCCAGTTTGTCATTCAAAGCTGATTGAAGCCAGGCTACCATGAAACTAACTTTACAACAGGTTCCTTTTATGTACACTTCATGGACATGAGAAGTATTAAAGGCACCATCAAGTGTCACAAAAATTATGTAGCAATGCACCTCTGAATGCAATATTTATTCACTGTGCTTTCTAATCAGTAAAAACAGGTTAAAAGCTGCACTCCAGAACGTTATTTTATTGTGGCAGCCCATGAATTTGTGTGGTACAATCAGCTGATACAAGCTGGAGAAATTAAAGTTATTAGAATGTCACACTTGGCTCTCTAGCAAAGAACAGCAGCCTGGGGCTTGGGAACTTCAGTGTGAAGGAGAACTGGGCTGCTCCTGGCTGTGCCAGCTGTGTCACTGTGTGATGCTCACACACATTGGAGTGAGGTTTCTGACACGTCACAGCATGGTGTGAGGGAGGACTTCTGAAGGGGTTTCATCTGAAAGTGCTCTTC
>NW_008238443.1:152599-169400 GCF_000691975.1 Corvus brachyrhynchos | reverse complement strand
TGGCACAAGAAAATACTGTTTTCTTTCCCATGTGTCTTCTACCTAAATAGTCCTTGTCCTTTCTGTTAGTCTCTCTCTTTAATATTTCCAGATCTGATTTTAGAATAGCACCTTTTTTTTCCTCCTGAGCCAGCACTTTAAAAAATGCTACTCCCTGTGCAGTGACTGAACAGCTGAGTTTGTATCCACCAAATGAGGAACACACTACAGAGACTGTTACAGCTGATGAGGCACAGCCCCACTATACGACTATCTTCTTCAAATTCACATTAGCAGCTGGATATGAGCTGGCATCGTTCCATGGACTTAATAGTTTCATAGATTTTAGAGACAGAAGGGGCCATTACTGCAATCAGCGTGCCTCTCTTCCCAAGTAAAATGATCCTCAGAATTTCAGCAGATGATTCCTGTGTCAAGCTTGATGTCTTTTGCTGGAACTGGAGCATATGTTATAGAAAAATACCTGTTATTTTTCCAAAGGATCAGGTAATGGGCTATCCTCCATGGTCACTCCACCTAGCTAGTTGTTCTAGTGGTTGATACACTTTTCTGATAAAAGATGTATGTGATAAGCAGCTTAAATTTTCAACACCTGAAGTGACTGTTTTCCATGCACTTCTGTCAACCAGATAATTATTCAAGGATTTCCTACATAGGCAGCCAGGACAGGGTCTAGTCCCTTCTGGCATTGCACACATTTCATAACAGCTAAGAAGATGACCTGTTGTGTCTTAAGAAATGCTAAATATACACAAAGAAGTAAAGCTTATGCCTGTTAAGAAGGCAAGCCCCAAACCACACACCATTAACTGTGAGTGGAAATGAGACCCTGATGTATGGACTGTGTGGACTGATTTCAGCAGAGTGAATTTATCTGAGAGCTTCATGAGCTTCACACTTCCCCTGACAGCTCATGTACCTTGGTGCTGATCCATGGCAGAGATGAGTGTCAGTCAAGTAACACAACCCTTCACAAGCTGGTTCGACTGACAAGTCAAGCTCCAGTTGGTTTAATTTCAAACTGTCTTCACCCTGTAAGGGCACTACTACAAAAATGGCTGTTGAATTGCATGCTCTCTCTGTTTCTGTTTTGCAAATGTCTGCAAAAAACGTCTTGAAGGACTTGGATTCAGGACTGGATCCTGGGGGATGCAGTTAAAAGACAGTCAGTGCTGAGGGGGACAAGGCTTGTGGCAGAGGGCAGGTTTGTTTCCCAGCGTAGCTTTGTAAGTAGCAAATTTACTTGCTGGAGGAAGAGGGAGCCTTGGGGACTGGAAGGCTTGACAAAAACTAGAGGAGAGTGAATTCATCAAGCAACTTCGGGATTTCCTCAGGCAGCTGACTGGTGGCTCCCGAGGACTCCCGAGGCAGAAGCAGCTCCTTGTGTAAAAAAATAGAGGGTACCAAATCCCAGAACGGAAAGGAATGGAGGATGGAAGGTATGAAATGGAGGAGAGCCTGGAGATGGAGCAGCATAGAGCAGTGTCTGCAGACACGTTAGCTTTTAATTTACTGTTTTATTTAAACAAACTTAAAAATGGATGTTGTTCCCAGCCACAGACAGGGAACACAGCTGTGGTTGCCTTTGTGAAGGCTGCCCTTAACTCTAACCTAAAGATTCTGGTTAAATTATTCTTTATAATGAAAGCTGCTTAAGTTCTTATTCTCATCTGTTTTTTTAATTATATTTTGTTTTGAATTTGTCAAGAAGTCAAGGGTGCCCATGGTAAAATTTTGCTCCAGTGGCCCGTGGATAAATCTGGAGTAAAGTGAGTGATTCAAACTGAGTTAGTGAGGACTTATAGAAAAACAAATAAGAAGCCATAATTAGGGTTTTTTTTAATTAATGCAAATAGAGGAAACACTTCAGAAATTATGTGGGAAGATGAACTGATGGGAGACATTGAGTGTTTTAGGGGTCATGCCACAGCTTCACCATTTTTCTGATGTCATTGTCTTAGTATGGTTGCTAAAAAAGGCCTCGTGGATTTTGTGAGAACCAAGGCCAGCTGTAAGGGGCAGAAATGGGTTACAGAGACAGGATCGGGGGCATATTCAAACTTGAAGCTTATTAATTTTTCAAACTTGGAAATGTTCTTCTCTGTCATGGGCTGTGCACACACAGAATTGGCTGAACCATGCCATGTGTCTCACAGGTAACCCAAGAGAATTCATGTGGCTGCGGAAGGAGATGCTCCTTGCAGGGGCAGCCTGATGATCTGTGTGTGGAAAAAGGGGCCAGAAACACACTTTTCTGTCTTGTCTTTTTTTTTTTTTTTTTTTTTTTTTTTTTTTTTCTGTTCCACATCTCATACTAACAACTATTGACCCAGCACTGGGAGATGAACAAATCTGATGTTCTGATTATTGGGTCAAGGAGAGAAATAATGGTTTGTTACTACCAATGTTAGAAGCACGAGTCTGCCCTTAAAGCGTTTGCTAACTGTGGACATCATCAAGGCTTTTAAAATGGGTCTGTGGGACCCTTCTTACAGAGTTTTCTGGTAATAAATTTGTAGCACTTACTGTTCTACATTTGCTTAAAACTTTGCTGTGAAGAAAACCTCAGCATAAATAGTACAAACTTTCCATGTATTTTTCTGCATATAAATTCTCATTAATCTCCTGCTAATGATGCATTAAAAGGTTTATAAATACCCATCCTTTTTATAAACTATTTTTTTTTGTAAATTGTGTTTCTGAAAGCAATGTGTTCTCTCTAATTTCTCCTATTTATCATTTTTTTTCTCATTTAGATGATATTTTATTCACGAAAAAGAATGCTTTTCATCTTTTGCCAGACACATTGCCTTTGCACCGACCTAACACTTTCAAATACAGACATTATGTTGACCACTTCACAGCACTTCATCACAACATGCTAACAGGTTTCCTTTCCTTGTTACCTTTGTTAGATTTTGCTTCGCTGCTTGCTCCACGTCCCAGTAGAAGCAGAAAACATGTCATACAGTCACTGTGCACTAGTGATGCCCGAATAACTTTGTTTTGGTAACCATGTGGGTTGCAGGAGGGTGACTCAGTGAAGACAGTAGCATGTTTTGCCATAAAACCTCCAGACCTTTTTTTGAATAAACCTGCTTTTCCCACTCATTTATTTTATTCTCGTTAGCACATGGATTGTTTTTCATCTTTTAATTATCAGGCATCTTGAGGGAAAGGCAAAGTGTTTCTGTATTTTTGATTCAATTTATCTAAACCTAACATTGGTGGGGGACAGGGAACTTAGAATACTAATTTCTGAGTGTTGAGAACCTGCTTTAGTTATTGGGATGTGTAAAATGCCTCATTTATTGCTTGAATCATGCTCTAAAAATACCCACATATAAACTTAAACTTGTGATTGTATCAACAGTGAAAAACCTTGCAGCTGTGCCTGCCTGTTTCTGATTAATTTGTTTCAGACATAATCAAAACCCTGGATTTTATTCAAGAGTGAAACAAACTCACTTCTGAAACATGACACATTTTAGGATATGGAGCTTTTTCCTAGCCACAGACGCAGGCAGTTTCACTAGGTCTTATACTAGTGAATCCAAATTTGTACTCTTTCATTTACCCTAGACAGTCAGAATGTATCTGGGGTTTTTTGTCTGGTTTTTGGTTAAAGAGAAAAGCCGGGTCCAACATGTATTTGCATGAGGAGAAGTCCTACATATAAGTAGAATTATGCACCTGTATGAAAAAAAAGTCTTGATGCATTGATTACAGCTCTCAAAATTAGTGAAGTAGAAGACATCTCTTACAGGTAGTGTCTTTAAGTAGATGTCCACAGTCTTTTTCCTTATGAAGAATCACTGAGCAGCTGAGAAAATTAATACAATCTTATTATTGTCAATCCCCTGCTAAATCCTGCAGATTTTTTAATATTCTGTCATTAGCCTTTTTTAGGTTTAATCAACAATTTTTACTCCTCAAAGCCATGATGTGAAGGACTTGCCAGTGCTCTTCATTTTTAACATTTTAATAATCACTTTACTCCAATGGTTGGAAAAGCATTTTTAAAATGAAGTAGGAAATCTGGTAGAGAGGTTTTAGATTACTTTTAAAACCTTAAACCTTGCAGATGATATTGCTACACTGATTATTTCACCAGAATATTAGCTGAAGTATTTCCATGCCTTCTTCCAGTATTTACTCATATGTGAACCAAGGATTTGAACTATCAGATTTTCAGTGTTAGACACTTAAGTTGGACTCAGTGGTTTTAAAGGACTTTTCCAATCTCATTTGATTCTCTGAGTCTGTAATTCTATGTTTTGGGTTGGAATAAACCAAACACATAAAACAGAACATTATGTTTCCAACTCCCCTTTCCCAACAAGATTTATATTCCCTGTAATGTTTAGTATATTATCAAAGGACAGTAATTAATTTTAGCATGGGAGAGCTCAGTGTATTAAACGTCTTGAAACAATGTACTAGAAAACAGATGTCCAGTTTTAAAAAAATTAGCTCAACAGCAACCTTTACCCCTGTAGGAAAACTTACACTTTTTTCCTACAATGATATTAATATTTTCCCCAAGGAGCTTTTTAAAATATAAATAACTTTTTTTTCCTCTTTGGGTACATATAGGATAATTTGCATTTATATTATCAAATGAAAATACAATAAAAAGTTAGCAAACTATTTGTCATCAAAAGCAGACTTGCAACATGCACGAGTCAAATCTATAGAAGAAAAAGAATATCCTGGTCTTCTTGTATATTACCTGGAGATGGAGAAAATTACAGTAAAAAATCCCATTTAAGAGAACCTGTTAAGTTGACCTGGTTTCACTAAGGATATTGAAGAGAATCCACCCACAAACTACCCATCAATGCTTCCAATTTCACATTACCTGAATATTTGCCACCCATGAAATGGGAAGCTTTATTTTAGAAACAGCAACATGAGATATTGCTGGAGCAAATTCTCATTTGGGAGGTGGAATATTACAAGCTCCTACCCTTGAGATTAAAGATGTGCCCAGTCCCAGCATGCTCAATCCTGTGAGGGAAAAGGGGAAGAAAGGCCAGAAAGGGAAGGGTCTACATCAACCAGCTTTTAGACCTTTTCTTAGGTGGCCAGATTAAGAAGCTGGATTCCCAGTCAGAGTTAGCAGAGACAGGGAACTTCCCCCAGGGCATTTCCAAGATGGACTCAGGTGCTGCTGTTTCACGATCCTCCACCCAGGAGGGCTGATTCAGTCCATGGACAACTAATGGGGAATTTGGGATGTGTAAAACGGGTTAAAGGACAGGGCAAGTCACAGCACCAAATCCTCCTGCAGGATGGGTTTGAATCTGTGAGTCTTGTCTGAAAGCACAAAGTGATTCACCCACCTGGCATGCAGGTGTGAAAATTCAATAGGTTGTTAAGTATTCAGGCTTTTAAAATTATTTTTACTGCCTTGGAATTTGTGTTTCTCAGATTCTGTTTACTGAATTTTTGGATTTCACAAGTCAGGAGGGACAGAGAGGGAGGAAGCAAGGGAAAAGGAGGAGGGGAAGAAAGGGTAAGATAGTGGTGAGAGAGGAGGGGAAAGGGAGGATGAGTAGGAAAGATGAAAAGGAAGAAAAGGGAGTGGAAAACAGAAGAAATCAGTATAAAGCACAAAATCACCAGCTTTGAGCAGCTTACTATTGAGTTCCTGATAGGATTACTGTTTTGTCAGAATTGGTGTCATGACAGAGGCGCTGTAACGGCAGCAGTGGCTTAGAAAAAACTGGCCAAGCTATTACTGTTATTCTACTCATTCATTCACAGGTGTCCTCAAAATTACTCTTACTTTACGGCTATAGTACTCACTGAGGTTTAATCAAGCACACAGGGTATAAGTGAAAACATTTTCTAATGCAAGAGGTGCATTAGATGCAGATGAAAAAGAACAGTGAACTAAAAGCTCATTGATTATTTTGAGCAAAAAGAGACAGGATGTTGCCAATCTCTCGCAAAAATGAATTTTGAGTGTTGTTAGCCGCAATGTTTGAATAAACCTGCAACCCCTTTTTGATTCTGATAAATTATTAATTACTGCCTTATAGGCCAGTTGCGCAATCAGTGGCAAAGCTGGCACATATAAAGTTCTCTTCCTTAAAACACTGAGACAATATGCATGCTGTGGAGTAATCCTACATGTAAGCACCTTATTTAATGCATTGCTGTCCCCTTCTTTGATTAGAAAACTGGTGTTTTGAGAAAAAAAAAGCAGACAGGCCTCAATGCATAAGCAGTTTCTGCACTCTGCAAGAGTCCGAAACACAAGCAAGCTGGAAAAGCCTTATGGAGTGGAAGTTTAAAATTCAATGATTTCAAGGGTCAATGAACTCGTAACGGCCTTACCCAAGCATTGTTTGGAATGCCTGGCTCCGAACTGCTGTCAGAGGAGTCAGAATGAAATGCTTTGTTGTGATACAACGTGGGCTCAATATGCTGACAATGTCTGATCAAAGTGAGGCAGTTCACAGGAAACACTGAGATTCTCAGGAAACCGAACTTTCTGATACAGCAGGTCCTGTGAAGTTTCGTTAGTCAGTCCTGGAAAGAAGGAAGTGATGACAGTTTGCACTCCTCTTGTCTGCTGAACTCCTCTCTGTGCTCCTTGTTCCTGTTAGCATCAGGGTGTCATGCTGACTATGAGTCTGCAAAACACACTTCATTTCAGAAAGGATCCTCTAATATTTATCTCTAGCTGCTCCCTGCGATTTTAAACAGAAGATGAGAGTAAAATAGAAGTTAAAAATAATTTGATATCTGTAAGTTCTGTTTTCATGGAAGTTCCTCTTTTTCAAGGATAATTAAGCAGTTGGAGGGAAGGACAGATTTTGAATTCTCGAGATGAGAAGCCTGTTTGAAAACATGTCCTTCTGGATCACAGTAGTGCTTCTGAACAAAGTGCATGTTCAGAGCTGTGAAGCTGCCAGCAGACAGGGGCTGCTCTTTTCTGTGCTGTGGCTCACCCTTCTGAAATTGTTTACCTGTATCCCAGAAAGCTGAATTTCCTGGTGTGAAGCACTGCGACTGCATGGGCTACCTGCCAGGATGACTGGTTTTAGAAGCAGCCGCTTCATGACCAAATCTATTTGTCTTAAAAAATCTACTCTACTTATTACTGTCACCCTATGATGAGTTGGAAACACCTCTTTACACAGAGCCTCTCTTGATGCCAAGCGTTCTGGCTCATCTGTGCTTCTCTTTAAGCTGTTTGTGTTGATGTGTGGTAGAGAATACTTACCTTTTTCTGCTTTCCTAGATTACTTTCACTAAACCCTCTGGGGTTTCTATGAAATCTGACCTCTTCTGCAGAATTTTTAGTAATCTAACAGATTGAGACTGTATATTCTAGCAACTGACAGTGGAAATACAGAGGGATAGAAGCACTTTGTTGTTGTTGTTCCTCCATCTGCTTGGACTCAAGGATTGAGCAAGGAACAAATGAGAAGAAAATATGCACTAATATTTCAGTTACAGCTTGAAAAGTTACATTGCCAATAAAAAACCCCACTAAGATAAATAACCAGTTTGGGGGTTCACAATGAGTCTGAGCTGGTAATGGACTGGAAAACTGCATTGCTCCAGGACTTGCTTGGCTTCCATTAGGTAACTGTTCAGTCATCTTGTTCAGGTACAACACAGCAGTGGGTCCAGAATATTTTCCTGATGTGTACTCCCAGTATGCAGTAACGTTAATTTTTTAATGGAGAAACTTGATGGGGGTTTCACATGAGTGGCATATATGAATGCCATGTGGGGTACCACATAGCAGTGGCAGTGGTCACATTTGAGTCTCAGCTGCTCAGTTATTGTTGCTGTTGTCAAATCTGAACATCAAGGTTTCAGTGACTATGGTTTCACAAGCAAAACCAATTTTTTGGGGTGTGTGAAGACATTTACTGGTGTGTATTACTTCCTGCTTCTGCTTCCAATAATTAAGTTCCAATAGTTAAGTTCAGAGCTCCCAGTTATGAAATGGACAGGGACACATAAAAGCAGGCAGTAGGTATTTGCTAACTCTATTTCATAGGGGTGAGGTTAGCCAATGTTAAGGGCAGTTTATGTAGCATTAAGAAATACAACATTATCCGTTGACAGTAAATTAAATTACTTCCTCCTCTGTAGTTAGTGAAAGTATATTATACTCATTTACCAAGGAGGAAATGGAAGGATGGAAAAAATTAAGGAAGAATTGTTGCCTCTTACTGAAATACATAGTTTTTGTGGAGAATTCCTCCTCTCACAGCAGGCTTTGTAAGGAAAACATACTCCCTGAACCTACAGATTTTATTAAAAAGGCACTGAATCTTATTCCCACAGGTTACATGCCCAGCACACTATACATTGTTCTAAGTTAAGGCTTTGCTTTAAAGTAAATATATATTCCAAATATATATTCACTTGTGTACTCACACGGCGAGGTTGTGTCAGAATGAGCACTGTTTGCCAAAAAACAAAGTGCACAGGCTGAGTGAAATTCAATAGAATTTCTCTGTTGGAGGTGAGGAGCATGGGAACCTTGCTGTAGTTTACAGCTTGACCTTGTGATTAAGGTGAAGTTGTTCCATTTTCTCACCATTCTGCTGGTGAGGAGCAGCCAGGGGTCTGCCCCCAGGTCAGAAGTGGCTGGGGGCTTGAGACTGCTCAGCTGCAGGGGAGATGCAAAAACAGACACAACCCAAGCCTCCAGAGATTTTCTTGTGAAATCATGGGGACATCCAGGTGGGTTCATTTCCTGTACAGTGAGGGACTTTTGGAAAAAAATGGTTACTTTTAATGGCTTATGAGATGAGAAAATGCAGGGTTACTGCTTGATTTCTGAAGTGGGACATACTGAAATTGTTATCTAACAGCTTCACTGACTGCACCTTGTCATGGCCAATAGGACTAAATCCTGAACTGCAGCAAACCAGCCTGTCAACCTCTGAGTCTCTGAACCTCAGTATTTCACGTAAAGTGAGAAATCCTGAGGGAAAAGTGTTGTCACAATTTTTTTCTGAGAGATGGTCATGCTTGGATGGTAGGCTGCACGTTTCTTTAAAGGCTGGAACAGAAAAGACCTCAGAAGATCCATGTGTGAACTACAGGTCCTGAAAAAAAATCCCATGGCAGTAAATCTACATACAGCAAAAACCTTTGATCTAACTATAATTTGAAAAATTACCAAACCCAATTCAGAAAAGATTTTATTTTAAACTTTTGTTTAAAATATTTTTCAAGCTACATTAGGATCTGTTAAATGTGAGTAGAAGTGTTGAGGCCTCCCTCCTGAAATGTCAGTTCCTGAAAATTACTTCTTCTCTTACTTCAAGCCCTGTTGCTAGAAGTTATTTGAGGTTTGGGTTGGTTTTTTTTCTCCTTGTGGCTAGATAACTGATCAGTTGAAAGGAAATATGCAAGTGAGATTATTGTAGAATGTTTGACATGAGCTGTCTTTACATTATCACTTCCAGTTGTAACTCTGTCTTGGATGCCAAATTATTAGAAGAGGCATGTATCTGGAAGCTGCAACATTTTTGCCCAGTTTTAACAAGCTCAAGTGTTCTTGAGAGATTTGTGTCTGGTTTCTTTGCTTTCACAGACCATTTTAAATCAGCAGTATGGTATAGTTGCATGTAACAGTTGGAAGGATCACTTTCCATGTATTTAGACAAGAGAGAAATCCAACCATTATTCCAGAGTCAAGATGTATTGGAAGAGGAGGATCACTGGGTCTTCTCTCTCACAGGAGTCTTATCAGAAAAACAACTTTGCATTAGGCAGATAGAACCCAAGACTTTTCCCACTGGTTCCATTTTTGGGGGGAGATCCTGTGTGCACTCTAAAATGCCTATTTCTGTGTAGACTGTTGCAACAAAATAGATGTGTACATATCTATCCATCCATCAATCTATCTATCTATCTATCTCTCTCAGGGATTTTGGGCTTGCAGTGATGGGAGTGTTTAAAAGATTGACAATCAGGCCAGTTTTAAGCTTTATTGAATTAATTAATTAACGATACCCTTGCTGCTGGTGGCCAGTTCTCACACCACGTTAAGCAGCACTTGTTAGACACTGAACCACTAAATTAAACAATTCTATTCTAAATTAGCTGTGCCTTTTACCATTTGTGGAGCTGATGCCAAACAGGGAGCCCAGAGGGCTGGAGTCCCTCCTTGGTGCTTGCCCTGAAGTCAAGGTGAGTGGAATTGAGAGAGCTTCAGGGAGAAAAATCAGAACTAAGCTGAATTCAATTTCCTTCTTCTCAGCTTCTTCCTCTTCATGCCTCCATTTATGCTGTTGTCCTGCCTGACCACAGGGGGAGGCTTTCTTTTCTACTCACTCTCCCATTTATTTTGATTTTTTTCTTCCCACTCATCTTTCTTGTGTAGCTTTACCCACTGTTGCCCTTTGGAATGATCACACCACTCACGCCCTTATCTGAAACTGTGTTCCAGTATTACAGAAACCTTGCATCCTATTGTTATTCCATTTTGGTACACCCATATCCAAGTTCAAGCCAAAATGACATGAATTTTGTGCAGATTGGTACTTCTGAGATTTGTAGGTCAGCCTCTGCTTTGGTGGGAGTGCTGGCACACCAGTGAATATGCACCCCTTCCTCACAGAGTTGGAGGAGTGTAGAAGGATTTCTTCAGAATCCAGAAGTTAATTCCTGAGTAATTTAGAGAGAGGGAGCAGTTGGGAAATTATCTTTTTGCATCCTGGAGGAACACGAATGACTAGCAAAATCCTTGTGAGAGTTGTGTGACTGTTTAGCCGGATGACTGTCTTGAGGAAAAGTGAAAAATATTAGTTTATTAAGCTGCATAAAATTGCTATTGCCATTTTTATGTACACAATTAATCAAATCAAAAAATGAATTAATCTTCTACAAGCACATCTTAAAATTGATATTTCAGTATTGCATGTTGGAACTGAATTTGTTCAAGAGCAACTCTGCTAGATCTCCAAGTTTTTTCTCCCATTTTTATGTGTGACAATCAGACTGAAAATTATTTTCATGGCTTGGCTAGTGGGGATTTAAAATGTAAGCCAATACACGCCAACTGACCTGCTCCTTTAGCAAACAATGTCTACTACATTATACATGACCAAGAATGTGTTTAATGAAGTGCTCATGACAATAAGTGCAGTGTCAGCTCATGTTTTATGTAATAGAGGATTAAATATTTGCATGAATTGAGCATAAACGTTCTGGAGCTGAAGATTATTTTATGTATTGCAATTGTAGGGATATTTTTGCAAAAGGAAAAGCCACCCAGTGCAACCAAAATGTAACCCAAAATACATGCAGTACGCTGAGCTCTGCAGTAAGGGATGACCCTTTGTGTCCTCTGCTATTTCCTAAAGATGGCAACATTTTGAATGGGAGAATCAAGTCAATGAGTTAATTAGTTTGCTATCTATTTCTGCCTTCTGCAACCAAAAATATTCACGACAACTGAAAGGTGAGATGGAAGTTGGACTGTAGAGATGATAGGTGTTCTTTCTGTGTTTGGGGGCTATAAATAGGCCTGCATTACTTCAACTTCTCACCAGGGAATAAAGTTTCATCATTTTGTTCAAGTCAATGAACATTGCACAAAATGATGACTACATACTATGACATGGTGACTTATTTCTGTTTCCCTCAGCAGTATTTTTTGTCACTGTGGTATTTTAGGATCATGTTTACTTGAAGTTGAAACTGCCATAAGACACAGAAGGTTCTACAGTGTCCTCTGCCCCCTCCAAATGATCTCCATGTTACAAGAAAAGGATGCCAGACTGCCATTCTAAATTGGCCATTTGTCTGTTATGACTTGATAGTAATCAAGAGATTGTTGAGAAGCTTTTCCTGCATTTATTTGGCAAATCCAATGAAAAATGGTCGTTTGGGGATCTGTGTGTCAGAGAGGACATGGCCAGCCGGGAAATTACCTCATTTTCTGTCCCTGCAATAACTGGGATAACAGTTTCTGTGGTAGGTCTGCCATTGCCTGACTTTTTGATTAATGTTTCTTATAATTTCTCTGACACATGCTCCCTGTCACCACTAGTGTACCTGACAGGATGTTGCTCTGCAGCCCCTGAAAGTCCAGCCAGAGGAAAACTGCGAGTACTTCCCTACAAGGATGATGTGGCATAAATCAAAAAATAGGAGAAGACAAGGCAAAGTCAGGTTGTCTTTGAGAATACACACCTCCCTTGGCTGTGTGAGGACTGAGCCTGCTCTTGTGATTTGCACAGGTGAAGCTTCAGCCTTGACTGGGAAAAGAGAGAGAGATCAATGCAACTGCCGGCATTTCATTAAGCAGCTGTGAGAAACGTTCATTAACTGCTCTGTACTGCTTTGCAGAAACACACAGCTGCATGACAGCACACCTCTGGTGCCTGTGCCATCTACTGGCTGCACTAAGATTCAAATGAAACAGAATTATTTTCCATTTATCAGATTGTGAAGAGAAAGAAAGTCCTGAGCAGGACTGTGTGAGGTTTTCCCTCAGCCCTCTGTCAGGGAAGCTGAAGTCAGAGCTCAGAGAGGGAGGTAGTGCCCTCTTCAGTGTTACAAGGTGGTTTTCATGCACAATTCACTGTCTCCATCTGAAGTCTATTGTATCATCATCAGATAATGTTTTATTTCTGGGCTAGAGAGAAGAGCTGGGTATATTAACAGCTTTCACATTCCCGGAGCATTACCTATGTAGGTCACTGAGGAATTTAGAAACTTAATTAGTACTTACTGGAAATAATTTGGAAGTTTGAACTGACTTCTTGGAAAATCAGAAATTCAGCTAGTACTTACACTGGGACAGCTATAGGATCTATGTTTCATGAAACCAGCATTTAAGCACATGAGACCCTGCAGCTTCTCTCAGCCACTGGTCCTTTTCAGAAGAACCAGGGCTGTGCTGTTCATGCCCACTGCTCCAGATTTTCTGAGCACCCTGATGCAATGGGAATCCTTCACCTGCTTTGCCCCTCTGCCAGGGCAAACCTCTGTGGGTCTGGTAAGCCAAAAGTGACAACAACAAAAGCAAAACATGGTGATCTCCCATACAGTACTTACAACCTGTATCCCAATGTCCCATAAAGATTTTTAAATTGTAAATGAAACTCTACAGGAAACACTGGGTAAGGAAAACATCCCTGTATTACCAGCACTGTTTTCAGCACAAATCCAAAGCATGTTAGTTACTGTGAAGGAAATTCACTCCATTCCAGCTAGAACCAGCACAGTAATGATGTGAAAGCATATGAAGGCAGGGAAATACACAAATTATCTGCAAAGCATCTTTACTGATGCATTGCTTTTTTCCCCATATGTGAAAGGACGGTG
Source organism: Corvus brachyrhynchos (assembly GCF_000691975.1). NCBI lineage: Eukaryota > Metazoa > Chordata > Aves > Passeriformes > Corvidae > Corvus > Corvus brachyrhynchos. Next base: position 156,080 of record NW_008238443.1, on the reverse strand, counting down.
ATACTCCCTGTGTGAGCCTGCCCTCAGTTCTCAGGCTGGCTGCTCTCTGTCCATGTTAGTCTGCCTGTCTGGCTGCGCATCCATGAATGCAGGCATTATACAGGTGTGCTTCCGCATGTGTCCCCACTGGGAATGCATCCAGAGGCTCATCACCCATTGCACTGGGGCACGAAGTTGTGATAGCCAATCCTGTTGTTAGCACCATCTAATAACTACCTTTTACACTTTTAATTTGCACACATTTCTCTCTCTTGGCTCTTTGTTCAACTTCTGAGGCATTTTCATATTTGGGAAAAGAAAACTTTCAGAGCCTGACATCTGTCTGTGTAGATTTTGACTCTCTGGAATGACTCCGCTGCCTTGACTGCGGTTCGTTCTGAACATCTTACTTTGTGTCCCCCTTGCATTTTGTAGCACACAAGTTTATGATTAAGTTTTGTTCCTTAACACAATTTGCTCCCTTAGCAAGTGCATTCTGCTGCTTAAGAAGTGGTCTTGTGTAGCTGCTTGTGGGCTCAATGTGAATTATTGAAGGGCCAAGTTGTATCTGAGGTGACACCTTGCTTATTGTGAACAAGTATATGTGGGGGGAGTTTTTGGCGCAAATCAAGTGAAGAGAAAACTTGTTGTGATGCTGCTGACTCTTGCAATAGTTTTGGTAGTAAGAGACTTCAGGAAGTCTCCGCTAATAAAGTTTCTGGGGTGTACTGGTCAGGGCTTTTAAAAACAGCTCCTCAAGTCATTCCTGAAGAAATGGCCCTAGTTACTGGTTTGTCATAATTTCCTCAGAAACATTTTCTTAGATTTTTGCTTTCAGTTTGATAACCTTCCTCAAGGTTTCCCTGACCTAGCTTCTGTTACCCTAAAAGTTTTCAATTCTACTGGCTGTTTTTTTACTTTAATATCCTTCATGTTTTCTTTAAACCATATTAGTAAAAACTATTTAGTAAAAAACCCCAACCCAACCCAAACAAAAACAAACAAACAAACAAAAAAAAAAACCACAAAAAACCCAAACACCCCCCCCCAAAAAACCAACCAACCAAACAAAAAACCAAACCAACAACAAAAAAAACCCAATTAGTAAAAATCACATTTGAATCAGGTTTTTTTCTTCCTCTCTCTTTTATCTGCATTGGTTATCTCCTACTACCTTGATATGATTGCCACTTTTTCCTGACTTCACCAAGATTTCTTGACTTCTCTAGCACAGATGATCTCTGACTTCTCCAGCTTTTCTTTATTGAAAGGGCTTCCTAATTTTGGCTGACACTGCATGTGACTGACCATGGGTGAAATGCCTATTATTGCTACATGAATGCTTTTTAACTCACACACTCTTAGTACTTTCAAAAAATCAGACGGCTCTTGGCAATTTTTTTCATAAAGAACTTGCAGTAGGTTGATCTGTCTTCTGTAGGCTGATCACTGAGGCCGAACCTTTACAAGTCAGTGTCTCCTGGCTAATGTGCTAAGTGTCATGCTCTGACGTCAAGGCCAATTTAAAAGTTTTCATTTTTTTTTGGGTGCCTCACAGGAAAACTTTTTCAGCTGTGTTTTCACTATACCTTGTGTAGGTTAGTTTGTAGGGTGGCACAGTCCTCTGTGTCTGTAGAACCACCCCTGGTTTTGACTGGATCACTTTGGTGCAGCTGCATCGGTCAGTAATTGTCCATAGAGCTACAATCTTAAGCATGCAGAACAGCCCTTTGAAAAGTGTAGTGGGGATAAAATGCTAAAATTAATTAAAACATATCCCTGTTCCTTTCTCCAGTCATTTTGGTCTATCAGGTCCTTGCTCTGTGCTGGTATAAACCTGAAAATACCTGAAAAGAAGTCCAGTGATATGCCACAAAAACCACTGAAAGTAATGGAAAAAACTCTCATGATTTAGAACGTACAGCCTTTGGAGTATGCACAGCAATTTTATGCAAGTTTGAATGGAGCTGAGCATGAGGAATCAATGATGGCCTCAATTCCTTGATGCACTGCCCCAGGACACACAAGTAATTGGTAGCTGATGCTAGTGCTGTAAACGCTTCAGTTCAAGTAATATTAGAGAAGTTATTATGGGGGGAAATATTTAAGTTCACAGTGAAATTTGTAAATGTCTTTGTTTGAAGAGGATTATTTTTCTTAGGCAATGTGAAGTGCAAACATAAAAACTAGAGACCAGTGGTAAAACTGGCATGCTGAACGATCAAAATCTTCAGTTCCTACAGCTTCAAATTCTTATTGCATTTATATCTTATTGACTCGGTAACCTTTTAATATTTTCCTTGATATTTGATTTAGTGGTAAATAACCATTCTTAAAGAGCTACTTGGAGATAAAAGCCTGATTTCAATGACATTGTTTATCTTTATTACTTTCTCTTCCAAGGTTATTTGGCACTCATAAGGAAGATAGTTAGAGATTTAGAGTTCATTGACAAAGGAAATTCAGTCAATATCATACTTACCCGTATTTAACCAAAACAGTGATGAGAGTCCACTGTGGAAGAAATTTTTTTCCTTCATTCTGGTGTGATCAGAGTTTTTTTGATGGCCTCTAACTGATTGACAAAAAGAAAATTGTCATGTGCCCTATGAGGAGTAGAAGGACAGACCAACTTAGCAAAAAAGGTATGAACTCACATGAGAAAGTTAAATGCATTTTGTTTGGGCCATAAAATATTACTTTAAAATACAGAAGTTGATAAAGAGGCAGAGCAAGTGTCAATTTGTTCTGACTATATAGTTCCAGATCCCTTGGAACGCCTAAGAAATTTAACAGAGAGCAGGCACTGGAAATTCACTGGGATTTTAAATTTTTTTTGAAATAAGGAAAGTTCCCCTCTTCTGCTAGCTCTCCAGGGGACTTTGTGTACATGTTTGTCATAAATAAACATGGAACAATCTTTAAAAAGCACAGTAGAAATTTCTGCTTTTTCCATGGTCCTCCAAAGGGCACTTCTAAAGACCACTCAAACTGCAGCAGCAATTGTCTCTGCTGGAATGAGACACACATTTCTCCAGGCTTGGAAATGCCCAAGATAACAGAGCAGGTCCTTCTCTTGCTGTGATCATTTATGATTTTTGTTGTAAAAATGTTTAGGAACCACAGAGAACAACTGATCTTCCTCCAGTCATGCTTCTTCTCTGTTTTTTTCCCATATGTTACTTGTCATGATCCTTAATGAGTTTTTTACAGTTTGTCAGCTGCTTAGCTGATCTAGAGACCTTCCCAGAGCACCCTTGTTCTAGTTTTAGGATTTTAGGAGCAAAAATGCTCCTCTTCTCTATTTACACTTGACCAGGCTTTGCACACATCAGAAAGAAGTCTCTGTCAAACACTTGTGACTTGGAGCATGCAACTAAAGGTCATTTTTAAAAAGGCTTTTAACAATGTGTCTGAAGAGCTTTTCTGCATATTATTACCAATATCCTTGTGTTGTGTCAGCCTCCAGCCACGTGTCTGGTGATGAGACAGAGCCGGAATG
>NW_008238443.1:143060-152587 GCF_000691975.1 Corvus brachyrhynchos | reverse complement strand
CGATTTTTGACTGGTGGGACCCAACTCTGATAATGGTTAGACGGGGAGCAGAGACAGAGAATTCAAGAAATTCCATTTACATCAGGATTTAGCTGCTGCTAGACCAAGATTTCATTTTCATCTCTTCCCCCTTTTCACCATTTAATTTCTGCACTTGTTAGGACTATGAGGGGAAAAAAAAGTCTGTTCTCCAATTATTCAATGGGATATTTAACACCTTGCCACTGTCACATCTGAGTGAGAGCATATATACTGGTTTCAGAAATAAGTGAAAGGCATTTCATTCCTCAGTTCTCACTAGACTTACCTGAAAGATGGGTAATTGAGAGGGATCCACCTTTTCTTTTGAAGCTCTCTGTCAGAGGAAGCATCACATATATACAAAAAACTATTTACTTTTAATTGTTCTTTTGAGTTTCACCAAGGACTTGCCTGTTGCCATGGAAACTTCTGAGCATGCAGAAATTGAGCAGCCCCTGTCCAGAAGCCATTTGTCAGATAGCAGCCATAATATATATATATATATTTTTTTTTTTTAAACAAAAAAAATTCAAAGGTGACAAACCACAGCCTGCAGCTAGTGATCAAGTGTAAGGCTAACTGAGAAAGTAGGAGAAAGGAGTTTCTTCATCTTTCTGTGGTAATTCCCTGTTTTTTCTTCCTTCAGGCTTGTGTGATTTCATGAATGGAAGGTGTAGATACCGCAACTGACTCCCCTTAAGTGATATTTCCTACTTCCAGCTTTCATTCAGAGATGAGATAATTTCTGCTTAGCTCTGTCTAGTGCTCTCTGGCTACCAGGGCACAAAACATCACAGAAAGAGCCAAAGTTTCAGGTGGCTGTGCTCTGCTAATATGTCTCTGCTTCCAAAATGTTAGTTTAGGTGAAAAATCCCACGTGCTTTCTTGAAATTCCGGCTTCATCAATCATAAACTACAACTGGGATCTTGCCAGACTGGACTAGAAGCTGCTGAGCACAGAGCAATTGAGAACGCAGCCGTGGTGCCTGAACACCTCTTTGATTCACAGGCCAAAAAGTCTCTTCCCTGAGGAGCTCCACAGCTTCTAGGACGGTCCAGGCAGGCAGGAGGGATGGAGAGGCAGGTCGTTTTGCTAGGAGTCAGTCCCTCCTAGTTTATCCACAGATATTTAGCACCTTGATGCCTTTGTCTGAAAATGAAATCTCTGTAATGCAGTACTGGAAGTCTCAGCTCTGATTTGGGCTACATGGAAAATTTCGACCTTTAAAAAGCGCTGACTGTACTGGTTGTCATGTGGCTGTTAGTGGTCCTCAGACACTGATTGTTTGGGGAATTGTTTGGAAAAGAACTGAGAAGATCTGCACGTTGTCAACGCAGTATTTATAATATATAATATACTAATAATATAAAAATATAATTATCTTTTTATTCTGGACTAAAGGAATGGGTTAGCACAGAGCTCATAGAGCGGGAAAGATGCTCTTCCAAAGAGTAATAAACCAGATTTTTATGAGTACTGCAATCAAGAAAATAAAAAATGGAGAACATCTAATTCCTCTTTTTAAAACTGTTAGTAACTAGCAGTGGTAATACAAATGTAAAGAGCATGGAAAACACTAGAAGACAATTTTGAAGTACACATTGCATTTGTCTGCAGAGTGGAAGTAAATCCAAGTGTGAAATGTATCAAACATAAAGGCTCAACAGGGAGAATGTAAACCCTATCCTTAAGTTATTGAAGTTTAATCAGTTATATATAAAAGATAAACTGAAATAGTAGAGCAAGTGAAAAAACTCTATTTTGTAATACACTGAAACAGTATAATATGAAGAAAACAAAATGTAGGCTTGCAGTGTATAATTTACACTTATTTAAAACAAATGTTTTAGTTGAACCTGTTCAGAATACTCAGAATTCAGTGAATAAGTCCATTAAAACTAAAGGTATAAATTCAAGGTTTGAAGGAGAATTAGAGTAAACACATTTAGAAATACTTAGTAGATTAAGGAATTCTATAAAGGTAGCTCATCTATGGATGCAACAAAACCTTTCGGTATCATGCCTCTTTTTCCTGATGCAATTACCCATTGTGAGTTGATTCTGTGCAATCATTGTTTTGGATTGTTAAATTCACTGTAGCTCTAACTCGTGGCTGTCAGGTTTAAGATTTGGGCAAAGAAAGAACACTTGTATGAATTCAGCCAGCAGGGTAATAACCAAAGTTTGCATTTGAGAGTGGGGGTTTTACAATCTACTAAGCTAAACATGGGTAGTTTTATTGCATTAAAGAGACAGCACAAAATCACATTCTTGCTCCATTCTGGATGTTTTGAGTTCTGTGTAATCAGTGAGTGTCATTGTTTTCATTTAGATGAGGAAACTAAGCTTTGGAAAATGAAGTCTGAAAGAAGTATAACCACATCTGCATTATCATTGCCCTAATAAAACCAGTAGATACCAAGATCTTCGCTGGTCTGGGTACCTAGAGGATTTGGATTCAGATGTCAAAAAAACAGCAGATAAGACTTCAGGTTAGAGACAGTTGTGAGATAGATCTGTCTAGAACTGACCCAAAAGACCAGAAAAATCTGGTTGAGATGTGACTTCCACTTTGCTTTGTGAAGAAAGGAAGACCCTTTAGTGATGAAATCAGCACAAAACTGAAAGCAATCTCCACCTCTGTGTCCCACTCTGTCCTTGGAAGAGTCACAGAGTTGGGCATGGGAGCTGTTGAACCTCGAGCAATTTACTGTAGTTCAAGGGAGATCGATTTCCCTTCCCTTATGAAGCCTGACTGTATGTTTGTTTCCTGACACAGTGTTCTGCTTTATTTATGTGACCAGCAGATTCCCAGAGCGGTGACAACTTTCTCTCTCGTGTGACTGCCATGTTTTGCAGCGTGGTGCTTGCCCTGGATGGGCTCTGTTTCTACCCGAGAGAAGGAAGGAGTGTATTCCCTTTGTAAAGGGCTCTACTTTGCCCTGCCTCCAGAAAGGGGTAGAGCCCACACCAAAAACATGCAGGTTGTACATACACCTTCTGTCTCATGTGGAAAGGAAAGCTGAACAGCTCAGGAGGCCAAAAAGCTACTCTCTGGGAAAACTTCAGAGCAGAGTTGTAGCACTTGTGACATCTTCTAAGGATTGAGCTGGAGAAGCAAACCAGTCCGAACCTTCCTATGAGTGAGCAGCCACCCTGTGCTTTGCACTAGTCCAAGAGGGAGTAGGCTTCTCTGAGGGAGCATCTGGAGTATCTTTGACATTGACTGGTCCCCTTCTTTCAGGGTTCTCTTCCCTCACACAAAAATTTAGGAAAGGGAAGCCCCTTTATCTGCAGACATAGTGGGCCCAGTGGCAGCAAGATCTTCCCCTTCTTAGGAGTATATCATCTGTCTGTCCAAATACCTGAAATCCTACACTTTCACAGAAAGTATTTTTAGAGTATGAAATTTGGCAGAACATACCCCACTTGCCCTGTGTTCCAGCTGGACCTCAGAGATGAGAGGGGCTGGGTGTGGCTGGGCTCCATTTGTGATTAGAACCAATTCAGTGCTGTAAGTCTGGTCATGTTCAATATGGTATTTCATGAACAGTGTGATTTATTGATTGCTATGACAGAATATGGGTCAGGAATTCCCATGGCACTGGTATCAGAAAGGGCAAGCCAGTGGTATCACCACAAGAACGAACCATATCCCATGGGCATCTTTATGGGGGAGGAGATGGGCACAGCCCTCCAAAAGTCCCAAAATACAAAGGTGGAGTCTCCTTTGACCTCCCTTCCCTCTTAAGTCACGTGTATTGTTTGAGAGTGGGGGAAAAGGTAAAGTTCTAAGTGACGTAATTTCATGACCAGCTAGAATTTGAGGGACTCTATTAACTCATGTAATGCATATGCAGGTTTTATTTTGTTGACATATGAGGGGGTGTGAAAAGCAATAAGTATTTTTGAGTTACTTAAGCAAAGTTCAACTTATGGTCACTGTTTGGACCCTTTCTTGGCTCAGTTCCTGTTGGCTGCATTGTTTTAAACAGAGCATGACCACAACACCTCGGTGCTGCTCCATCCTTTGTTTCCTGCCTCTCTGAGGGCAGCACCCCAAGCTCCCTCAGTGTCCCTGCTCCTGGGGCTGCAGACTGCTGGCTTCTGCTGAATTATTGCCCACACAGACACTTCTCCTTGCTGAGCTTTGTCTTTCAGTATTTCTTTCAGTATTCTCTCAACAACATTCCTGTTGTGAATTTCAGCACAATCTCCAGCGCCCTTAGGTTTGGCACAAACCCCCTGTATTACTTGCAGAAGGATTGTTTTTCTAGATTTCCCCTGTTCATTTCCGAGCTCATGAGATTCACTTGCCTGTTGCCTTTAGAAACCACTGGGATCTTTTTGTATTATGTATCAATGCCCTCACTGGAACTCAGTGTACCAGGTCATCTTCAGAAGAATGTCATCAAAAGTACATACAGTCATGACACAGTGCTTATTCCTTTTTCTGTATGTTGAGTAAGCAAAGCACGGCCTGGGGACTGTGTAACTTACGTGGGTAGTAAGGGCATGAAAACCGTTTCGACATCAGGTCTGCTCCTTCCTTTGCAAACCAGTTAAACGCACGGTGTCTAAGCCATCGCTCTGCTTCCTAATTTTAGGCACCAAGATAACATCGTCCACACATGAAGATCTCGGGACCCAAATAGCTGCAGTGTTGGAGTTCAACACACTGGAGAACAGGTATTTAGCAAAATTCCCCCCAGACCCAGCTCCTGCATAAGGACTCTCCAGGCACTTGATTCAAATATAGTCTGTAAAAACCTTCATCCTTTATCTCTTCATCCCTCCATCAGTCTGACTTCCTCCTCCTTTGTGCAACATACAGTTCTGGGCCCTCCATGGGAACTGTCTAGAACTCCTGCGAATTTCTGCTCTTTCTGGTCATTTTTTTAAAGGTGAAAATCCCCTTTTGTTATCTTTGTCTCTTCTGTGTCTCCTTCTGTCTAATTCTGCTATTCTATTATTTCTTTAGGTAAAACCAATATGAAGTATGCAAAACCTAGTAATTCTGAATTCGATGGTTTTGATGTTGTTGTTGTTCTGGGTTTTTTTTTCTTTTTTTTTTTTTTTCTCAAAGGAAAGCTCTGAATTACTGAAGTAAAAAGCTTGTTCTAAATGTGGAAGAACTGCAGAATTTTAGAAGCTGGTAAAATTAATGACAGATCATATGGCCTAGAACATTTCCTTTCCCAGACAGTGTAAGTTTTTTGTGACAAGCATGAGAAAATTGTGAGAAAAAGTACTGCTATGATTGTAAAGGATTTTCGGGTGCAGGAATGTGTCTTTTGCTACACTGTTATACAAGTTACTTTAAATGTGAAGTTGAAACTAGTCATGCCGTACCTGATGGCACTTTTTCTTCACATTCTGTTCAGGCTTGACAAAGTTCCTGTTAATCTATAATAAACACAGTTCTATTGTTATGTCTGAGTAAGGTTGCATACAAATAGATTGACTAAAGGCATAATGAAAAAAACCAAACACACAACAAATTCGTCTAGAATTCATAGGCTGGGAATTTTTGTGCTTCATCCAAATCTCTAATTTAAGTTTTTTAGTGACCGATAGCCAATACTCTCAGCAGCACATTGTAGGTCAATATGTGCTGAGCAGCAGCTGGGAGAATATAAAGATCTTCGCTCTTATCAGGGACAGAGAGAGTGGGAGAGGAAAGCACTGAGGAAAAATACAGTAATTTGCTAAAACTTGATTGCTGAGGTTGTTTTTTTCCCCCATTATTTTTCTGAGTGGGACAATCATGCGGTGGCAGATGCCAAGGTATGTTAAACTAGAGCCAAGCTGTAGCTGAGCAAATAATTCTTGCAAATCTTTTGCAACAAAGAAAATATGATCAAATATTTCTTCATGAAATACCACCCAAATGTTTTTCCTCCGAAAATGTTCTGAAAATACTGATCGGCTTTTATTGGGAAATTTAGAATTTTGTAAGCATCATTCTTTCCTCACTTAATAACTTTCATCTAGTAATTTCCACCTAAGTTTTCCCACCAGGCAGTTCTAAGCAGTGCCACCCTTTCCCCTGACAGTAGTTACCTCTGTGTTTGATGTCTGAAAATTCCACTTTTGTCCCAGAGCAGTTCTCTGTGTTTTAACATACATGTGCACCAGCAGAACCCACCACAGTTGCACTTTTATTATCTGTTCTGTAAGACTCTCAGCTGCTGCCTGTTCCAAGGAGCAGCAGCAAGAGTGGGACATGGCTACTCTGAAATGGTCCTAATTACTCCAAAATGGCTGGGCCAGGTAAGTCAGAGCTGGCAAAGTGCCCTGTCATAGGAATTAACTTTCTCTAATGGCTGAACAGGCAGTGAGCAGGTCTGCTCACTGTTCATTTCTCTGAACCTCTTCATTAGAAACTCAGCATTATTCTAATTTTTTTAACTTACTTGTAGCACAGAATTTCCCTTTTGTGATCGTGAGCTTTTATGAGTTATCCAGTAGCAGCCAGCACATTGGTACAGAGTTGACCAAGCTGGTTGGTAGCAGAAGGTACAGCACATTGATTTTTAATGTCTTTGTGCTCCTTACTTAACTCTTGTTTAGGGGAGTTTGTTTTAATTCCACTTAAACTGCTAGTGCTTAACAGTATCTCTGGATACATCCTAAGGGCATGCTGGAATATTTCAGATCATCTCTTTAGTGACCCTCTGCTTCCTCCTAGTTACGCAGTGCACTATGAAGTCTATTAATTTTCAAATTAAGGAAAGGGATATAGGAAAAGAACACTAATTAGGTGTGAGCCACAGGGGATAAATGATGACATTCTTCAAGACAGAGACACTACTCCTCTTACAGCTAAAATTGTTGTATTTCCGTAGAAGCATATGTCTTTTAACACACCTGAAGCTCGTATCTCTCGTAAGAAAAAAGGTAACACAAAGCCAAGAAATCAAAACACATGGATGGTGCACAGGTACCATTTAGTAAGAAACACAGAGAGGTAGAAATGGAAGAGAACAAGGAGATCTTATGTCTAATACTGCTTAACTTCCAGCTGGCTGAGTTTGAACCCTGGGGAAGGTAGCCATTAGTGTACCTCATCAGTGATACTTTGACACCTTTTCAGAAGGAATGACCCTTCTGTAAAGGAAAATCAGGTGTGGATGACAAAAGGACCATGGAGTACCATACATGGAGTGGACATTGCATTCAGTGTGCTCAGATGTGAGGTGTTTGTGGGGATCACCCCAAATCTGTTGTCCTGACAGAGAGATTCATGAGAGGTTTAGCAGCAAAGACATTTTATAGGAAAGGATCTAGAAAGACTTACATACTAAAAGGAGAGATTTTAATTTGTTAGGTCAGAGAGTTAATTAACCAAACACAAAAATTGACACCTGGGTTAAAAAAAATTGACTCCCTGAAGAAAGTGAAACTATTCCAGCTGGGAGGAAAAGACAGATCATTTAATGAACACGAAGGAATGACCAAGGCTTCTTATGTGCCATAAGAAACAGACTTTTACTCATTAAAATGAGTAAGCAGAGATTCTCTAGCAAAGAATGTGTTAGGAAAAGTGATGAGTCAGTCTGCCAGTGGGGAAGCAATACCACTTCTGTTTGAATTTAGCCATAAGTAGCATAAAAGTGCTTTTTCCTTCATTCTTCACTTAAGTCTCTGTACCTGCTTCTATACTGAATGCAATGAATGCTTTTACTTGCATTTTACATTGACTTGGATTGAGCTAAGAATGATTTCACAGTAAACAGGCTAGCACAGGATTCTTCACACAGCAGCACAGTGAACTCAATCAACCAGGGTGGTGGGACTCTACCTGCCTCCCTCCACATTGCACAGAGTATCCCAGGGTACCAAGAGATGTCCCAACAGGAGTGATTTAGCAACTACAGCAGTGGTATGAATGCTATGAGAGTAAACAACATCTTCTAATGAGTGAGGGTATCCAGGAAAACTTACTGGTACTTAGAAAATCACCTGGTAGCATTAATCTCTGAACAGAGTTGTCCACAGTGACATCAAAATCTTACATAACAAGACCAAGAGAAGGGGGATTTTATGTTGACTATTCTGTCTTTGCCTCTTTTTTTTTTACAGGGACTCAAATGCTGTATAGTGCAGTCCTGCCTTGAGGAGACAGAGGGTTGTTGTTGCACAAAGGAGGAACTGGTAGAATTGACAGAGTTCTCTGGTAAGGTCAGGGGGCTGATGTGCTTCCAGGGCCTGGGTTTCCTTTGGAGCTTCAGGTTTTTTTCTGTGTTGAAATATCTAGAGAGACTGGATAAATGGTGCTTATGCTTATAACTTTTCTAGTAATAAACAGAGTTTATAGTCTGTGATCTACAGTCAATTGATGGCTGCTGTTACAGCAGGATATAAAAATTACATCCACAGTAGTTCAATAGGTGTCTGCCTTGCAAACATTCTGGGTGGAGGGGAGAGACTCAAGCATTGACATATGTGCTCTCATGCGGCTGTAAGGGCAAATTTAAGAGCAGATGCCACACTAGTGGAGAGAAATCTGTTGGAAAATGCAACTGTAAATAGATCTTTGAAGCCTAATTATGATTCAGCAAATATTCATACCGGTTACAGTAGCATAAAAGTCTTTAGATTTAATCAGCAGACCTTAATTCAAAGCCTTTTCCTTCTATGACTTGGAAGGTATTAACAGCACAGCAAGGACAGTCCTTTTTTGATTACAGAACTCCAGTCAAAAGGACATCAAGATGTTTGTGAGAGATGTGTATAAATTACTTTAGAACACAAATGAATGAAGTATTTATGAAGTGGTAGCAATGCAGTAAAGTAGTAATGAAGTATTTAAAGAAATTCAATTTTTTAACACATTTGATGGATTCTTACAGTGCCACCTTAGAGGAGAGCAGTACCAGAAAGAGCTGAGTGATGAAACAGGCTTGTGGTGTATGAGACAGGGAGCTGCACTTACTGACACATGTTCTGTGCCCATTTCTCCCCTTACCTATGGAAATTGAGAGCATCTCACGTCTGGATTGCCACTAAATCATTAATTTGACTATGCATATTAGTCTCAGAATAGCAAGTTTTGAAATCCTCTGCACAAGGAGACCTGAATCGTTACTGTTCTTTCTTTATCATATCACACACAGTGTGTGTCAGGTCAGTAATCTGCAGCACTAATCTTCTAAACAGGTTAAAACATTCTCATTTTTTGTTTATGTTGTGTAAAATTTTGGGCTTGGTTCCTCCAGAAGGAAAATTATCCATGTCATATTGGACATGACTACAATGAAAATATAATTGAAGCTGGGTTACATGTGCTTCCCCCTGCACGTATTTTTTAGGTTCACTTAGAGATGATACAGCTGGTTTGATTTTCTTAAGATTTCCACCAAAAGAGTTCTCAGCTCTTGTATGGCTGGTGTGTGTTTGGAGCCCTCAGTTTACCTTAACCAGAGAATGTTGCTTCCTTGAGTCAAAATGAAGGCTTAGATCCCCGGTCTCAATGATCCCACTTGTCCTTTATTTCAGCCTC
>NW_008238443.1:135985-143026 GCF_000691975.1 Corvus brachyrhynchos | reverse complement strand
AACTAACATAACAGAACAAAATTCTATTACAATAATAGAATCTCTTTAAATCTCTGTTTTATTCAGTGAAAGGAATATGTGACATGGTACCATCTAATGATACCTAAAGAGGAACACTTCAAAGGAATCTTCAGTGCATTGTTTCAGGGCTAGTATGAAGTGAAAAAAAAAAAAAAAAAAGAAAAGAAAAATTTTTCATCCTTTTAGGAAAAAACCCAAACAAACCTCTCCCCAAAACTCAACAGTATTTTCCCTTCCTGATACTGTTAACAAGTAATGTACACTTCTGGATGAAAGAGAATAGTTTCACCCTCAGTTATTATCATTGTTTCTCCTAGATCTGATTTATTTGCATCATAGATATAAAAATGTTTTAAATTCAAATGTTTGCAATTCACCAGACTTTGAGGTTCAGGGGTTTGTATTTTTAGGTTTTTGAACACCTGAGAAATACAACTATGTAATCCTTTAACACAGTGAAAAACACTGAATTTTAGCATAAAGACTGAGTTATTTCACATTCAAGCAGCCAGCATACTAATGAGAGAAAAATTTAGCCAGAAGCTGTCCTGATTTTGTACACAGAATAAGTGTTAGAGCTGTTGATTATAAACCTATGTATTGTTCTCAAAAGTCATGTTTTCATTTTAAAAGGGACGTATACATTTCAAATGTATTCAAATGCTATGTTGCAGGTTTATACTGCTATTAAATAATCCCCTGAATGTAGTACAAACATAATACTAGACTTCATCAAATAATTCTCTTTCACCAAAGAAAGTACTGGCAGTTTTTAAGCATCTGCTCCCTAAGCCTCAAGGCAGTGAATGTTTTGGTTTTTTTCTTGTTTGAGTGGGTTTTTTTTTGTTTGTTTGATGGAAGAAAGCAAAGGAGTATCTCAATCCACTCCAGCAGTGCAGTAACCAAGGAAGACAAGTGATGTGATTCAATCGTGTGGCTCAGAGTGATTGCTGGGCAGAGAGACAGGCTCTGGTGCGAAGGACAGATTCCCTATGACTTCCATGGACACTCACCAGGCCTGTACAAACAAAACTCTCACTATCCTTTCTCCTGGTCATTCCTGGTATTTTCATTTCGAAATGCCAACAGAAACTTGCAATTAGCCACTCATTTCCTTCAGCTGCAAAAAACGAGAGACTGTGTTTCATTTCTTGTTCTGAGCCTTTAGATGGAAGATTTTCTCTGAGCCTTTGATGAGTATCATTAAGTCTTTTAGCCACACCTTAGGTGAACTTAGCTAATAGGCTTTCTATTTCTCAGTGCGGTTTCTACGCCTACAACAAGAATATTAAATTAGCAATATCTGAAAATGAGCACAACTAATTTCAAGATGTAATTAGTTATACCACAACTGATCTTTGTGGAGATCAGTTTGTGGAATCTGCAATGCAGTTGCAGTAGAAAAGGGGGAGGGAGGCAACGTGATGTCCAGATGTGGTCCATGATGTGTGGAAGGGTTGTAAAGGCAGCTCACAAATGAATTGAAATAGTGTAGTAGTGATGTCTTTGAGAGGTGACATATACCTGCTGTGATCCACTCAAGTTATAACCCTTGAAATGTGTAAGGTTTTTTTACTTTTGAAGTGCTTTGCATAGCCCTGTCAGTAACTGCAGGACAGTCAGGGCGTGTGTGTACTCTTTCTGCATTACCACCTCCCGTGGTCCACACAACGCACACCACTGCCAAGGCACCTGTAAACTGTTTGTGCGCAAACTGTCCACTCACTACCAGCATTTGTGGGTGTGGAGCTTGATGTAGCACAGGCTTTTCAAAGCAGAAATGAAGAGGCATAACCACTATTTCAGGCTGGCATACAGGGCAGGAAATGGGGGTGGCTTCTGGAGGAAAAAGACCTTTGTTTGGGAGTTGTATTTATTTCTCAAAGATGATTGTTTGAGGTGAAGTGAGGCCACCCCTTCTGCAGTGGCTTTTGTAGGGACCTGTAAGAAGTTACAGCAATCCTGAGGTCACTGATCTGGTCTGTAACTACCACAGAAGCACAGTGAAGGAATCATCAAAAAAGGGAGTGGAGAAGGATGATTTCTAGACACAGTTAATTTATTACTCTTCCATCTCCTCCTCTTTATTTAATTGCTACCTGAGCAGGCCAGACACAGAGTTTACAGGCTCAGCAAGTTACCTAGTCAGCCTTGCATGGACAAGAAAGGCAAAAGGGGTAACTTAAACCCAGAACTCATTAGTACATATTAATTCTCACTTATAAAAAAGTATATTGCTCATTTTCAATGAAGTGCCAACACAAAAATTAAAACTCCAAGTGGGAATTTTAAACAGGAGTGAGGTAGAGGAGTTAGTTGTCCTGCTCATCTTTCTCCAGAGAGGCACAAAACAGTGGAGGGAGAGTACACAGACAGGACACCTGCCTGGTGCTGGGACTA
The DNA here is from genome assembly GCF_000691975.1 of Corvus brachyrhynchos. Lineage (NCBI taxonomy): Eukaryota > Metazoa > Chordata > Aves > Passeriformes > Corvidae > Corvus > Corvus brachyrhynchos. The sequence goes on along the minus strand of NW_008238443.1, from coordinate 140,605 downwards.
CACAGTAGATAGGAGCTCTGTTCCCTGTTTGACTTCGGAAGTCATTCCTACAGCTTCCATTTTTCTTCCATACACCTTTCATGACCCCATACTGAGCTAGGTCAGAGAAATCATCAGGCATTAGAAAAAAAAAAATTACTTTAAAAAATATTAAAAAGTAAATTATTAACCCTGTTCTAGCAGATCAGCTATGCAAATGTTGGTGCAGGGAAAAGAAGAAATGTGGAAAAATGATTTTCAGAAACAGTTTGAATCTATGCTGCCTTGAACTGAGTGACCTTGACTTAATGTAGTCTACTGCACATCATGTTCAAGCCTGAGAAGATATTTCTGTGCTCTGGTTTTGGATTTGTGGGTAGGATTTAGCCTTGGGCTTCAGTGAGTCATCATGAAGACTCAGGTTTAACACCACCAACAGGACAGCTTTAGGCAGAGAAGTCTCAGGCCTCTCATTTATGCAATTTAAGAATACATTTTCAGCAAATGTTTCTGTTTTGGTTTTGCCAGCAGTTGAACAAGTGCTTTGGCATTTTACTAAGGAAAACTTGGTTTTGAAAGCTGTTACTGCACACTACAGAACCTGCAGTTCCATGCTAAAAGGCCACCATAACTTTTGCTTGTTTGGAATTTTTCATAGAATCAAAAAACCCTTCAGGCTGAATGGCACCTCTGGAGCTCCCTAACCTGGTCAAAGGAGGACCAGTTCCAAAGATAGTTACATTGGTCCCTTTTCAGTTACTTGCTATTTATCTCTTAACAATAGGGCATCTTCTCACAAATCTGCCAATACTTTAAAGAATCACCGAATATTCTGAGTTAGAAGGGACCCACAAGGATCACTGAGTCCAACTCTTAAATGAACAGCCCACAGAAGTGAAATTAAAACTCAGCTTTCAGTCCCCGTAATATCACAGGCTTTTGTTTCAAGGACCATACACAGCAGGACAAGCGTCCACTGTGGAAGCATCCAGTGAGCTGAATGACAAATATATTGTAGAAATAATGAAAGGGATCCCCTGATAGCTGAGTTCTGCTGTGGAGATGAAACACTTATAAAAAATGCTGAGACGGAGAGTTTGGGGGGTTCTCTTTGAAGCAGATCTTCATCAGTCCTGCTTTTCTTTCTTACTGCTGCAGTACTGCAGCCTGAAGTCCTGCAGGGCACTGCAATTCACCAGCCTGTTATTAAACCTGACTTGAGGTTGAAATTGACTGGGAGTCTTTAGAAACACTTCTTATGAAAAATGGCTTTCTCTTTTTCTTTTTTTTTTCTCCCACATACAACAACTCCTTTTACAAGTGGTTTCAACAAGATTTTATTTGGAAGGGGCTTCTTCTCAGCCTCAGGCTTATGCTATGTAGACATTGCTGGCAATACCCCCCCCCCATGTCTCCTCCTGCACACAAACAAGCACCACACCAGTCCCCCATCTGTACGTTCTGCTGAGTTGTCTTATTTTGGAAGGGGAAGGACTGGAAACTGAATCTTTCCTTTCCTGCTGGGACCCTGTGTCTGATAAAAGAAAAAAAAATTCAAATCTGGTCAGTTTAAATGAGATTTGACTTTCTTGTTTAGTATTTGGGATATTAGAATTAAAGGTGTAGTGATTTTGTTTTTGCCGACTTAATGGTATTTTTATGCTAGAAAGAGTTGTTACTGCTTTTTAAATGAAAAACTTTAAAGATCACATATTTTCGTTAATATCTTCTGTTATTTCTCAGTTCCATGTGAAAATGTTGAATTTCTCCTAATCTGAGTTTGTGAGTACAGCATTAATTTTGCAGTATTTAGACTCTTTTTTCCTTCAGTCTTTACTAACATCTGTACTTCCTGTTAACATTTGTACTTCAGGGGATTTCATCAGATTCTTATTTTGAACTTCCATTTCACATTGTGCTTTGTCTCTTCATTTTACCTTTATCACCTCTCTCTCAATGCAGGGAATTTTCAGAGATGTCTTGGTCTGTATATCAATACGTCCTTTCAAAAGACTATCTAGTGACAAATCAATTCTTGTGTTAAGCATTTCCCTATTGGCTTTCATAGAGACTGCAAGAGTATATAGAATTGATTTGTAGGGTAGAATTTATTCTCTTGAATCCCCTTACAAAGACATCAGTAAGTTTTTATTGACAACCTTACATTAGAGTATATCAAAAAGCCCGCAAGGGAAAATGCGTTGAGGTATTTTGCTCACAGTCTGTCTCCAACAGGGATTTTTTAATTACCTGATTTTCTGCAGAACAGCAGATCCTGGCACTGGTGCTACAAGAACCGTGGTGTACCCCCATGAATTTGTGTCAGGATCACAGGGATTAAGGAAGATGTTCCCTGTCACAATCTGTAATGTCAAGGAGCTAGTTTGTCATATTTTTGTGGGCTTTTGCTGGTTCTACAGGACAGCTCAATGAATAACGAAGCTTAAATGAAAGTTTCTGAGTTTAGGAGTATTTCCAGTCTTTTCAGTTTCCTTAAATGCTTTTGCTGCCTTAGGGCACTAAGAAACCACTTACATTTCAGTGTCTGGCAGAAATGATCACGACACATGGGAAGAGAAAGGTTATGGACTGGTGCAAAAGTAACATTTCAATTGTGGTGGGTGTGCTTACAGCCGTGTGCAGTAACACACTGTGTGGAATGACAAAATGCTGCTCACTGGTGAAAACCTGTGGTGGGCTGACCACGGCTGGATCAGAGGTGCCCACCAGAGCTACTCTATCAAGTTCCTTCCTCACTTGGAAGGGAGAGAAAATACCATAAGATGCTTGTGGGTCAAGATTAAGGGGAAGGACAGATCACTCACCAATTATCTCATGGGCAAAACAGGCTCAACTTGGGGAATTTGCTTATTTATTACCAATCAAGTCAGAGTAGGATAACGAGAATTAGAACTAAAACTTACAAGGCCCTCCCACCACTTCTTGCCTTCTTCCCATGCTTAGTTTTGTTCCCAATTTCTCTACCTTCATCAGCTTCAGCAGCCACAAAGGGGTGGGAAAATGGGGTTATGGTGAGTTCATTGTATGTTGGTTCTGCAGTTGATGCTGTCTAGTTTTTTCTCCTTTCTTAGGTGCTTCCTTCCCCTTAAGGGTGGGTCATCACACCAACACACCCACCCAGCATAAACCAAGTGTGCCTACAGGTGAACTGAACTGGTACTTCTACTTTTATGTAAGTTTAATGCAAATGTTTGGTTTGTTTTCAAACAGAACATGGGAAGTTACTCTTGTAATAGGTAGCAGCACTTCACGAAAGACACACCTTTGACATTTATTATTTATTACGATAATGATGAATTGTCTGAAATCTGTCAGAGGTGTGGCAATATTTCCATTAGTTTCCATGAGACCATTGACTGGAAACACAAAAAGTCTTCATCTTTCTTTGGGAAATGTGTCCCACTACTGAAAACCAGCCACAGAAGCATTGTACATTAAATCCAAATCCCTAATTCAACATTATTCTTGATTCCAGTTGAGCAGAGCTAAATATGAGTTCAAGAGTGCCATCGCTATGGCCTGATTACTGCCTTGCTTAAGAGGAATATAGTTATATCCTCTGCTTCACAGGGGCTTACAGAAGTAATGTGCCAATACGTTTCTGAGGTTTAGAGATACAGCACCAGGACCGAAGTTAACTTGGTATTTTCTCAGGGCTTGCACACAGACCGTTTGGGTCTATCCTAGGTAATCTGATTACTTCAAGAAGTTAAAACAGGAGTTTTCAGGGCAGAGCGACATGTATTTGATTTAAGACTTCCAGGCACAAAATACTTAAGGCCATTTCCCAGGATAAAATTGTTGCCCAAACAAAACTTTGGACAGGCTCTGACTTGGCAGTTTGACAGTTGATTTAATGCTGGTGAAACGACTGCCCTGATCCCAGCAGAACCCTTACTGTGCCTCAAACATATCCTTAAATTCTATGTCATATTACATGATATAAGGGCTAATTAGTGTACTAGAGATCATAAAACTATCAGCTTGGTCACAAAAGTAAGTAGGAAAGAACTTCTTTTGATGAGTACTCTTGCTTAAGAAGCAAACTTAGTGTAGAATTAGCTAATTCTAGCAATTACTTACTCAAGCACAACTCTCCTTCAATATCTAGACATTGTAACTATGTATTGTAGCTATGTAACTCCCATTTCAAGACTTTTGTAAACCACTAATGCACAGAACTTTACCTGTCCCTGGGGCTTGTCTCAAAAACACACCTCCCCAGCAAAAACAGTAAAACACCATTGTTTCACGTTGCAGGTCTGTGGTTTAGCCTGAAACTTTTAAATTACTGCTGTTTTGAAGAGTGGACTTGCCATTAGTTCCAGTCATCTGCAAAAGCTTTTCGGTATGCTTCAGCACACTGCCAAATCAAAAAACACTGACCTCAACCTCTCACCATCTTAGACATACATCCCTCCCCCGGTAAAATCTTACACCCACTCTTCCCCTACCCTCACGCTGGTTATTGGGAATTAAAATGGAGTGAAAAGGAGAGAAGGTGAGGCTTCTCCCGGTGCTGGGTGGTTGCCATTGGAAGCTCCCAGTGCAACTCCCGGGGCCATCGTTCCTGTTTTCCCACCCTGCCTACTTGGGGCAGCCAGTTGAAGGGGGGCTGTG
>NW_008238443.1:123867-135118 GCF_000691975.1 Corvus brachyrhynchos | reverse complement strand
CAGCGAGCCGCAGGGCTCCGGGGCCGGGCACAAGAAGCCGTGCCGCCGGCAGAACTAGGGTGAGTGCTGCGGCAGCACCAGGAGAAACGGGGCCGGGACAGCAGCGCGGGTGCTCTGAGAAGTAAAGAAGTTTTTAAAACAGAAACCCAAAGCGAAACAAAAAAAAAGGCCAAAACCCACAACTTAGAAAACCGCGTGAAAAGCCTTAGTCTCTCGCTAGAAGCCCTGCGTGTGGCATTTCCATTGCTGTCACCCGAATGCCTTGTTCTCCTTCCCCTGGTGCTGTGCACACCTTCCCCTCGTGTGTCTGCTGCAATTTCCACGTTGTCTGCCATAGCTTGAAGCCCCAATCCACCTGTCAGAGAGTGTATTTCTCACAGTTTCTTCAAGAGCTTTTACTATTTCAGCTATTGCTGTCTCTAGTCTTACTGCCAGTGTGTGTCTTAGTTTATTAGCAAATCAATGAATTCCAGACAAACAGAATTTTCCATTGTAGCGCTGTTAAGAGTTTAACTTCAGCTATGTTTGGTGATTTTCTGTGATAATGATCAAGATGTTTAAATGTATTTTTCAATTTAAACTTTTCTCCTTTCAAATATTTTCCATTAATTCTTTGTGTAGACATCCTGTGAGTGTGAAGACTTAATTCTTTCTATCAAGAGATGAACATATTGTTAATACTCCAGCAAAAGGTCTTTCCTACTTTTCTCACTTAAGTTAGAAGTCTCTGTGACAAATACTTGAAATCGAGATTTTATCCAATAAAACAGCAATATTTCTGGAAAAAAACCCAGTTGTGAGCCTTCGTTTGCCTATACCTGAACTGATCAAAGAAAAACTGTTCCTCTCTGCCCTTTTTCCCTCTGTCCTGCTCCCAGCTATCATCAGCTGCAACTTGTGCCAGCCTCAGTCTGTTCATATCAGAGGCAAAACTCCCAATACCTCAGCACTGGAGGACTGCACCCACAGTCAGTGAAATCATTCTCTTGGACAAAACTAAGAAGTCACAGAAGTGTTCACAGGTCCCCAGCATTAAATGAAAAAATACTTTTATAGAATTTCAGTAGTAATTTTTTGTTTCATTTCTGCTCCTTATTTTTTCCCCACAAGTTCGTAGGTAGACTTTCATACTCTCTTGTTTTGTTGGTATGTTAAAGCTGCAGCATCATTCGGAGTTGTGTTGCTTGCACTACTGAGAGTTACTTAAACAATTTTCTTAATTGGGTCTTTCTTTAATAAATACGTTTTGCATTAGCACACTTAAATGGTAGCAATAACAGAGCAGTTGTAATAAAACTGCATTTCTGTTTAAATTCCCATTTCCCCTTCTAGATACTTGGAACATCTGTTTGGGGGTTTTACTAGTTCCATTTCCATTCTCTGTCCTCCTGCTAAGGAATAAAGCATTTAGCAGATTTACTTGTCTCTGAGAAGTGGAGCTCATTGAGGAGAAGCCACTGTCTGCTGCTCCCATCTTGCTTTTCAGTGGAATCACTGGGCAGAATTTGCCAGGCTTTGAGAAGTACTCACAATCAAACTATTCCCTTTAATGATGATGATACTTGGGGTGCTTATGTGAGGTTCACTTTGTGCTGTTAGTAATTTTAAGGCTCCTTAAATGGTGCATTTGTTATATAAATAATTTTGCTGAAATTCCAAGACAGTACACGTTCATGCTTAAAGCTATTAGATCAAAATTCCTCACACCTTTCTCTTTCTGCTGTCTCCCTGACTTACTCACATCAGCTAGTTACAGAATTCACAAGCAATTACATTTTTGCTGCTTCGTCTGAGTGCTGGCAAGTATGTGGAGGTTTTGATAACAGATATGAGGCTGTTTCAAAAAGATTAATTAGAATAAAGTATGTTTCAGAAGCAGAACACTTCCAAAGAGGACACGCCTGATACAAGGAGTGAGATGTCAGAAATGGATGCAGCAAATTATAACATATTGGGGTTCACAAGATGAAATGAGTGGTGAAATTAGTAAATTTCCTCCATTAGCCTATTTATGAAGTACACATCTAAGTAAAAAGTAATCTGTCAAGCCAGAGTAATGCAAATATGTAAATGCCTGCGCCAGGGATGTGTGTCATCTTATGCCAAATTAGACACATGAGCAGTAAGTAGGGCAGGGGGCAGATTAGCAGAACAGGCAGAGAAAGCAGGTCTGGCTTTCCTTTTTTGACATGGTTAAAAAAAAAATCAAATTGGAAGGCACATATTTCATGTGATAGCAGGTGAAAATTACAATTCAACCACATGTACACTGCAAAAGAGAGATGCACCCACAAATAATTAAATCACCTGATTACCTTTTAACTTTATTTCGATGACACTACTTTGAAGAATTTCAACCTTTCAAGAAAGAAGAAACAGGACAGAGTTGAAGGGAAGAGTTGATTCTAATATTCTGACAAGAGGGCTTTCCAAAGCCCACAGCAGCTCCCCAAGCACCTTTCTGACGATGGCAGTGGTGGATGAGACCTGCCTGTGAGTTACCTGTGGCGAACAGAAGTTTGAATGGGAATTGTTTGGGAATGCACTAATTAAGAACAGTAATGTGCTGTGAAGGAGAAAATTTAGCAAGAAAATTGTCCATTAAAGAGAGAACTGGAACAAACATAAACCAATGGGAGATATGAGGAGCAGCCTGTATGCAGTTACATTCTGCCCTCGGGTCTGTGCTTTTATAAAAACTGCAGTTCTCTTTTTCTTATTTGCAAAGAACGTGTGGAGAAAGCAAAAAGATTTGCTTGGCTGTAGGTTGGGAAATTTTCCTTTCGTGAAGGTAATTCTTAGTATTTTACCTATTAGTGGTTGAGGGAGTAAAGGGGAGTTGTGTGGCAAAGCCACAGCAATAAGGCAGAGGGGCCTTTTTCCTCTCCTTAGACCTGGTCAGACAAGTTGCTTCAGCCTTCACCACTTCCTTTGCCTCATTTTTGAGCTGCACAAAGGGTGTGAAGGCACAGCTGCTGATAGCCAGCCCAAGGACAGGTTTTCTCTTTATGTGCTTCTCCCAGAGTGGTCTGAGGAAGGAGCTTCCATCAAGCCAAGTTTATTGAACTGTAGAGAGCAGGGAGAAGTCTGAAACAGAAGAAATTCTAATAGCCTGACAAATGAGTGTTGTTATTCCACACTGTGGTGGCTGAGACTTTATAAGAAGCCAGAAATGGTTGTGGTCCTCCTTTGGAAAGGAAAAGGGTGCAGGAAAAACAGGGTTGCACAGTGACGCGCCATTTTCAGTCATTTAATGAAGAGGAGGGCTACCACATCAGGTTTCTAACAGAGGATCATAATCCTTTCATTTTCGCCTTCCAGTGGCCTTCGAATGAGAATGGGGAGCAAGGGGCAGAGCTTCTTGGTTAGCAGGTATGGTATTTACTGGCACACTACCTGAAGTTCCCTGGGACAGAGCTTGTGGAAATTGTTCCATTACTGAAAGCTAATGACAGCCTTTTGTTGCTGTGGTGGACTCTGCCACATAAGTGACGGAGTCAAGGCTGCCTGTCCACAACTGCAGTGTCGTGACTCCTCAGGAGAGATGGGTGCTGAAGCAGCCCGTTCCTAAAAACATAGAGGTGTGCTGTGGGCTGGGGTTTTGCTTCTGTAGGGTGCATGTACAGGGAATGTGTGAAGTTTCCCTGGTGAAATGGGGCAGAAGATTCCATATGCTTTGCTCAGAAGCTTCCTGACATCCAGCTCAGCATCAGCACTGAACTCCTGACTTGATGAACTGGGTGTAATGACCCATGATTTAATTTTACTGCAGATTAAATATTGACAACCCAGAAGTGTTGCTCTCCGTTGACACCTTGATAAATGTTTATGGCTTGATGTGTGGAATGTGAGATCAGCTGTCTTAACATTAATTTGGAAGTGGAAAATAAAATCTTACAAAGGAGATTGTGGTGAACAGGATCACAGTGTGAATGTTGCCACACTGTGCTAATTAGATGCTGAAATTGTGGTGGTTTTCGTGGTACATATCCTGTCATTAATTTGTATGCTTTTCAAAGCTTTTGTGGAACAGATACACTGCTGAGGCTAAACCATTAACACAAAATGCAGAACAAAATATCTTGCTCTATTTTTAATTTCACAGTATTGAGAACTAATCAGGCACCTTTGCATGGAAAAAAAAATAAATCTCAGATGCATTTTGCTGGATTAAATGGCAAATCCAACCCTTAGCATGAGGATGTGGACTCTTGGTATTTATCAGCATGCTGGTAATTGCAGTGGTGTTATGTGGATGGTTTTATCGATGTCAAATGCAGGCAAGAGTTCAGGGATCAAATTCCCATTGGAGGAATGATGACAAGGAAACAAAACAACCCTGGAGTAAAATAGCTTGTCTTGAGAGCTATTCCCCAGCCTGCAGAAAGGGGAGAAATATAATTTGATTTGGATAATCACTTTTTTTATATTCCTGGGAGTGTTGGAAAATGTGTGTGATTTCTGCTTTGAAGACAGACTGTGGAGAAGTTACAGAAGGAGGGGACCATCCGTGCTCTGCTCAAAGGCAGCTACTTTGATCTGACACCAACTGCTACCTTTAAGACCAGACCTTGTGCTTCAGTGACAGCTGCAATGAAGATGCCACTCTAGAAAGCGTGAATGTCTTAAAATAAAATCCGCAGTTTAAAATTTGGTTGAGTTACATATAGAATATTTCACAATATTTTACTCTGCGTGTGTGTGAGTGTGTTTTTACCAGCTGTGTGTTAGGGCCTCTCTTTTCTTTTTCCTGAAATTGAGCACTTCTGTTCTCTGACCTGCAGCTTTGGCTTAGTTAATGGTGCCAAGAGTCTCTTTCAAAGATCCAGACCTTTTAGGCACTAGATTATATGCAGTTCTATGGAGATTTCTGTGTTTGCTCCATAAAATAGTACCATTCCCATGTGACATCTTTTGCACTGACAAATCTTACTCAGATGCTATGTAAACATCTCCAGGAAAGTGTGTATCTTCCCACAATTGCCCTCAGATGCTCATCAGCATCCCTACTTGTTCTTAACCATGTGTGGATCATGTAATTGATTCACACCATATGTTCAATTATGTCGCCTTTGGTGGTTTATTTCTTTTTTTCATAAGTTGTTTCACAGAGATAATAGTTTTCTTAGGTTTTTGTTAGGCAGCAGTCACTGTACACCCAAAAGGTAGCTTTGCAAAACCTTCAGTCTCTCACCTTCAGTGAAACACCTGTAGTTCACTGAGATGTGATGGCAGCCCAGACTGTGACAAGTTGCTTTGCATATCTCAGAGCTGATATTTCTTTTTCTTTTTGTAATTTCTACAACCCTGTCTAATTTGCCACGTCCATGGCTGCAAACAATTGAGACTTGTAACAAAACTTAAGCCAGTTAATGGCAACACTGCCAAATAAAAATTGTCTGTTCCATCACACCTCAAATTTAGAGCAGATACTTCAGTGGAGGTGTTTAGGTACTTCAGTGTGATCCAAACAATTCCTTTTTTGGGATGAATTGGGCAGCTGCACTATCCAGGCTGCTCAGCATTCAGCCTCCAGGTAGCTGCTGCTGTGGAAGCTGGAAGCACGAGCTCCTGCACCAGGGCAGAGTGCATCAGGAACAGCACACCTTCACAAAGAGACTGCCTTCTTTTCCCAACAACAAGCAGTTCTTCATTGCAGCAACTGACATTTTTCCAGGTTTGATGAAAAAAATATGAATACTCTAATCCTAATCTGCATGTGGAGACAGTTTCAGTTGATGGTTGCAACATGGTGGTGGCTAAGAGCTTTCCAGTTCAAGGGCTGTCCTTTTTTAAGTCAGTAGACCTTAGGCAGTGCATGTGAAAGATTTTCCTCAAGCAGAAGACATGTAGGGTGAGTACTGGGAAAACTTCCTGTGTTTTCTCCGTTGGAGATGTTCTGTCAGTGGCCATTGTCACTGCTTGTATTTCTGTTAATGATTAGCATCTGACAGTGCTTCATTCCTGTTTGCCTGAACACTTGAGCAATGCCAGAGTGGGAAAGACCAGAGGAAAAGTGTTTTATGTGCTGTATGGCTGTGTTTGATGAAAAGGAACAAGATCTCTTTGCACCACACCCAGAGATCCCAGAGGAGAGTCCCCCTTGCTCGGCATACTGAGACAGAACAAATGGGAAAAACATGGTAGAGTCCTGATGGGCTTTTTGCCTATGGTAGGCAGGGAGTGTCTTCAGGAAAGTGGTCTCAATCTCATCTAATTCTCCCCAAAACTGCTACTTTGGAAAGAGGACCATTTCTACTTCTTCCAAATAGGGCTCTTCATCATTTGTACACCAGATATTCCAGTGAGGCTCCACCTCAGGAAGGAAGTCACCTTTGCTGTGCCCACAAGGAGTCAAGACACAGCAGAGAGTGCTGAGGCTGGAGCTGGGGGTGCTGCACTTCAACTTCATCGCTGCCCAGAGCTGCTGAATCTCACTTCCACTGGTGCCTCATTCTCCCCATCTGAAAACTGTGGAGAGTAATGTGTCCTTGAGGACTCTGCCATTTCCAGAGAAAAGTGCGATAAAAGTGATGGTTATTTCAGTGCTGGTGACGTTAAATGCCAACTGCTCAAAATATTCTGCTGGAAACCCCATGGCTCCAAAAAGCTGTATTTCTTAAGTGTTACATTTTTCATGCTGCGTAAGTGGGGAGAGTGCGAAGGCCAAGGATAACAGGAAGCAAGTGAGGAATAATATCACTTTGGGCTTGCAAGGTCCAGGTAATGTCTGTGTTACTTGGTGCACATCATCATGGGAGATGAGCACTGACCTGCTCCTGCTTCTTCTGTCTGTGGATGATGAGCAGGAGGAGTGGAACATGGTCAGTGTAAGTCACTTATGACTTATTGATGTGGAGAGAAAATAGAGCATTTAATCCATTGAGATTTTCCATTTGCTGCTTTGTGAAGGAAGATACAGGGTTGCAAAGCTAAGACAGTTTCAAGAGGTAAAAGCTTGCAATAAAAAATAATCTTTATAAAGATTCATTGCTGACGGCTAGAAAAAAAAGCAGGGTTGCATGCCCAGTTAGCCTGCTCTAATCTGGCAGAAAAAAGAAAAGTATAATCTGATTCTTTTGTTTATTTATCTTTAAAGTAATTTGGTCTAATAAAAAATAAAACTTTTGCTTCTCAGTGGCATTTTTCAACAACAAAAACCACACATACAGTCTAGATGTTTGGACCAGCTCCACATGAATCTATCTTTCTACTATTATTGGGCTTTTGCACTTTCACTATATTTCTAATTTGTGCTCATTTCAAAACATTTGGAGAGAAAAAAAAGAAGAAAGGCGTATATGCATGAAGGAACAGTTCTGATGAGATTACACAGGAGATTTCTGCTTAAAAGTTCTGTTTGTATAGCATGACAAGTGTCTCGGGCATATGATGACAAGCGCAAATGAACACTACTACTCGTGATTTCTGAGCTGAACAAAGTGAGCAACCTAGTCGAGGTCAGTGACAATGATGGATGGATCTGCTCAAGACTGTCACAGATTCATTGCAATTCTGTCATCTTTGTCTCTTAAGAGGGCCTTCAATCAATAAATGAACAGTGGTAGAATGCACTGAAATTGGGAGCAGGAGCAGTTAACAGAAATTCATGCTCTTTCTGTTGGGCCAGAAAATTAACTGTGCAGATAAATGGCTCTTTTTTGTTCCCTCCTATCAACATGTTCACAGCACACATTCTCCTTCCATGATTTCTGTATCATTTTTTTGTGGTGCATGATAAAGGGTGCACAATGAGCAGTGCTGTGGTTTCTGAAGAAGAGCTTTCCCTGTGGTGACTCACCCTGGACAAATGTTTCATTCATACACAGTCAGTGGTGCTGTCTCTCCCAGAGTTTGTAGCATGAGGGAAATGGTTATAAAACTGAGAGTGTATTTACCAAAACCAGCTACACAGCTTAGGTCTCAGGGTATTTAAATTCATTTGCTTTCAAATACATGTGTAATTTAGCTCTGGACTGAACATAGTCGGGGCTGTAGGACAGGATGCTGGGGCTTTTCTTTCATCAAAGATGCATTCTGTAAATGTAAGAGCATCTGAACCAGGAAAGAGCTGAGCTTTTACCAGCTTCTAGGAGACTGAGGGGAGATCTCATCACAGTCTACAACTTCCTCAAGAGGGGCAGTGGAGGGGCAGCACTGATCTCTTCTCTGTGGTGACCATTGACAGAAATGGGAATGGCTGGTTGGGGTGTCCTGTGCAGGGCCAGGAGTTGGTCTGGATGATCCCCGTGGATCCCTTTTAATTCCGGATATTATTTTGTGATTCTTCCAGACGTCTGTCTCCGTGCAAAGGAAACCCAGGCAAAAAGCCCAGACTGGCATGTAGGTGGGCATACACACTTAGATTTAGAAACAGGCTATAAATTTAGGCTTACAGGCTTACCAGACCTGCATTTTCTTTGGGCTCTGTATTTTCTTTCCTGTCAGGCTAGTTTTGAGGTAAAGCTCTAAATTTACAGATTCATTTTTCTCGATAGAGGAATGCCATGTTGACAAAGTGCTGGCCTCTCACAGGAGAGATCTGTTTCATTCAGATCTCCAAGCTGCTCTGGAATTTACAGAATGAGGAAGCAGTGGTGTTACTTTGCCAGGCTCTCCCAGGAGGTGATGCTCTGCCCCCTTGGCCAGAAATACAGCACAGGCATTTGAAGTGTGTCTGTCTTGGTCACTCACTTTATCTGTGCCCCATCCCAGATTTATGTCCATTTATTTCCTGAGGAGAAACACGACCCAAAGGTAGGAAGCGCACTCCAGTTAATGAACTCTCTGAGGAACAGCGTAGATGATCTCCAAAGATCTCCTTTAGTACTCCCACTACATTGCTCTGCTTCTCTGGACTTTTGGGTCTTTAGCTGTGTGAAACAGATGAAGCAACCTTGGGCCCAGTGCTATAGACTGGAAGGTCTACAGGCTTCTCTGTTTATTTGCTGACTCTTCTTTGACCTGCAATGAAGTGGTGAGGTGGGACGGAAGTCTTACCTTGCTTTTTGTTGATATGCAAAACTTTCAACTTTCTGCAGAAAAGAAAAACCTCAGACAGCTTCTTGTTGAGCCTTATGGAAGGCTGTGCAAACAGGTATGTTCCTGATTCTAGAGAAATAATAGCACCTTCACAAACTGCAATAGTGACTGAGAAGGCTGGAGGATATTTTAAGACGTCATCCAGTGAGGCTCCTCTCTTCCCTCCAGAAAAAGCAATCCCACAGACTCTCTGAGTAATTGCATCTTACATTTCTCCTTAATTTCTCTCCTAGAACTTCCTTGCTCCAGTTTTGGTTCCTGATTTATTTTTCAATACTCTCCATGGAAGTTTATTGCTTTCTCATGAGAAACTACCTCCTGTGGATTAGAAGACCTGTATTCTCTCTCTGCACAAAACCACTGCTTCTTCATCCCTCCATCAGAGGCTTCATTTTGCAGAGCAATCTGTGTTCTCTATTTCCATCAGCTGGTTCACCATCACCAGTTAAAATTGTGTCAAACTGAAATTTAGCAGTACTGGGTAGAAGAGGAGCTTCAGGTATCTCACAAGGTTTCATTCCACCCTGCCCAGTTAGGAAGCGGATCAGTGACCTTAGGATCCTGCCTGACTGTTGTTACATTTTATTCTTCTATTTACTACTATAGGAAAGAAAAAATCTCATTTAACATGTAGGGTGATTAAAATAATAAAGGACTGTCATAGCCAAATAGGAAAAGCATCTGATATATCACTTCTAAGATCTCTGCAGTCTTTTTAACAGACAACACACAGACAGCAAAATGGTTGCAGTAATACTCTTCCAGGCGATAGAACCGTGAACTAGAACCAGGAATTCTTTTCTTCACAGATTTTTTTAAGCGTGGCAGACTCCACATTCAAAATGAGTGTGTGAAAAAACCTGAAATTCTACATCCAGTCACAGAAGAGTAGGTCGGGATAAAAAAAAGAAATGCATTTGGACTTGCACCATCACTCTGTGCTAGTCAGTTTGCGCTGTGTTCAGAACACCAGCTAGGTAGTTGTCCCTGTAAAGTTACAGGTCATTTTAGACAAATTTACCTGAACAGCCAGAGTTCTGCTAAATTTAAAATGAATTTAAATTCTATTATAATGTCAAAAATACAAAGTTTCCCTTCCTTTTCCTCCATTTTCTCCTCCATACTCTTTTCTTTCTTTTTCAGAGAAATTGGAGGAAAAGCTTTTGTTCCAAGAGGTCACACTAAAGAAACATATAGTTCTCACTAAAAAGCAACAACAACAACAAAAACAAAAGCCTGGGGCCTACAAGAATGAATAATGTATGGTGTAATTTTCTCCATTAGAAAAGATGAAAATATGGGAAGCAGTCCGGCAGTGTTACAGGCACGGATCAATACCAAGCATGGTGCAAAGCCAGCAAGTGTGGGTCCATTTATTGTGATAATTTTCCCTCAGAGCTGCCTGCATGACTGGCAGGCTTTTACTGGCACTGCCAGACCCAAGATGTGCTCTGTGCTTCTGTGTGCACACTGCAACGGAGGTACTGGAATAGCTGTTACCTCTGTAGTCTCTTCATGGAGAGTGAATCCTCTTTAAATTCTCAACACTTGAAGCTCAATGCCTGAAAAACTGAAGTAAGTTTTACAGGGGTCTCACAGAATCTTTCCATGATCCAGCCCTTCTGCCCCTTCATCCTGCCCAGGCATGAGTTACACTGCCCAGCAACATCTAGAGTTCATCATCTGCACAGAATTAAACAACAAAAAAGGGCTCTGAAAAGTTCCTGAAAGGAATCATGTGGATAAAAGTAGAAGTTTTCCAGTAATCTTTGGCACACAGGTTGGGAAGTATGAAGAAGGATGCAGCTACTTCAGCTTTGGCCGTTTTCACCTCGCTGAGAAGACACTACAGCTTTTAAGGCAGGTGAGTAGAGGGGGCAAGAAGTCTGCTGAAGGCTAGAAGGACTCAGGCAGAGTTATCATGTTGTACTAGTTTGAAAACAAACCAGTGGGAGGCACCAAGTCAGAATAACAATTTAATGGGGAAATTACAGAAAAGGAAAAAAATAAAATGCTGGTTCAAACTGACAGAGTCAGGATACAACCTGGCACCCTGTTAGTCAGAGTGGTGGTAGCAGTCTGGTAGAATGGTGGCTGCAGTCCTCCTGAAGCAGTGATCCTGTAGAAAGGGTTTGCTCTTCCTCAGAAGGTCCAGTGGTGGCTGTGTAGCTCCTGTCCTCCGGTAATCCCGTGGAAAAATTACCTCTGG
>NW_008238443.1:114332-122827 GCF_000691975.1 Corvus brachyrhynchos | reverse complement strand
CAAGGTGTGTGCTCTTCCTCAGGAGATCCAGTGGTGGCTGTGTAGCTCCTGTCCTCTGGAAATCCAGTGGAAAAGTTACCTCTGGAGTTCAGAATCTCAGATTATATCCAGGATGGGATGCTTGGTTCCTCCCTCTGGGTGGAGCATCTCACAATGGGGTAACGAGTCATGAGGCAAAGTGTTGATTAGGCTCATTAACAGAAGATAGTCCGGAGGGAGTTATCTCTGAGTCAGGCGGCAGGACAATGATGGGCCATTAACAGAAAGATAGTCTGGGGGAAGGAGGCAAGGAAACACTGCCCCACCTGATTTCAACAGCTCATGAGGATGGTAATAGAATACACTGCAACCCAGGACACACATGCCTGACTATCTCTTTCAGATAGCTGCACTGCCTGGAGCTCCTGTAGGTGAGGAAGTAAGGATACAAATAAATAGATTCTAGTATACTAAAATAATTTTTTTTTTGTATTCTCAGCCTTGTAACTCTTTGCACCTTTAAGAGCATGAGGCAAAGAAGCTCTACTGAAAAAGGTCCTTCCCCTTCCCCTCCCTTCCCCTCCCCTCCCCTCCCCTCCCCTCTCCTCTTCTCTCTTCTTTCTTTTCTGTTCTTCTGCTGCTACAGTTTTGTAAGACATCCTTTGTAAAGTGCAATTCAATTAATTCAATTGAAGTGGGAATGATTATTACTGGGGTGGGGAATATCTCAATATCTGTTCTATCTCTATGGGAGTATATATGTTGTATACACCTGCATTGTGAATATCTGTTATATGAGTTCACATCTCTTAAATGTGAGCTACAAAAACATCCCCCAAGGGAAGCTCAGAGAGGTGCTTAAAAATTTGGTCCTGAGTGTCAATCTTCTAACACTACCCCTTGGAAAAGAGTAGAGTCAGTCATGGTGCAGTTCAGAAATCAAAGTGACAGTGGAAATAAGTGAATATTGAACATGGTCCATTTCCTGAGAGTCAGTTTATAATTTGAACATTTGAAGTGTGTTTGGAACCGTGCTATTGATGAACATTGTTTGTGGTAATTCTGAGCAATCAGGTGAATTCTTTTTCGCTAAGGAAGAAAACAGAAGTGGTGAAATTAATAACTGGAGTAGGAAATCTCATATAAGCACTTACTATAGTCCAAAATATTTTATTGAAGAGTGATATTAAAAAAGTAAGTAGATGTGGCTCCCTGACTATGTGATTTAGCACTTGTTTCTTTTCAGATGATGGTTTCTGGAGTGATTAAATCTTACCTTTGGTGGCACTATGGGATGAAAATCTGCATCTGTTCCAAAAAGTAAAATCTGACACTTTTTTCCCATTCAGCATCTCCTTTTTCTACAGGCTGACACAGGGAAAATAGAGGTGCCAGAAACATATTATGTATTCATTTCTTGGCAATCATTATTTGTGTGCATTTGGTCCTTGTTTTACAGTAGGCAATATTCATCTTTTCAAGTGTTATTTGGAGTTGCCGCATTTCTTCCCCCTCTCTTCCCAGTAATCCTGCAGAATTCTCCACCAGCCCTACTCCAAACCCACTGACTGAGCTCACACAGGCAGCAGCAGTGACAGTTCCCCTTCCCTTGCAGAGCAGACAGCACTCACTGCCCATTCCAGGCACAGGAATTTGCTCTCATGCTCTTTCATTAGTGCTGCATTAAAGGTTTGCAGTCTGATGGTGTTGCCACGTGTGACTTGTGCTGTGTATCTGTGTGACATGAGGTGATAAATGACAGTGGCTCGTGGCTGAACCTCCTCCTCCTCCTCCTCCTGCAGGGTTTGCTTTCTTCACCATTAATGACAGGAGGTCCTGGCATGAAATTGATGGCTGGAATTCAGTGGCAGGGGCTGCTGGACCCCATGTGCTTTCCCTGAAGTGTTTTGTGATGGGCTGGTCCTTCATATGAGCAGCTTGAGACTTGCTTGGTAGCTGGGTACTGCTTTTCACACTTACTCATTTTAATCCTACTTCTGCCCCCTGTTTATGACCTTCCTGATGTCTTCCAGACATTTGATAGCAGTCCAGGTAGAAAATGCAGGTGTTGGATGCAGCATTGTGGTTAACCAAAGCATAATTTTCTAGTTCTACAGGTTTGCCACTCAGATTCACTTTCAGGTTTTTTAGTGATCTCAGCAACATTTTCCATACACAGGTCAATCTTTGTTTTAGCATGAGGCCCCCATGTGTCACGGCAGACCAGTGGCACATGTCAGTGTCAGTTTTTCATTTAAAAAAGCAGTATACTGCAGGAAAATTGCATTTATGTGGAATTTCACTGTGGTCAGCCTCTGCAGTAATCCTGAAGTAGCTTGAAGATTTTCACTGGAACTGCAGCTTGGCTTCTGTGGCATCAGTGGAGGTCAGACTCTGTGCCCACACTCACAGCTGTGCTACTGAAACTCTTTCCTGCACAGCCTGTTCACCAGAGGGACAGAGGCTGCTGTCAGGAGGGTGGGGAGGCACAGGCACAGGTTATTCCATGACTGCCCCATCCCTGGAAATGTCCAAGGCCAGGCTGGACAGGGTGTGGAGCAACTGGGATAGTGAAAGGTGCCCCTGCCCATGGCAGAGGGTGACTGGATGGGTTTTAAAGTAACTTTCAACCCAAACCCTTCCATGATGCTATGATTGGAATCTTTTGCAGGTTGCTGTGTATCTTCCAAAGTGTTCGCAATTTCTTAGTGACTGTCCTCTTACCTGTTGACCACAGATTTTCTGAAACACAGTTCAGAAAATAGATATTTAGAGCTATGCACATGTTCATCTAGGACATCCTCATGCAGAAAACGCAGTTCTGCATCTCATTCTCCAGTGCTGAGTAACAGCCCAGAGTCCTTTTGCCAGGAAACATTCCACAGGCAAGCCATGGAGGTGATGGGTTAGACTAGATCATGCAGCTCTGTGTGTGTGTGACTGGGACTCCAGGGAATACCTCCTGGCATTTTTGTCTGACCTCCTGTCCCAGAGATTAGTGGAAGTCAAGCTGGTCCTCTCACAAATTTATTCAGCACTTATTTTCCAAGACCGGTGAATAAAGACTGCAAACATGAGAAATTAGTTTCTGGTGTTTTATGGCAGGCAGGATTAGCCTCTGCTGTACTGGAGAAAATGGCCAGCATGCTTGTGATACCACATAGGCAGATTTTGCTCTCTGTATTAAAAGATTTGATATCATAAGATAATTATGATTCCCCGGTCCTGACCTCAGAGGTTTTATTTTAATGTGTCTAACCTCATAATCTCATGGTACCATGGTACCTGCTTGTGATCAAGTCTACTAAACACTATTTCTAATATTTCTGATATTAATCATGCCCTTTTTTTTGTAGATAAAGGAGTTTCCTTGTACATGGAAAATGTACATGTCGTTCTAGCTTTTACAACAGAAATTCAAAGCAAATTCATTATCCTGTGTCTTAACACGTTGATATGTGTTTTTACACTGTCCAAGAAAATGAATGCAGAGCTGTGTAATTAGTTGTATCAGAAGTGAAAATGAGTTAAGGCCTCATCTTCTCCTAATGAAGTCGGTGGCAAAACTGCCACTGAGTTCAGGGGGAAGAAGATTACTTGCAAAAAGCAGATTTAGAAAAATGCTGATCAGCTTGTTAGTTTGCCTGCCTAGTTAGACGTACTCCGAGGTGGCAGTTAGATGTAAAACTCTGCAGCTCCTAAATTGTCCTTTCAGATTGCCTGCCAAGAGCATTTTGTGCAGTTAATTTTCACTGATAGTTGAGGAAATAGAGTTTACTAGACAGCCTTTAAAATTACTGGAGTCTTATTTATGTAAGAGAGTATGGCTAGTTGAGATAAATATAAATTTAAACTTACAATTACATTTCTGTCCCTCTGAAATCCAG
Source organism: Corvus brachyrhynchos (assembly GCF_000691975.1). Classification (NCBI taxonomy): domain Eukaryota; kingdom Metazoa; phylum Chordata; class Aves; order Passeriformes; family Corvidae; genus Corvus; species Corvus brachyrhynchos. The sequence goes on along the minus strand of NW_008238443.1, from coordinate 118,961 downwards.
CCTGCGAGCTGTCCTATTGTTACGATTGCATAGTATTACACACACTATAATATTCATCTACATGCATGGAAGATTCACTCTTATTTTTCTAGTAAAATCTGCAAGGAGCTGGAGAGAAATGGGGGAGACTGAGACAAAGAGGAGAGTGATTACTTAATGGTCATGAATGACTGGACTTAATTTTCTATATATTGAATTGCTTTTAATATTCAAGAATGAGAATTTTTTTTTTTCCTTGATAGCATAAATATTTTTTCCCTATGTATGTCACATGTGTGGGCTACATGAATGTTCATTTTTATTGCTCAGTTATATTGAATATATTGGGGTTTTTATGCATGAGTGTATAATGTTTAGTGGGCAGCTCTGTGATTTTATCAAGCTGTGGAATATTAATCCCATGGCATGTCTTTATAGAAATTTAATGCCTCAATATTTTTGTGATTTTTGTTTAGTACGGCAACAGATAAATTGAGAAGAAAGTTATAGGAATAGTAAAAATAAATGAAATGTCTTTCAAGAGATCACATCAGTCACAATGATAATAAAGTGAGGGAGATAAAATTATTGGCAAGCAGAATCAATACAAAATATACAAATTCATAAACTGAGAGCACAGCACTTTGCCATAAATCGAGGAGGAAACCACTATTTTATAAAACTGTTACTCATAGAGTGAAAAAGCCTTTTCTTTTCCTCATTAAGGATAACGTATTTCTGCTCAAAAAGCTCCATTAAATGAATGAACCAATTTGCTGTGCAAGGAGCAATCTAGCAGGAGTATCAGCCTCCAAATGTGGTCTGTGACTGCTAAACTCAGCAGCTAAGGGGTAAATCACTGCTGAGGCTCAGCCTTTTGAGTGGAACAGATGGTGCTGGTCCAGGACATAAAGAACTGGGCATAAATGGGGGTAATCAGTTTGTTGCTGATCAGCAGAGGGTTTGGGAAATAGATCACAGAGATGTCACTTTCACTCTGGTAACCTTATGCACACACGGAATGAGTGATGAGGAGGGAGGAAAGCGAGCCCTGGGTGGGCTTGGCAGTGCTGGGTTAATGGTTGGGCTGGGTGATCTTAGAGGGCTTTTCCAGTCCCTGTGGCTCTGTGGCTCTGTGCTGCTGTAATGAGCTGCTGGCACACCACAGTCTGTGCTGCTGGCTGGAGTGCACAGAGGAGCTGGCAGAAGGGAGCTTTTTGAGCCATGTTTCAGCTCACTGCAGCTGACACAAGAAGTGCCTGTCTGGATGGAAAAAATAATGACAGAAAAGTTTATTTACTTCAGGTTCCTGTACATGAAAGCAATTCCCAATGTAGTGCTTGGAAGGTGTGGAGCCCTTTGATTTTCTGTTCACCAATTTTGTTTCTTTTCCTACTCCTCTATAACTTACCTAGGACTTTTCCAAGGAGTTCCCTGGGTACCATTTCTGTGTGGCATGGTCCCAGAGTCAGTGGGGATTTTGCAGCATGCAGTTTTCAAAAGCATTTGCTGTTGGCTGATCTTGTCCTCACTGATACCTCGGAGAATTTCACCACTGACTTCCAAGTAGGAAGGAGTCTGGCTGCTTAAGTTCTGCCTGTTGTCCTCTCCTTTGAAATCATCACTGCCTCTATGGGTATGCAGATTTGCTCACAAAAACTGTTTTAGCACCTTTCTGAAGATCCTCATTGGAGTAACATTCTGTGTTTTGCATAAAACTGAGTAAATTTCTTCTTCCATCTCTTTGCTAAGAGGGAAAAAACCCAACTTGTCCCCAGCTTTGGTATTGCTAATTGCCCAGGTGTCTTTTTTGCAGGTGTCCTCAAGCAGACATTTCATAGGACAGGCTGTGGCAAAAGGATGCCCCGTACTAGCAAAAATACTACTTTCAGAAAAAGAGATTCCCTGTATTTATTTTAGGGCTTCTCTAAGGCTTAAGGGTTGAAGGAGTTGAAATTCTTTTGTTTAAAGGAAATCCAAAGCTCCTGTTCAAAAAATAAGTGGTTTTGACCCTTAGGGGTGCTATGGATTCTGGCTTCTCATACTTTTAATCTTGCTTAAGCCTGGAAATATGAATAATGTTTATGAGAGCTCTTTAAGTGTCTGTGCTGTCCAAACCTGCCTATTAGGTTTTCTGTGAGTCTTGATTATTTTAAAGATTTAAGGTTCCAGAAGAAAATTATATTTTCCTGAATTGGCAGTCAAATTAGACCAAGAAGATTACCCTAATTACTTCAGTGTCCTAATTTCTGGATACCCTTCTAGTAAATAAACTTGGAGTTTTAGAGCCTCTAGAATGATGTGGTCTACAAAGGCTGTAGTTATAACTATTCAATGCAAAATATCTGTGGTCTGGATCTGTCTAATCAGATGTCTTCCTTTCCATAATCTCCTGTATCATTCCACGGGTTTCCTAAGCTCCTTTAGTCAGGGGTTGTACACAAGATTGATGAGTGAATCCTCAAGTCTTTCCTTATTACCTTCTATTATTGGTTAGTCAAATATATGTTTAAACCAGGGATACTTCTGAGAATTAAATTGATAGTGATTTAAGTATAGGAAGGATCATTAATTAGCAGTCTTCTGGGGATCCTCTGATCATCTCCTCCTCATTTCTTTTTTGCTTAAATATATGTTGGGCATTTTATTAATTCAAAGATTTGCAGAACTGGAACATATTTACCTAGTCCTCCTGCACAATTAACCTTTGATATGCCTGTTCTAATTGTCCATTTAATATCTTTGCTATATGTAGAACTGTGTAACTCCTGTTCTTTCTCCAGGGAGGGAACCAGAAACACCAGGGAGATATTGATCAGAGTTAAAGTAGATAAGAAATTTCAGAAGCCATAAGAAAAAAAAACCTCATTTTCTTATGCTTATGGGCTTTTATTGTTTTATGTCAATTTATTTTAAAAAATATTTAAACAATAAACAGAAAACTGACAAAACACAATTAGTCATGCAACTCTTCTCTTTCAATTGGGTGACTAATATTCTAATAATTTAATGTTTTACACTTGGATTAAGGAAAATACTTAACAGTGTTATATTAATTGAAGACATGCAAAACCATTAAGAATCCTTGGTTTGAGCAGGCTGTATCCCAGGACAGAACTTTCATTTATAACAAACCCTAGGAAGAAAAATTAACTACTGTATGCATTTTCTTTCTGCCACTTTCTAGACCTCAGCAGAAGGATGGAGTTTTAAAGATTTCAATAAATAATAGAATGGTTTGGTTTGAAAGGAAATTTAAAAGGTCATCTAGTTAAAAACCCCCTACTCTGATTCAGAACACCTTCCACTATCCCAGGTTGCTCCAAGTCCCATCCAACCTGGCCTTGGACACTTCTAGGGATGGGGCAGCCACGGCTTCTCTGGGCAACCTGTGCCAGGGCCTCACCAGCCTCAGAGTCAATGATTTCACTATCAAATGCTTTGTGCCCGTCCAGGTAGATGATGTCAGAAGCTCTTTCTTCATTCACCACTGCTGTAACCTATCATAGAGGGCAACCAAATTTGTCAGGCATGGCTTGCCCTCAGCGAAGACATGTTGGCTGTCCCTGTGCCTTAGCACAGTTCCCAGGATTTGCTCCATGATCTTGCCAAGCACACAGGGGAGACGGACTGGTCTGCAGTTCCCTGTGTCTTCCTTATCCCTCTTTTTCAAGTGGGGGTTATGTTTTCCCTTTTCCAGTCAGTGAGAACTTCACTGGGCTGCCACAACTTTTCAAATGTGATGGAGAGTGGCTTAGCTACTTCATCTGCCAGTTCCCTCAAGATCTCATCAGGTCCCAGATTTGTGCACCTTCAGATACCACAGAGGTTCTGGAACCTGATCTTTTCCTGCGGTGGGTGGTTCATTCCCCCAGGCCCTGCCTGTGCCTCCTGTGACTTGGGTGGTGTGGGGGGAAGGCTTGCTGGTGAGGACTGAGACAAAAAAGGTGTGGAGTACCTCAGCCTTCTCCATGTCCTGGGTAACCAGGTGTCCTGTTTCCTTCCAGAGAAGGTTCACATTTTTCCCAGCCATCCTTTTCTCATCAACACATCTATAGAAGGTTTTCTTGTTGCCCTCAACATCCCTGGCCAGGTTTAATTCTATCAGGGTTTTAGGTTTCCTAACCCGATTCCTGTCTGCTTGAACAATCTCTCTGTGTTCCTCCCTGACTATCTGTCTCTGCTTCCAACCCCTGTAGGCTTCCTTTTTGTGTCTTGAGTTTGTCCAGGAGCTCCTTGTTGATCCACACAGGCCTCCTGGTGTTTTTGCCTGCCTTCCTTGTCACTGGGATACATTGCTCCCAAGCTCAGAGGACGTGATCCTGGAATATCAATCAGTTTTACTGGGATGCTTTTCCCTCCAGGGCTTTATCCCATGGGACTCTACCAAGGAGGTCCCTGAAGAGGTCAAAGTCTGCTCTCCTAAGTCCAGGATATTGAGCTTGCCAAGCACTCTCCTCTCTGCTCTAAGGACCTCAAACTGCAGCATTTCATGGTCCCTTTAGCCCAGGCTGCTTTTGAGCTTCACATTCTCCACCAGCCCCTCCTTGCTGGTGAGAACAAAATCCAGCACAGCAGCTCTCCTTGTTAGCTCCTTTATTCCTTGGAGGAGGAAGGCATCATCAGCACATTCCAGAAACCTCCTGGATT
>NW_008238443.1:105056-114282 GCF_000691975.1 Corvus brachyrhynchos | reverse complement strand
GCCCCGTGTGACACCCAGGGCTTGGGAATGAGTGGCTGCTCTTATCTGCGTATAGAGGGAATCATCCACTCCGTCTTCCTGGTGGGATGGCCTGGAATAGAATCCAATAAAGTCACCTTTAATCCTGCTCACCTCCCTTAAATCCACCAGCTCTCAGACAGCTCCTCATCTGCCCCCAGGAGAGCTCCCTTCACTCCAGATGGTCATTGAGCTAGAGGGTGACCCCCTCCTCATCTTCCCTGCTGTCCTAAAGAGCCTGTGTCCTTCCTTGCTACATTAAAATGTCTTCTTTTGCTTTTTTTTTTCACTCTGCTACGGAGGCATTCTCGGGTTGTGAAGATAATTGTTTTCCAGAAGAAGGAAGAATTATCTGAGGACAAAACTGGACTAATTTATACTCCATTGTCCTCCTTTTTGAGTTCTGAAGAAAATGAAAAGGAAATTGAAAGGAGACAGATAAAAATCCTTAAGAAATGAGTCAGAGAGAGCAAAGAGGGAAATGTGACTTCAGAGTGTGGGTGATGTGGGATCATCCCAGCATGTTTCTCTTAAAATGGAATGGCTCTGAGTTGCCTAACTCTGCCCTTTACAGCAAAATAGTCTCATCAATAATGTGATAATCCTCATTGTGTTCGTCCTATTGCTATTTTCAAGCACAATGCACATTTTTCAAACACAGTCAGCTCTTCAAAGATATAACTGGGCAATTTTGTTGTGAATGGCATTCGATTTCAGAACCTTTGTGGCACTCGCTGGAAGTGCTATATCCACAATTTAGTAAATGAAGCTGTGCCCTAGCAACTGCTATGAATGCAAAGACATGCAAAGACCAGAGCAAACATATACCTCTGTAAATCAATATTTTTTTAGGTAGCTGATAGCATGATGATTTTAAACTCTATTTCTAGTGGAGTCAAGATATGGCAAAGTAATTGTAAGGCCTGTGTCATGAAGAAGGCACTTCAATTTCCTCCCATTTTACTTGATATATGACATCTCCTTCAATATCCTTTGATTATGGGATGACTGTTTCAGAAGATCAGCCTTGCAAAAAGGTACCCTTCAGTCACGTCAATAGAAGCACAGCTGGCTGAATAGTTTTCAAATTACTTTTTCAGAGAAAAATACTTGAGTCATTAAAACACAAACTGGTTGAGCATAAAGGTCCCTTTCAATGAGATTACCATTACCAGAAAAAAAGTGTAAAAGCAAACATTTCAATTTAAAGAACAGCTTTGAGAATTTGCTTATGTGGACACTAAACATGATCTATAGTATGTACTATAGATGAAATATAACAAGTCTTCAGAATTATTGAAACAAAGAATTTGATTGACTCGCTTTTATTTGATTTGAATGAGATTTTTGCTTTTTAAGCCTTTTCTAAGGTTTGAAATTTAGACTTGATTCAAGCCAGTGTAAATGTCAGGAACTCTTGCAGAATGGTGAAAATGTTTTCATTCCCTTTTTTTAACAGACTGTTCTGAATGCAAAGGAGAAACACTTTTCCATTATTACTTTAACATCCCTCTGCTCATTTATACCACAGGCACTGTGCACATCCTCTAACCTTGAGGCACAGGATGCTAATGGAACTTACTGCAAGTTTGGCTTCTGATGAATCACTGCTTGACTGCCTGGGCTAATGAAGAGCCCCTATTAACTATTGCTAGTTATACAGCCAGTTTGACAAGATAGATACAAATATTGAAGTTGGTCTAATTGGCTCTGCCAAAATGCAGTGGTGCATGTACCCGTGGCTCTGTTGGTTGTGAATAATGTCAGTATGCCTCATGTTGGAAGATTTTGAGAATAACCTTTTTCTAGAATAACCATGAGGCTGCTTATGCTTCATTTTCTTCCAAATTCTGTTGATACCCAGTGTTTTTTCATCAGTACAGGTTCTTGTGTGCCTGTAGAACTTGGATGCAGTAGAAGAGGTCACTATGAAAAACAAGAGAAGGGACACCTTTTTATGTATCAGCCTGCTTTGGAGGCACTGAATGACAAACTGTAAGAAAATATGAAAGAAGGAGCTGGAATTTGAAGGTGCTTTCTAGGTCTGGCCTGAAGTCTGTCACAAGTAGTGAGGTGTCACAAGCTGAGATGTTGTAAGTGCACCCCAACAACTGAACCCTGGTGAGGCTATGAGGAGAATACGGCCTGCTCTGAACATGGAAGCATCTGTGCTCTGAGGCTGGGTGGCTTCCTGGGGCCTTGTCTTCTGGAATAGATTGATAGGAACTCTTTTGCACAGAGAACTTCTGTGTCAGTAAATAATTATCACAGTGGTGAAGATACTGTGGTAAAGGGTTTTTAAAAAAACCCTGTATCTGCAACCCAACTGTAAATTGTGAATAGGCCCAGGTAAGGTCACTCACTGATGATGAGTTAATTGAGTGTGGCTTCTCTACAGGCGTCCAAAACCAAGGAACTGCATCTAGTGATGCTCATGGTTTTTTTTTTTTTTGACAGATCTTGAATAATAGAATCATAGAATGGTTTGTGTAAGAAGGGAACTTAAAGACCCCTATCTTGTTCCACCTGCTGCCATGGGCAGGGACACCTTCCACTATCCCAGGTTGCTCCAAACCCTGTCCAACTTGGGTGTGGACACTTCCAGGGATGGGGCAGCCACAGCTTCTTTGGGCAGCCTCACTGCCCTTGCAAGGAAGAATTTCTTCCCAATATCTGGTCTAAACCCTGCCCTCTTTCAGTTTAAAACCATTGCCTCTTGTCCTGACTCTCCAGGCCCTTGTTAGAAGTTCATCTCCACTTCACTTGGACGCCCTTAAAGACCTGGAAGGGGCTCTAAAGTCTCTCCAGAGCATTGTCTTCTCCAGGCTGAACAGCCCCTACTCTGTCATTTGTCTTCATAAAAGAGATGTGTTCCTGCCCTCTAATTATCTTCATCACAGTTCCTTGAAAGGGGATTCTCTTTCTCTCTCTTTCTCTTTGTTTGTTAGAACAAAGTCCAAGAGTCTGGAATTACCCTTAGCACTGAAATACCCTTAATATCAATATAAAATCTTTTTGCAAGTGAACGTATGAGGTGCTTGTGTGCTTGTTTCCTGTGGCATTTTTAGCAACAGCATTTTCCTAGCCTGGCTTCTCATTGTGGATACTTTAAATTTTTGCAGTGTTTGAATGAAGCCACTGGGTAATAAGAGTAGTTCTTCAGTGGTGAAATAAAGACAGTGGAGTAAAGGTGGTCCTTCATAAATGCTTGCAGGATGTTAAAAGTGTATCCCTGCTGCGTACTGTACCTGCAGGGACTGATCTCAAGGGGGACAGGAACGAGAAAATTTGGAGGTGAAATGTTAATAAACACAATAATATGTTATTAGATCAAAATAATTCTGGGCCATGTCTAGCAGCAAGATATCCACCACCACAGGGAAGGAGTGACCCAGAATTTCGTGCCTTGATAGCTAAAAGGGGAAGCTGTCTGCTTTGCTGGATGAGTGTTTCTCACAGCTACAGGTTCCCTTGTAACTGAAACAAAGATAAATAGTGAATACGAGGATATAGGGGAGATTCAGGAAAGTGTCCTTGCCTACCTCTCCTCACTTTCCCTGGTGATGATGTAATTGGTGGCAAGGACAGCTTAGAGCTGCCACTGGGAGGAAATCCAAAGAATTAAAAAGAAAAAGAGCTTCAGAACTACTAAATCCACAAGTTGTGCTCCTTAGGATTTGTGACATGTGCTGTGGCTGGTTTGGACATAAAACCCCCAATGCTCTGAAACTGATGAATGTCTAAGAACTTTAATTTTTGCATGCACTGAGTAATGCATTCTGCATAAAGCAGTCTCCTGGAAATCAGAAGGACCACCCTCTGAGAACAGATGCAGTTTTCAGTCCCATTTATGATTCCCTTGCGCTGAACACCACAGTGATATTGCTAGACAAGCAATCTTGTTCCAGAAGAGATGGATTCTCATTATGGTTTAATTCATAGAGCAATTATTGTTTCATGTGTGATATATAGCAAAAGCTCTACAAAGTTAACATCTAAAACATGGGCAATGTTGAAGAAGGAGGATGTGAAGCTGCTTTGCCTCAAAGACATTATGTTCTATTTTCTTTCCTGCCTTTGGTTTCTCAGGTGCACCATGATAATGGCAAGAGGAAGAATATTCAGTAGAGCTATTATTCTGGAAAGATGAAAGCAAGCCAGCAAAAGAAAGCACCCTCTTCTGTATTCAGGACAGGTTAAAAGACTTCAATAAATTTCTCAAGCTTTAGCACATTTCCCTTGAAATGTTTCCACCAGGGGCAGAAACAAAACTCCTACCAGCTTCAGAGTCAGTTTTGGCTCCATAGCTGCCAGTTCAGCTGGTGTGTGCAGAGAGGGAAGGGTAAGGTGGAACATAAGAAAGGGGGTCGAGGAGAGGGGCAGGAAATAATAAATGAAAGACAGAAAGTGTTTTAATGAGTTGTCATTTTGAACAGCATGATTTTGTCAGTCCAGCACAGAGGTGTCTGCCTACCTTTGTGAATATATAGGAAAACATTTCAAAAGTCTTGTCTGTGTTACTTAGAAAGACTATGGAAAATACATGACTAATCAAAATGGGTTTGAGACTATGACTGGAAATATTATGGAGAGGAGGAGAAGTTTCTTTCAAATACCTCTGAGAGCTCCTATAAAAAACACTTTAGTGTGCCCATAAATACATTCCTGCATTTCTAATGCAAAACACTAAGGTAACTGACTTTGTATTTAAATAATTTAAATATTGTGAATCAGCAGTGTTTGAGAACATGTGAACAAGAATGAGTGAGAAACTGCATCCTTTAGCTCAACAACACCATTCTTATTTTTTTGATTCCTCTCTTTCATTTTTATTTATTGTGTTCCCATGACATTCATTGTGATCTAGCATAAGAAATCACTATATAAACCAGCCAGAGCTTTGAAAGTGTTTTGAAAACTGACCCAAAGTCTTGAAAACATCAAGGTATTCAACTGTAAAACATGATGCATCTTTTAATACTTCTCAGTTATTAGATGTACTTGAAAAATTCAAGTAACACTTACTCAAAATAAGTCTCTTTGAAGTAATTATTTTCTTTTTTGAATTGCAAGGTCCTATAAAGTTGAAATATTTTTGAGAAACTGTCAAAAGAGCTTTGACTTGGAGCTCAAACTTAATTTGCATGCAACACTGTAGAGCTCAGATTCATGTGTTTAGGCTAGCTAGCTAGCTAAAGGCACCAAATCCAATTAAAATAAGATCTTTTGTGGGACAGAAGCAGGCACAGTAATTTTTGAAATGAGATCATGTGCCTAAATTGTCAGCACCTGTCTTGAAAAGTTCCATTGGAACTATAGTGCATATCATGGAATAAAATAAGCAAAGCACCAATATTACAGAAGTCGTGTTTTTAAATGAGTATCATGGGTTCTGAGGTGGTGCATTGTGGCTAGGACAATTCAGAGTGTGCCTGATCCTGGCTGTAGTCTTCCAGCTTGCTTTGTAGGCAGTATTTTATTGTTGCAGCTGGAACATGTTTTCATCAGTAGCAGATATTTTTTGTGCCATTCTAATGAAGTAATTAGCAGAAAGAAAGCCTGAGTAATTATGAAGTTATTACATACTCCTGCTACTACTGTTGTATGTATTACTCCATGATACTGCTGCTCAGCTCTGTTCTTTAATGGAAAGTTCAAATCAGCTCTTAGGAAATAAGCCCTGACCCCTCAGGAAAGCATAAAATGTTTCAAGATTGGCTTCACTCTAGAGTACAATTTTCAGTCTCTCCAATTCTTGCTTGTGGTGAAAGAATTAGTAAGAAAAAAAAAAATCAGTTTTCTTTTCCCTGCCATGATTTCAGCAAATTAATCCATTCAATTTCATAAGAATGGCAAAAGTTTCAATTCACTGTAGAGATATTGTAATGAAAATAAGGTAAAAAATTTGCAGACTGTAATATTTAAAAATTTCAAAATATTTTGCTTAAAATAGCAAATTTCTGGGATTTCATTTGAAAAAGAATGTCATTTGTAATTCAGTATCATTTACATTGCCTCAATTACTGTTTTGGTGTAGATGTATTTCAATCGGTGAAGTAGAAATTTCTTCCAAAACATCCCAGCCTATCCTAGAACACAACTTTCCTTTATGTGCATTTTGCATTTGCTTAAGATCATTCTTATTAACTTTGCAAATAATTGCATGTCCCTTTTACAGAGGTCCACTCTTTTTTCAACGGATTTCAGCTGTTTGTGTTCTTGTTCAGCTCATCAGAACTGACCCCCTTTTCTACAAGATAGGAAATAGGTGTAAATATTTGCAGTTACTTTTATTCTTAGCTGATATATGCAGAACAAATGAAATATGACGAACACCAATGCTCCTATGCTAACACTGTTTGGCACTGCCAGTGATGTTCATTCTCGTGTATCCTTTGCATTTCCCTCATTTTCTTTTATTTGCCTCCAGATGATGCCATTCAAAAGGCATTTGCACGGTTGGCTGTTGCCACTTTGGCTGGGTCTGCATTCCCAGGTCAAAGCTGCCCATACCTCTTCCCCAAATTTTATGGAGACCCTCTTAGCCCTATTTCCCCTGCCCTGTCCTGCCCATCTGGATGAGATTCCTCAGGTGTCCTTAAAAATTTGCTGTCACCTTCAAAGCTGATGAACGTGCCCTCCAGCATGTTCTGTGGGTCACAGAGAGAGTTAAATGACTTGTCCCACAGTAAAACCAGAGTAGCCCACTTCTTGCCAGGCTGTACCGTCCAAACTTGGACACAAGCAGATTGTGGCATAAAAGTGTTGACCAGTCTTGGTCACATTTAGTTAAGTCCACTGCTCCCCCGCGCCATTAATCCAGTTTTTTTGTCACAAAAGGACAGCTGGGTCAGGCATACTGTATCTGTGATAAATCCATGCTGACAGTACCCACTCCCCTTCTACTCTTTCATATGCCCAGAAATGTGTTCCAAGAGGACTCTATTTGTGATTTTACCAAGAGTCAACACGAGGCTGATGGATTTATAGATCATCCCTGTGTTCTTTTCTGAAGGTGTGTGTGATTGGTGGCTGTTCTCCTGTCCTTGAACTGAGTTCTGACTTGAATGACACCAGCCCTACATGCCCAGGCTACTTTACTAAATTTCTCCTTTGCACTCTGTCCTTGCTCCCAGCCATGTATGCTGCATTTTTATGCTGGAGTTCTGCCACGATGTCCTTTTAGCCAAGGCCTGATAGACTGGCTTCTCTGCCTTCACACCAGAGCGAGCTGTTCCTATGGACTGTGCTCTTCTGTAAAGGTCTGCTGGCTTTCCTGCACTGCTTTGCCTTCCAGTGCCCTTTCAGGTCCCCACTCCACAAGTCCAACCCAGACCACCTGAAGTCCAGGCATTGTAGTTTGCTAAAAGATATTAATTTTCTCTTTTCATTAGTTCAACTTTGATGTGAATGTTCCTGTAGGATTCACTCTGCAGGTTCTTGCCTCTTGACTCCTAATGACTCCCCACCGCCCCATTTACACTCTCCTAAACTAGCAGCTCTTTCTGAGCTTTGATCTTTCCTGCATTTCAGTGTGAGATATTCCTGTTTGCTAGATTTAACTGTATTTGCACTTTCCCCCTGCCAGCTTCCCTGATGTCAAGGTTCACTGGTGTGTTTTATTATGAAAAAGTGTTTTCAGTTATTTTGTTCTTATATCAAATACACTTGTGTTTCTATTTCAAAAAAAGCATCTTCCTTGAAGTGATAATTCAGGCGAAGTACTTCCACAACAGTAATATCTTACTTAGTATTTATCCTCTTTATTTTTTCTATTTCAAGATTTGGAGTGAAACTGACTTTTTAAACTGGCAGTTACAAAGAAACATACTTTCCCTCAAAAAGAGGAAATTGGAAACTGAACATTTGTGAGGATTATGAAACTGGATAGTATTTTCACATTTTCTTCTAACGTGGCTATTTGACAAAGCTTTTTTCAGTCTCACCCAGTGTTTGCAATCGAAAGAGCCGGTCAATTTATAGTTTGCTGGCAAGTTCACTCCCTATTTCATATTTACTACAGCAAACTGAATTTATTTAGATGTGTGTGCTGGCTTTGGCTGGGGTAAAGTTAATTTCTTTCCCAGGGACTGGTGTGGGGCTGTGTTTTGGATTTGTACTGAACTCAGGACTGATGATACAGAGATGTTTTTGTTATTTCTGAGCAGGGCTTGCACAGAGCCAAGGCTTTTTCTGCTCCTCATGATGAGGAGACCCAGCCAGGACAGGTGACCCCAGCTGACCCCAGGGAAGTTCCAGACCAGGTGACATCATGCTCAGTGTACAAAGTGGGGGGAAGAAGAAACGGGGAACATTTGGAATGATGGAGTTTGTCCTCCCAAATCACCGCTGTGTGTAATGGGACCCTGCTCTACTGGGGATGGCTGAACACCTGCCCATGGGAAGCAGAGAATTAGTTCCTTGTTTTGGTTTGCTTCTGTATGTGGCTTTTCCTTTCTCTATTAAACTGTCTTTATCCCAACCCACAAGTTTTCCAGCTTTTATTCTTCTGATTCTCTCCCCAGTCCCCACTGGTGAGGGAGTGAGTGAGCGGCTGTGAGGGGCTGGGCTGCTGGCTGGTGTTAGACCACAACAATGTGAATAATGTCTGGCAAATGTTAAAAATTAACAAATACATGCTTTAATACAATATTCTTAAGGATCATGATGAAATATATTTGTTTACAGCTTTCGAGAATCACATATTTGAAAAACAATCCTGAATTTCGAAGATGCGCTACATGAAAAAGTAGACTTTATTATGCACATAATGAAATAACCACCACATGATTTCTCAGAATTCATCCTGATTCATTTAGAAAGCAAAAGATGACTGTTTCCTCTATGTTCTGAATAATGCTTTTATTTCCCCTGTTTAATAGGAGGGAGAAACGATGCTGCAATTGAAGAATCCAGCAAGGAGGAACCAGAGAAATGACATGACTAGACGTGTTTCTTGTGCAGTTGTAGGTGAGGACATATTCCCATGGTCTGTGCAGACCAAAGCTTAAAGGATCTTTGCAATTCCATCTGAAAGTTCAGAGGAAAAGAAATACTTTTTTTTTTTTTTGTCCCCCAGCTGAAACTATCAGGAACATTCCAATGGAATTTGGGAGATCTTCAGGACTGCCTGAAACTAAAACTTTTCTCTGAATAAAACTTTCTCTGAAATAATTTACCGACTCCTAACCTCATTAAAAATTTGTCA
>NW_008238443.1:96069-104998 GCF_000691975.1 Corvus brachyrhynchos | reverse complement strand
AGCAGGAATTCCCTTGTAGCTCATTACTGCATGCAGAACAAGGAGGGGGAAGGAAAACAAGCTGACACTTTTATTAGCAGTTTCCAAAGCTCCTGTCAGAGTTTGCCACAGAAGGCTGTTTAACAAGATGTATAGATGAGATGTAAAGTGCTTTTATAGATTCAAAGCTAAGAGATATGAAACAAAACAAGAAGAGAGATGGCTGTTTTTTAGCTTGGTTAAAGCTGAGCAGCAGCCACTGCTGAGGGCTGTGTCAGGTCTGACTTTTAATCCTGAATACATTAACACTTCCCCCACCCCCAAACCCCCAGGAATCAATAAGATGGGAACTTCTCCACATTTTTTATGTTGTCCAAGACAAGACAAAACCAAGACAGAGTTCCTAGTATGGTCACTGGAAAACTCCATCACCAGAGTAATTCAGCACTGGTAAATTCAGTGCAACATAATATGCACTAAAATGAGACATCCAGTGATGAATGGTAGAATGAAATATAAGCTGTGGAGGGAACTCAAGGCCAGGTGGTCTGTGCTGAGAATAAATGCTAAATCTTCTGCCAGTGCTACTGACAAACATCCTTGCTCCTCACCTGTGTTTCTCCTCATTGGAAGTGCCATTCCTGGGTGGTGCCTGTGCTGGGTTGATGCACAGTTCACTGGTACTGGCATTCTGCATGCTCAGTTCATACAGAAAACAAGCTGGTAATTGCCTTCTGGCGAATGAAAATTATCAAATGTTCCCTTCACATCATCCCCTGCCCACCTTTGCCAGGCTCAGCAGTTTTTTCTACCCAAGAAGCCAATCAAGGATACAGCAGTTAGATTTCAAATGGCTTGGAACTGCCTGCACATCATAAAAACAAACCCTTTAAATGTTGTCCCAATGGCATTATCTTTGGGCTGCTTCTACACAGGTTTATTTCAGTCCATACGTGTGGATATTCTGCTCCTTTTGGATGTGATGTAGTGGATACTCACATCTACCACAGAGAACTGTTCTCACACTCAGCTGAAAACTGGGAGCATAAGCTGGACACCAGAGTTGTACAAAACTTTGGACAAAGTTGTGCCAAAGTACAGTAGCAGAAGTTACTCAGGGAAATTGTGTTGTAGTTACTCACTAAATGTATGTTTATTATATACAGACTTAGGTATATTGGTAAGAAATAATAATAGATAATTATATGTAGGTGTCTAAGTTGTTCAAGTATATAAAAATTTAGATATGAATAATAATTGAAATGTGCATTTATGTCCCTAAATATGGCTAAATGCAGAAATTTTTGTTCATACATTACTAAATATGTTTACATGCATATAGAAATATATGTATTTATATACATACATGTGTATCTATATGGTCAAATATCTAGATACCCACCTATTCGATGCAAATATTTAACATGTATACATATGGTTGTTCTTTTGCCATGAAAATGACAATATTTTTTATACTCTCAGGATAAAAGGGAGTACTGTTCCCGTGCTCCTTTGTGACTCCTTTTGGTCTGTTTCTTTTATTCCTTTAATCCCCAAAAGATATTTTAAGACTACTTAAGAGCATGGTTCTACTGTAAAGTAGTTTCCAGATCCAAGATGGTATTTTGTTTATCATCAGGCCTGGGGAGAGACTTTTTTTTTTTACTTATATCAATGTCTAGATAATGTGCATCTAGATGGGAGGAATGAAGACATTTCTGTTAGGGGACATGTTGTATTATTCAATATATTGACACTCAGGTTTGATAACAAGCTTGAAGCTGTGCCTTAGCTCAGAAATGTTGCTCCCTTCGGCAGGACTGCAACAGCAAAAACATCTGCAGACGTTGTGCCGCACCTCTACCTGTGCCACCAGAACCTGAGCTACTGCCTAACAGGAATTCTTTTCCAACATAGATTTAAAGTATTGTGGAAAAGGTATAGCAAAGGTTGATTTGAAATTCAAATCCCACCACGATTTCATTGTGGCTCATTTCCAAAAATCCACTAGACCCTGAAAACAAGACATGCAATTGTTTTTTCAAAGTGTTTTTTAAGTATTTCTTTGAAGATTTTTTTTTTAACAGAAATGAAAGAAAGGAACAATTTTTGAATGCCCAGAATCTGTGGTGAAACCTGTCTTTTTGGAATTTTTTAGAGTGCAGGAGGTTTCTGACAGATTCAGACAGTACTAATGTCTCTGTAGTTATCAACTTTAGCTCTTTCCTTGATTTTACCATAATTTTTCTGTGCAACACCTGCCTTTCTTTTTGTTTTAATTTTTTTTTCCTCAATAAATAAGTATAATGAAGAATCATATTTAATAAGAAAGTTCAGTGACTTAAAATATTTTCATGCTAGACCCCCCCTCCACCAACAAACCCCTGGTAACCAAGAAGCCTCAAGAAGTTTCCACTTATGGAAATGAACGTTCTCAGTCACAGCTTGCATCAAAATCATACAGGGAGCACAGGCACTTAAGCTGTGGTATGGATTGAAAATCTACTTTCACCAAACCTCTTTGGTTAGCTGTTTTGATATCTTTCATTGCAAGTATAGCATAACTTTTCCTGAAAAAATTTTAATCCAACTTAAAGTTGCTCAGATTTCTTTCTTCTTTTTTGGTGTTTTTTTTTGGTTGGTTGGTTTTTTGTTTGTTAGGGGTTTTGGGGGGGGGGGTGGTTGTTGGTTTTTTTGGTTCTTTTGTTGATTTTTGGTTGGTTGGTTGGTTTGGTTTTCGTTTGTTGTTGGTTTTGTTTTTTTTTTCCTTTTTAAGATGGAAATAATATAAAACCTTAAAAACTAGGTATTAGCTATGGTTTTAAGGAAAAAATTCCTTTCCTATTATCTTGGGCAACACAGGACTTATGAAAAATTAGATATCTGCTCTGAAAATATTTTTTTCACTTTCATGTCTTAAGAAGTTTTGAAAAAAATAAAATAAAATAAAATAAAATAAAATAAAATAAAATAAAATAAAATAAAATAAAATAAAATAAAATAAAATAAAATAAAATAAAATAAAATAAAATAAAATAAAATAAAATAAAATAAAATAAAATAAAATAAAATAAAATAAAATAAAATAAAATAAAATAAAATAAAATAAAATAAGAAAGAGAGTTTTGCAACAGAAAAAGTAAGAAAAAGTAAGAAAAAGTAGAAAATTTGTCTTATTTAGTAGTACTTTTGATAGTATTGATATATGCACTCTGGAGTGCATTCATTTAAATAGAATAACTTCCTTTACTTCTTTTTTTTCACTGATTTTGTAATAAAGTAATATCTTTTGACCATAATATTTTTAAAGCCCTTAGGAGCATTATAAAAATGCTTTTCACTGTCTTATTTCTGAGTATCCTCTGATCCTAGCATTTGCTTATTATTGGAGGCAGTGGTGAAACCTCAGTGTAGCAGTGTCCAATTTCAGGTTTGGGAGCCTTTGCAATGCCTCTGGTTCCAATCCAATGGATAATCATCACTGCCTTTAGCCTTTCCCTCATGTACTGAATTATTGTTTCTTTTTAGTACTCTCTCCCTTGGATCATCTCAGTTCCTTAAACTGGATTTAAGGGCATTGGCAGCCACAAAACATGAAGTTAAGATTAAATTAGTTTGGAGTATTGTACACCATCCTATGTTCCCTGACTGTGATGAAATGGATAGCCTGAGAAAAAGACATATCAGGGCAAATCCTCTCTGCTGTACTTATGCAAGAGTTTGCCCTGTAACTTTGCCTCACAGCACTAAAAGGTGCCCTGAGCTGCAGCCCATGGGCAGTGTGGGGCAGTGTCAGGGCAGCCCCTAAGGCGTGGAGGGCATAGAGATTATGTCACCATACCCTTAATATGCCTTTTCACATCCAACTGGCCCTGTTGATCTGTGCAGAAAAGGCAGGCTCACCAGGAAATGAGGCAATTCTGTCATATCCCTTGTCCTCCTTTGCACCATTACTTGCTTTGACAGTCCACTGTACAGTTTCCTTTCTTGTAGGTGCGTCGAGTTTCTGAGCCATAGAAGAAAGAATTGTGTGATCTCTCATGATCTTGTTCTCTTCTCTCGAGGTCAAGCTCGCCAGAAGGGCATGATGTCCTCCCAGCTCAGGTGAGACCCCACCTGCAGTGATGCCTCCAGCTCTGGGGTCCCAGCACAGAAAGGACCCGGAGCTGCAAAAGAGGGCCATGAAGATTATCAGAGAAATGGAACCACTCTGCTGTGAGGAAAAGCTTGAGTTGGGACTGTTCAGCCTGGAGAAAAGAGCCTTCCGGGTGACCTTGCTGGGGCCTTACAGTACTTGTAGGGGCTACATGAGAGCTGACAAGAACATGGAGTGACAGAACAAGGGGCAATGGCTTTACATTGAAAGAGGTCAGGGTTAGATGGGATATTAGGGAGAAATCCTTCCCTGTGAGGCTGGTGAGGCCCTGGCACAGGTGGCCCAGAGAAATTGTAGCTGCCCCATCCCTGAAAGTGTCCAAGATCAGGTTGGACAGGGCTTGGAGCAACCTGGGATAGTGGAAGGTGTCCCGGCCCACAGTAGGAGAGGTTGGAATTAGATGACCTTTGGGATTCCTTACAACCCAAACCATTCTATAATTCTATGGTTTAAAACTAGCCAGTATAAATGTGGAGACTAGGAAGGAACATACCTTCCAGAGTGAAGCAGAGTGTGCCCTAAGGAGTAGCTGGTCTGTTTTAGAACACTGAATTGGACCTGCTGAGAGAAGGGTTTGGTTTTGTCTGATAGATGACCCTAAAGAAGGCTGTGTCTGAGCACGGGCTAAATTGATGTCATGGAGACATGGGAAATCACAGAGGAACGATTTTCTCCTCTTTCTGCAGGATACTGCACATTACTCCTCCCTTAATCGTTTTTTCTGTGCAGAAGATGGGGGAAGGTACTCTGGCCCAAGCAAAAGTTGGAAATACTTCAATCCATTTGCTTTGTACAACAAAAAAAGCTGGTCCCTGAAATTGCTGGAGTGAACAAATGTTTTCAGTCTGCCCTGGCTTTCAGAGGTACCACAACATCTGCTGCTGCTGAGCTCTGTTGCCTTCGGGTACATGGCTACCTGGGATTCACTGAATAGTTCTGTGGAAGGGAGAACATTTCCTGGTGCTGCTGGTGTGCTGCCTGCAGGAAATCACAAGCAATAAAAGCTTCCACACTGTGTGCAAGGCTAAGAATTATAGTGGGTAACTCAAAGGATAGGGGTATGGGGTGTGAAAGGAAGGTTTTCTGAATATCATTGTTCTGTCAGTCTTTATATTAGAGAGATTTAATTGACCCTTCCTTAGTAAAAAGCCTTTTCTGACCAGAAATACATCCCTTTGGTATGAAAGGCAATTTTGAGCAGGAATTCTAGGGTAAGTTGCAAGTTTAATCCCTTCTTTAATCTGTAGGAAATAAGTATCTGTGCGCTTTTTGCCTGTGCCCTTTGCAGGACCGTGTTGTGCTTGAGTGTCTTGCTCAGCATTATTTCTCTGCACTAATTCAACTTGTAATATTCAGCCCTTTTTTTTTTTATTTAAGTGTATTAGGAAGAAGAAAAAAAAACTAAAAAAAAAATCTACTTTCATCCTAAAGAAAATTATTTTTCCTGAATTTCCTCTACAGCTAATGGAGAAAAAAAAGTCTCTCCAAGCAGTCATTCTGTAGTGGGCAATGGACAATGTGTTGTTTCCAGGGAGGAATTACAGGTTCAGAGAAAAATAGCGCTTCTTTTTTAAAGATGAGTTGTTTGAAACCACCTGCTCTGTTAAAAAGCCCTGTCTCACGACACAGAATCAAGTCAGTTTATTGAGACTTGTCATGATTCACCAGCCTGTCTGGACATTTACACCTAGTGATAGAAATGGTTCCATTTCTCTCCCTGCCTAGTATATTTCTTTAAAAATAATCTGCAGGAGACAGCAGGTCATTTGTGCATTCAGATTCAGATATGTATTTTCAGAAGCAGGCAGAAGGATTTGTGAGAATGTGCACAGAAAGAACATATTGGATACAGCCAGTGCCTATAGACAGCACTGCTGTTTTCTACATTTTAAAAGAAAATAAAAAAATTAAAACACCTCCTGAATGCCATATGCTCAGACAGCAGGTTAAAGAAGCTGCACAAAAGCGTAGTACAAGTACAGTGAAGTGCCTCAGAAGGTGTGGTTTTGGTAAGAAAGAAAATAAATTCCTTTGAGGCCAATTAGTATTTAATGAAAGAATTTATGAATAATGCCTTATTCAACAATATGTTGAAATATTTAGTTCCGTTAATATGGATATAATTACCCAGTTTCACACTGGAGAAGTGAGCTTTTAAAGACTGACAATTTGGAATATTTAGAAAAGGATTATCAGAGTCTGATGGAAAGCTTGGGGTGGGCAGGGGGAGAGATGGAGGACAGCATAACTTCATCATTTCTCATACCCATCCCTGTCATCTTTACTTTGAGGCAGAAACTGCAATGAGGCAAGAGGGTGGAAAAAGTCTGAGGAATGCCTGTAACAGCACTGTGTGTGCCAGGTTCTTCCAGCAGCACCCCACAGCCACCACTGCATCAAGGAACCAGATTGCTCTGAACAGGTGAGCCAAAAACTGGAGTTCAGACCACTCAAAATGAGCTCATTTTCCAAAGTCATGCAGCAATATGATCTGTTGCAGTCACCTTAAAAAAAAAAGGTGTCTGTGTGTGTGTGGTGGTTGGTTAATATTTCCCTGTAGTATTTTAATAATGAGCTGTGTTTGGCAACAGCAAATGAAAATGCTGCAGACACCAAGACGTGGCTGTTTATGATTCCCTTTAGTCCACAGGTTAAGAAACAAGCCAAGTCAAGGAGCTGCAATGCCCACACTCTCCCTGTTTGTTGAATATATTTATTTCTAATGAAAGCATCAGAACCTATTCAGAAATATGCCAATATATAATATGCATAAAACCAGTAGGGAAATAATGAAATTAATTACTTGTGCATAAAATGGACATTATTCTTCTGCAACTTGCCTAACAGAGAACAAAGCAGTATAAGGAACACAATGCAAATTACTTGCTGAAAGTGTTTCCTGTGCTGATTGTTGCCAGGCTCTGGCAATAAATGTCAGGGTCTGGACTTGGTACTGAATGTTTGTGTCTTTCTTGCTATGTTTCTCTGCCATTTCCCTGAAGCACTTTTCCTTCACTGCTTGAATGGAGGTGATAGGGGATTGAGGGGGCTGAATCAGGAATTGCAATTGCCATTAGCTGATGGAGAGGAGACGGGACGAGCAGGAGGTGGAGCTGTGCAGATGCACTGAAAAAGGAAGTTTTTTGCCTGCAGCACAATACTGAATTCTTATGATGTGTGACTGGCCAGGATTTCTTTTTCCCTGATCCATCCTCTGTGTATTGTTAGCCTACCACCCATAGAAATACTCCATCCCGTCCAACCCTGGGCATTCCATGGCATGGAGAGATGTGTTACAGAGCAATCAGAGGTGGCCTGATGAGTTTAAGACTGCATTCAACTGCTGCTCCTGAGTTCAGATTATTTATAGGGAGCACAAAGCAAATCCTCCTGTCCAGACTGTCAGGGACTGATAAGAGCCACAGAAACAAAAACACGCAAACCCCAGATATTTTGATAGGTTTTATTTCCACTCCCCTGAAGTCAAAATTTCAACAACTTCCATTAAAATGAAAAATGGTTTTGCTGGACCATTTTCTTATCCTTTGGATATGTCATCTCTAATGATCAAATTTGAACTAGTCATTAAAATATAAACGTCACAAATAGCTCTCATTTTAGACATTGTAATTTTGAACTGCAAAGGATTAACACTTAAGAAGTGTTGGTATAGATTCTTAAACTTTGTCAAAACAGGAAATCTACTCATTTAAATGCTTTCCTGCAAAAGAAGTTTTAAGTTCACTGATTCCACATTTCTTAATGGAAAAAAATTTCTGGGAGATGAACCCACAAGATCAGCTTGCTGAGTAGCATTAATTCACAGATAGGGGCAACAGAGACAAGGCCACACTATTCTCCCATTTCAGTCAGTGAGAACAAGGCAGTGGTTTGCAGCTGTATTTGCTTATTAATAATTTTAGGATGTCAGTTTAGTCTCTGCATTTTCTGACAGCATTTGTGACATCAGATTTCAAGATTGTGAGAAATGTGAATTGTAATAACCCCTTCTTTTTTCTTGGTTGGTTTGGTTTGGTGGTTTTTTTATTTTTGGGTTTTTTGTGGTTTTGGGGGTTTTTTTGTTTGTTTTGTTGGTTCTCTTTTTTTTCTTTTTTAATGCATGAAGTTTATTTAAGGTATTTTCCATATTTTTGCTGCTAAAGACATAGGAGGACTTTTTGGTTGTCAGGCTCCCACCTGTGTGATTTCCATACTTCAAACAGAGAGTTTGCTCATTATTGCAATATGATGATTCTTGCATTTTACTTCTGCAAAAACACTGTTTTATTTTGGTGAGAAATGGGCCATGAAATACAGATAATCAAGATTCAGTGCTTAAATACAGCTAAATTAAGGTTGCCATGGAGGAATTTTGACTAATTCCTCTGTAGTTTGTGCGCAACCTGGTGATTAATGCAAAATGAAAGTGGCTAGAGAATGACTGTATCCTAATAAAAGCTCTGTTTGCATGCCCTGTCAGTTCTCTGCCTGCCTTGTCATGGTATAGAACTGCTCCTGTGGTAATGAATTGGTTGCATCCCATCACACACTGCAGCAGTGTTTTGAGTGCTCACGCTTCTGCTGATGTGTACCCTGTCCCAGTGTCATAGGTTAGCAAGCATAGTCCCGGAAGGGACGTCCTTGCTAAGGGGTGCTTACAGTTTCCTCTGGGAACTGATAGAACCTATCAGCTGGCCAGTTTGAATATGGACAAGTCTCTAAGCCATTTAAAGTTGTGATCACCTCTGTGATCCACATTTAAGAATAGGCAAACTCCCCCCCCAAGCTCTCTCT
>NW_008238443.1:84033-95682 GCF_000691975.1 Corvus brachyrhynchos | reverse complement strand
AGAGATGGACCAGATGAGGACTTTTGCTCCAAATGGGAAAGGAGAAAACCTCAGTCCGTAGAGATGAACCAGATGAGGACTTTTGCTCCAAACGGGAAAGGAGAAAACCTCAGTCCCTAGAGATGAACCAGATGAGGACTTTTGCTCCAAATGGGAAAGGAGAAAACCTCAGTTCCTAGAGATGCTCCCAGAGATAGTCCTAACGATGAAGATGATGAAGACCCTTTGCTCCCAGGGAAGGAGAAGGGCCTCTGTTTTTGTTTCTGAACGGCTCAACCTTAAAATTGTACCCCAAAAAACTTCAAGAGTGGACCCTCGAAAGCAGTTGCGGGAAAAGCTGCAAGTCGGGGGAAAGGACTCACACGCAGGCAGAGAGACTCCTCTTCCTAAATGGACTGAACAATATTTGGAAGTGGGCGGCTGTCTCGTTGTGATAATGTTTTCATAGCATGAGCAAGAAGAGACTTCTCTTTCTAAATGGACTGAACAAGGTTATTATGGAAGTGGTAAACAGACTGAACATCTTAAGGGTTGTCTTTTCACATTGTCAGTGGGAGAAGGGAGGAAGGTGGGGGGAGGAGGAGAGTTCTGAAGGTGGTATAATTTTTTTTTCTTCTTTTAGGTCTGTTAATAAACTTCTTTATATTCTTTCAAGTTTGGTGCCTGTTTTGCATTTCTCCTAATTCTTATCTCACAGCAGATAAACAGTAATGAGTATTTTGGACCAAACCACTACACCCAGTTAGAGACAAAGGGCTGGCATCAGCAGAATTATAATCACCTGCAAGAAATCAAAGCAATGGGTAGCTTTGCTGAACCCTTAGACTTGCTAACATTGTGGTTTTATTGTCATTAAAAGTTATTTCTTTCCTGTGTCACCTCAGCAGCAGAGTGTCTAGTAAAAGATTTTTGTAATCACTGGCATTTCCAATACCAGATTTCCTGCTCACAGTACAGAAGTTTCAGCACAGACAGTTGGGAGACATTTTGATGCAGATTTCTGGGCAAGCATTTTTCCTATACATACAAAAAAACCCCAGAGAAATACAGGTTGATTTGAAGTCCTGTATCCACCTCCTTTCCTCTACATATCAGAGGAATTTGGATCCAGGGCTAAAACTTTCATTGTAAATGCAAAAACCATTTTGTGACCCTTTGGGGTCATAGTGTCGTCTAAGACTACATCTGCACCAGCAGTTTTTCATGTATTAACTGCGGCCAAATATTATCTAGGAGTTCAAACATTCCAGATGATTAATGGCTTTATGGGTTTGGGCTATACTAATATTTATATTCCATGTATTTTCTGCCTTTGCAGCAGGAACAATGTGTGAGTGTGGGAAACTAGCTCAAAGTTCTGGGCTGTGTCAGCCACTGGCACAGCTTGGCTCTCAGTAATGGCTGTGTTACAGCAATTTAGAAATGATCCATATTATACAAAACCAACTTCATTTTATTTAGTACTGTATGTACAATTGTAGCATGGATGGATTGCCAGAACCATGTCTGTGGCACAAGAAGCAATGGAGATTGTACAAAATTAATGTGAAGTCCCGGTTCCAAAGGGTTCACCATTCCAAAGGCCAGTAGGATAAGAGGGAACTTGTTAGAGAGGGGATATGTGTGTGAGGTGGCAGGTTTGTAAAGCAATGGGATGTTTCACCATGGCCAGTCAGCAAAGTATTGTTAATTATACTGAGGAATACTTCATTTGCATTTCCCAGAGTTGTATTCCTTTTGCATATTCAAATGAGTAAAATAATCTGCATCTGATGCACTGATAATTTTTGAAAAATTGGTGTGAATGCAGTAAAAGTTCAGTGCAAACCAGGGCACTGATTATCCACTGGCTGTGTTTGCTCCTGGGCAGCAGTCAGCAGTAGCACATTCAGGATGGAGGCCAAGGTGTTCTCTCCCTACTGCACTCTGGCAGTATTAAAATTGCCTTGCTGAAAGGAAACACTTTAAATACTGGCATTGAGCTTTCCAAATGTGAAAAGAAACCTAGCAGAACTCACGTAGAAAAGATTGGTGGGATTGTGTCACATGAAAAGGGGAGATTTCCTCAACCCTTGTTTTCCAATTTGTCTGTCAGTGCTCCAGGAAAGCCAAGACCCTTGTGCCCCTCCAGTCTATCAGTGCCGCATTACAGGAGCCCTTCACTGAACAGCCCTGCTGGGTTGGAGGGTTTTTCAGTGACTTTTTCAGGGACACACCCCAACAGCACCAGGGAGACCCCTGACGAAGGCTCTCCCCACTTTATCCGAGTCTGTTCCCCACTGCTGGCGACTGCCAGCGCCCGGAAGGACTCCCACGGACAGTTCATGGAATAACACTCTCCTTTAATATAGAATTGTGACAGGCTGAGGTCCGAGGAGCGTCACTGACAGTACCTGACTGCAAAAACCTGTTCAAAGCGATGCACAGACAAGCTCTACACCCCAGTAAAAGTACTCAGCACGCACAGAGTTCTCACCCACAGGTGTCCCTCCAGGGGAGAAGGCAGGTTCAGCCTGCTGACTGATCCCAGCAGTTACCATGGGATCTTCCCTAACTTTCCCCCATTCTTGACTTATTTTTATACTATATATGCACATTTAGGTGGGGTTTGAGTGACTCAGGTCATGCATACCCTTGTTGCTGATGGTATAAATTTCTCTCCCCTGGCTCTCAGACAGAGCCAATGAACCACAGAGCAGGTGCCCAGTGAGGGGTGGTTGGACCCTGGGGCGGTAACGCTGGGATGGAGGGGCATGTTAATGTCACAGGCTACAATGAGCCCAGTTCATCCAGAGAGAGCGATTCCACCGCGGCTGCTGGCTCACAGCAGGACATCTCCTCCTCTCTCTCGTGGCTGACAGGTGCTGTGGGGTTTATCAGCTGCAAAGAACCATCGAATTCCCCTCCCTGCGAGGATTCCAACAGAGCCTGGCCACCCACCCTCCGTTCCATCCCCCTCAGCAGGCGCTGTGGGTGCAGATTTTGGGTGTGGCAATCCCTGTGGGATAGGTCTTGAGCGTTCCAGCCACATTCCATCCAGCGACAGCAGCTGCACTTTATCTTATAATTTCTGTACTGTTACAACTTCTGTTAGGATATAACTTTTCAGTTTCCTCTGATTTTACCCTCAGCCATCTTCCACTGTCAAAGCTCTCAGCATTGGCTCAAATCTTTAGGCATCTAAAAGGATAATAAAACTCCTCTTAACTTGGAGAAGGATCTGCAGCCTGAGGCAGTAGCATGTATTTATGTAGTGCTTTCTTTGCAGCCATGGCAGAGAGCTGGAACTGCCAGGAAGGGGAGCTATCCAGTTTCACTGTGGTTATCAATCTGCCTTCCCTCTGGTGGGACCTGTCCTCATGCTGCCAATTTAGGGGGACATTCAGGTGAGCATCCTGACTCTGAGCAGGGGAAGGGAGCTCCAGCCCCAGTTCACTGGCAGAAATGGGATCTGGGTAACTGTGGGGCAGAGTAGAGGCTGATGTAGCTGAAAGAGGCCATCAGAAATAGGGGGCTTAAGAGGGAGGGAGGGGCTGAACACCCTTCCCATCAGTTTTCATTGCTGTTTCAGTTTTGCCATTCCTCTTAACACTGTTTTGCCTTCTTATACCTGTACCTTCATTTCATTTTATTTTCCCCCATACTACTTGTGGGAATAAAAACAGTTAAGTATAAATTACAACCGTTTTTATTTTCTAGCAGCTGAAGCACTGGGGAGCAACATGCAGGGACCAACTGGGCTGTAAAGCAACACAGCACAAGCACAGTCTCTGCTCATGACAATTTACAGCATAAACAGGCAGAGCTGGTGCTTCATGATAGGGCTCGTAGAACCACAGAGACCTAAATTATCCTTCCCCAAAATAGAAAAACTCCCACATTGCAAAACTGAAATCATTAGCATCACCTAGTACAACCAGTTGGATAATGAGCAGTACACAGTGCAGCACTTCCAAGTGAAGAAAAACCCCATAATTTCTGTGGATAATACATTTTACCACTTAACAGCTTTCTTGCATAGAGTCAATTCTAAATGTTTTCCGTTTCAGTTTTCAGCTCCTGAGTGCTTGCATAGGAAGTCAGTGGCTGCAGATGGGACTTCGCCATGGGAGGCAGTGATCCATTTATCATCCAGTTTTCCTGGAGATGAAGGAAGGTTATATCTACAGTGCAATCTGTAGAGCAGTGGCAAGTTATTTAGGAATTATAGAGTCTTGCCCTGTTTCAAGTCTGCCCCGACACATACCTTAGGAACACCAAAAGACAGACAAAAGGCTCACAAATTAAATAATTTGGCACCATATTCCTAAAACCAAACTTGCCTATGGTGACATCAGTGTAGGGTTACACCAATCCTGAGATTATGAGCACCTGTCCTGCCCCACAGGACATCACTGAGAAATTTGTTCTCCCAATTTGAAAGTGGCCTCACTACACATTAACTTGAAAGGATTTAAGCCTCAGGAAGTCTCGCGATCATCCAGAGGCCTTCTGAATGTTTTGTTTCCTTTGTTCCTTTTAGTTCAGAGTAGGACTTTAAAAACCAGTGTATAAAATGTTAGTTTCATGATCAAACCTCGCCTTTACTCAGTAACACAGCACAAGGCAGGTTTCTATCTTGTTGGCATAAACTGGTTAGGTAGAAGAGGGCTTGTAGCTAAAGCTTGTCTCACTTGCCTCACATATTTCTTCCTTGAACTCTGTGAAGTCCAAATCATTCTGTACTGTAACGTGGCAACTTCCAGCCACATCAAAGGCCATCCTTTAAGGGCTGAACCCCCTTTTTGGTAAAACCAATGAATCCTGCATTATGTGATAATTACAATCTTCACCCTGTTTGTAGATGGACAGGTAGAAGTTAGATATTCCACCCAAGACAGCAATTTAAAATGCCATTGTTGTAATCAGAGAGAATCATGCATCTCCAACAGCAATCTCATACTAACAGAGAGCAGGAAGAACTGGTCCTTGGGAGAACCTCTCTGTCCTCTAATTCAGGGAGCTTTACAGAAAACCACAGAGAAGAT
Source organism: Corvus brachyrhynchos (assembly GCF_000691975.1). Lineage (NCBI taxonomy): Eukaryota > Metazoa > Chordata > Aves > Passeriformes > Corvidae > Corvus > Corvus brachyrhynchos. The sequence continues at coordinate 90,655 of NW_008238443.1, read as the reverse complement.
TATATGGGGCAGTAGTGAAAGGCAGCACAGCCAGCTGGGTTTACAGAGGAAAAGTCCTGTTTAACTGATGTCATGTCATTCTAAGGTAGAGTCACCCACCCAGTGGATGGAGGGAATATGGTGGATATAATTTTCTATATTTAATGAGGCTTTGGATACTGTGTCTCACAGCATCCTTCTGGACAAGTAACCCAGCTGTGGGATGAGTGGGTTCATGGTGTTCTGGGTGAAGAACCAGCTGGACTTACACTTGTAGTGAATGAGGCTATGCCTGGCTGATGAGAGGTCACCAGTGATGTGACCACAGGGCTCAGTCCTAGGTCCAGCTCTGTTCGACATTTTTCACTGATAATCATAATGCCAGAGTTGAATACCCCACTCCAAGGCTGCTGCTCATCCCAAACTGGGAGGTTCTGTTGGCTCCCTTGAGGGACAGGAAGCCTTGCAGAGAGATGCAGAGAAACTGGAGTGAGCTTTCTGGGTTGTCTGGTTGGGAGAAAAAGAGACTGAGGGGCCACTGCTCTTGGCATCTTCCTACGGAGGGGCTGTGGAGAGGGAGGTGCTGATCTCCTCTCATGGAATCATAGAGTGGTCTGGGTTGGAAGGGACCTCCAAAGGTTTCCCTGGGACCCAGTGACAGGGCAGGAGGGAGTGATTCTAAGCTGCACCAGGAGAGGTTCAGACTTAACACAAGGAAGCATTTCTTTAGGGACAGAGTGGCCAAACACTGCAACAGGTTTTCTCAAGTGGTGGTCAATGCCCCAAACCTCTTTCAGAAGCATTTGGACATTGTCCTTAATAACCTGTTTTCACTTCTGTTCAGCCCTGAAGGAGTCAGGCAGTTGCATCACATGGTGTTTGTAGGTCCATTTTAAATGAAAAAGTCTTAATCTATTCTATTCTACTGATTGAAATGCCTTCAGTGTTGGAAAACTCATCTAAGGGACACCTAATGCCAGCAATGGTTTTCTCCGTCCAGTGCAGATTCAATTTAGGGGAAGACAGCCATGCTCTGAATTTTTGGCTGGTGAAGAATTAGTGGATTTAGACAGTAGAATTAATGGGATTAGGAAAGAAAGTAGAGTAAGACCTAGAAAAATGAGGTAGGAGCTGTTGTAGATTAACAGTAAAAATTCAGTTATCATCAGTCACTTTGGTCAAGTCACACCTGGAACCAATGGAAAATCTCCATGAAAATCTCTCTGAGGACTTTGGTATTATGACTGTTAGCAAATCCTTCCTCATGGTATACCTAAAACTCATCTGACGAAGTTTATGTCCTGCCCTTTTCACCACAGAAGTGGCAAAGAAATCCCTCTCTTCCTTTTAGCTACCCTTTACATATTTGCAAGCAATTCTGTTGACTGTGTTCCTGCTTCTAGGATCCTTAAGCTGTTTGAATAAACCAGGCCCTTTCAATGTAAAGGGTCTGGGGAGAAAAAGAAAAATCTTCTCTGCTTGAGTAAAACTGATGACTGTCATTGTTTCAAGTGGATCTGTTTCCTATACCTCTTTGACTTTGTGGAGTATGCTGTCCTTGGGTAAGGCAGGCAGAGATGAAACATGGAAGATATCTTGAATTTTCTGAGATCCTGATGATTGAGGGCATAGATCCTACAGTCAATCACTTAAACCAACAAGAAAATATCTACATTTAGCTGTATAAGGCAGTGAGAAACAGGAGTTTACCTTTTAGAATTTTGTTTTAGAGAGCTTTCAGAGGCCTTGCTGAGAAAATCTTTCTGCTCATTTTGCATCTCTCCTGTATTTTCCCATTAGAGACAGAACTTAGGACCAAAACTTCCTTGCCTTGATATCTGTGCCAGATGAGTGTCCAATCCTTTGTTTTTGTCCCCTTCATTCTTGTGCATTTTAAGATACTTCCCCCAGTATCATCTCCAGGCCACTGCACAGACACACACCCCCTCCCTTGCTTTGGACAGTTTGATATATAGAGCATTTAATCCAATTTATGATTCTTTCCCTTGTCTCTAATGGACTGAAAATGGTAAATGTTCTGACATTAATTATGTTGTTTAATATTTCATATTCTGTGCTCAGAGAAATCTACTCTTACATGTGATTTTCCAGCTTTCCTAGTTCATCCCCTGTCCACAGGTCACTTTAATTCTAGGATCAGCGCCCTTCTCCATCACTTTTTTAAGGGTACAATGATTACAGATACACACTAAGGAAGAAACTGTTTTCTCAACCATTTTTATAAATGCAAACATAATTGTATAGAACTCTTGCCTTAAACACAAGAAATTAAGAGAAGCTGGTACCTTTAGTCTGGATTTGTATCTGTGTAAAAAAGAAAAGTTTACCTCTAGATGTCAAAAGGACAACAAGAAAACACTTCTTGTGTAGCATTCAAGAGGATGAATTGAGGTAGAGCAACTGAGGTAAAGCAATTGAGGCAAAGCTGTGCCAGGAAAATAGCAGTTGGTGTGGCAGCATTTTTATAAATACTTCCCTTAGTTGGAGTCTGCTGAACCTTACAAACGTGGGATCTTGTTCTGTCAGCAGTAAGTGTCCCACCATCACAGACTGTAGCACTTCACACCAATGTGAGACTTTTCCCTAGCACTGTTTGGGTATGAAGTCCTAACAGTAATAAAATCTTTTCAATAAAATGATAAACCCAGCAGAGACAGAGAACACTCTCCTTTAATGCAATTCCCCTTTGAAAGGCTGCAGGAACTGGAGAACCATTCGGCTTTTCTGAGAAATGCAGCATATGTATCTGTGGTGGAATATCCAGCTGGATAAAGTGGGATTTTGTCCCAGTGTCAAAATTATGTACCCTGCTTTCCACTTCGACTTCCATGGAGATGAAGGCTTTTCCATGTGAGTCTCTCCTGGAGTTATTTGTCACAGTGAGCTTCAAACAGCTGTGACGAATGTACATCTTGAGATGACCTGGAATATCTAAGTTTTCTGCACTTTCTCATTGTCTGCCATGACTTCACGGGTTTTGTTGATTGACCTCCTATTGGTCAGATACAGGGATGTCAGCAATGTTATTACGTTGCAAAATCTGATGTTTTCACAGTTCATTCGGCCTTTTGGGGACCATCATCTGAGCAGGAGCTGACTGTGCCTCACACCTCTGTCCCTGAAACACCTCAGCATTCTCTCTAGGGTGGTAAAGCTTGCAAAAGATGCAATTTTTTAACAGATGGTAATGTATGGACAGCATAGACTTCATCCATCACCACTCCCAGAGTCACCCCTACTCTTTAGAATGCTTTACTTGCTTTTTTGGAGCAGCCTGTTGTCTGAGAGAATGTCAGTGGGGTGGGAGGAGTGTTAGAAAAAGCTGTCAAGTAATCCTTCACTAAAGAGAGGTTTGGATTGAGCAAGGCTGAGGACAGCTGGTGTTTCCAGCTCTGCCAGGAGCTATGGGAGCATCTCTATACAAACTGAGACTGAATGCCTCTTTTTTATCAGTAATTTCTCCGTTTATCAAGCTCAAGTATCAAGAGATACTTTCTTGAGCATGGTGTAAATAAAAATAAGAAGGACTGCCAAGTGACACTACACCAAAAGAATTATAATGTCCTTCAGTTCTATAAATTATCATTTATTAGCTGGAAAGGTTACACACCATTCCCCAACTCGTGTCAGAGATATCATCCATCAACTTCTACCTGCCACAATCATTTAGACATGATGGCCCAACAAGACAGAACTTTCATAGAGTTTCTTTTTTCTTCCTTTTTTTTTTTTCCTTAATTTGCAGAAATAAATTTTTATTTTCTTTATTTCTAATTTAAGTTCTGGCATATGTGGTACAATGCAATCAGACAGCCATGAACCATGCAAGAGGAGAAGCAAATCCTTAGCAAATGAGGCAGACAAAAATTTGTTCCTTTTCTTCCTAAGCACCCAAAGTGTTGCCAGAGAGAGGGAGGATTTTTGGGGGTTGCAAAGCTGCATATATCTGTCCCAGGAATCAGCCTAAAACTCATATTTTACTTTGCCTTTACTCTGTGGCAGAAAGGGAATGGCAAAACCAGACATGATGAGTGATTTCAGGGGCCCAGTTCAGCCTGGTACCACAGGTTTGTAAATTCAAGTGTGTGGGCACTTTTGTTGGTTCCAGTGGATTTATTCACATGCTGTGCACTGTGCATGCCCCTGAATGAATGCCCTGAGGAGATGGAACCACGATCTGCAGGTTTTCAGGCTGAGATTTACAAAACTGCTAAACAACACACAAATCTGAGCATGACTCTGGATTGCATGACTGCTAAATGAATATATCTCAGAACACAGAGTTTAAGTGTGGAATGCAGAGCAGGGTGCACCTAAACACACCCCCATCCTGTAGCAATGGCTACCACATTTTCTGATCTCTGATCTCTGGATTCTGGTACAATTTAGAAATTAATTTAGAAATTAATCTGGCCTTTCTGTTTGATGTTTTTATCAGAGTGAGAAACTTAGCATTATCTACTCTCTCTTCTTACCCTGCCGTTGTGATGAAAGGGAAGAATATTCACATTATTTGCATTTGAAAAGACTCAAGAAATTGGCAAAGAAATGGAGTTATTCTGTCTCACACAAGATGGGATAAGGGTCATCATCAAACCCACACAGAGCATATCTGTGCTCATTAACAGATTTTCCAAAACAGTTACTAGTACTTGTTCAGTGTTCTTGGCTCTTTCTTTAAAGGAAGCAGGTTCTTGAAAGGTCTGGAGTGAATATTCAAACATTAGAACATCAGGCATTTAAACATTAGAATATTTAAACATTAGAACTATACAAGATTCCCAGAAAGCCAGTGGTGAGAGTGATAACTTTGCATTAAAGCTGATTAGCAGCTGAATTTTTCACAAAGACATACTGAGGAAACTCTAAGACGGAATTATTTAAAATGGAAATTGCAGACACAACTAGATTACAAAAGACAATGAGCTAGAAGCTCAGCTGGTACAAATCACTACAGCATCATTGAATTCAAAACCCAGCTCAGTGCTTGCTGGAGGGCATCCATGACCTGATTCTGAAGCGTCTCACAGAATTTGTGCTGTGCCATTTCAATGGTGCCAGTGAAAATTATGGTCTTCCTGTAATCAACTTACTAACGACTACACAACAGAATTACCGGATTGTGTGCAAACTCTAGAGTTGGGTTTTTTTTTCCGTTTTCATTGCACTGTTTCTGTTTAGCTCAGATAACAATAAAAAGTTTTTGAAAGGATATATTGTTTTGTAGAAGGTACATTTTAATTGCTGGGTTCATGATTACTTTTCTCCTTATCAGCCTTATCTCCCTGCTCTGAACAAGAATATCCATTCCAAAACAGTGGCATGGGGTCTTGTGACCAACACAGTGAAAGGTGAAATGACATTTTCAAGAGGTGAGCCCAGGTTGAGGGCCTGCAAATGTGTGAAAGGTTTAGGTCATGCTCTTTTCCTTCAGGCAAAAATGGATCTTTTTCTTGTCCCAACAAGGTTGGTCCCTCAAATTATGACATATTGATACTTTAATTTCACTTCTCACAAATCTATGAAGAGAAACGTAAATACTTTTTAGTTCTCAAAGAGAGAAAATATCTACATTCTGTGTGTTGAGAGAACAGACAATCCTTTCTGTGGGTTTATTTTTATTTTAAAAAAGGGCAAAATCCCTGGCATTTTGGTAAGAAAACAATTAAATTGAGAGTACAGAACTGCTTTTCTCTTTAAATTGTTCCAATAAAACTAACATAAATTATGTTCAGGTTGAAGCACTGATGAAGAGAGGTCATTAGTTTGTAAGCAATTGTCCAAACTTTGCAGCAGCTAACTTTGCAGCTACGCAGAGTGCTGGAGGTCCTTTGGCATTAAGCATTTCTAGAGCAGGTGCCTTCCCACTCAGGTCAGTCAGGAAGAAGCATATCCTGCTTTGTCCAAGGGAAAATGCTAACCACACGCTGTGTCATCAGTCCCTTCTGGAAAGAAGGAACACTGGATGATTTACAAACGAGCCATTGAGCCTGAATGGAGCCTGAGCAGTGGAGGACAGAGTTAGCACAATAGGCAAAGTTCTCATTGCAGAAATAATTGCTCCTGTTTCTCTGGTGCCTGCTGTAACAGTGCTCCACTGCTAGAAATTCTCGGTAGAAAAGTATCATTAGGGATGATTTCCATTTCAGTTTCCTTTTGTTATTTAATATATATATTATTTTTATTTTTACTTTTATTATTCCTTTTCTATTTCCATTCTTGCTCCCTCCAAACATCTCCTGAACTGTTCCAGCAAACTGAGGGTAAGTTTGTGCTTCCACTGAAACTGGACAATGGTTCTCCTTGCAGGGCTCTGTTCTCCCCCTGCTGTTCTTACAGACTGGAGAGGGTCCAAAGGAGGGACAGAGGTGATCAAAGGTGTGGAGAGCCTGTGCCGTGAGGGAAGACTGGAGCAGCTGGGTCTGTTCTCCCTGGAGAACACGAGGTTCATCACATTATTCCAGTACCTACAGCAGAGATACAAAGGGGACAGAGCATCTCACAAAGAGCCATGTGGGGAAGACAAGGAGCAACAGCACAGCTAACACTGGGAGGGGTTTTGTGTCAACGTGAGAAAGCACCAGTAGGAGCAAGCATTTGCTGGAACAACCTCCCAGGGGTG
>NW_008238443.1:77998-82392 GCF_000691975.1 Corvus brachyrhynchos | reverse complement strand
TTCCTGGAGGTGAAGAGCTCCAAGTCCATGGGTATGTGCTGGCAGACAGATGATAGAGAAACAAGCCCGGCCACTGATGGGGGAGAGAAAATGCCTGGCTTCTTACAAAAGGGCAGTGATGCTGAGATGCAAGAGATAAAGGGAAATCTGGCCAATTTGTTCTTCAGATTCATGAACCATTCAGACATTCCCTTGACAGAGTCATGTTCTTTCCCAGTATGAAAGGGCTGCACACTCAGCTGTGCTGTAAATAGGAGCAAAGTGCTTCTTGTCCGTAAATTTGAGGTAACATAGAAATACATAAGACGGAAACCAGCACTTTTTGCGTATTTCTAGTGCCTCTGCCATCTGAACATCCAGTGTTCCCCATAGCACAGCCTACACATTTCCAGTTCCTGTAGGACATGATTTTCTGTTCATAATCACCAGAACAATGATGAGGGTGCCTATTTGTTAATTACACATTTTATGTTGGTTTAAACAATTTCTGGATTCATGGGAGCTGAATTTATGTCGCTGCTCAACTGTTGGGACAAGGAAGCGTTAAGCTTGAGTTTGAGGTTGCCATGAACAGTTGGCAATGATGTGTGTACATGTGTTGCACTCCCCCCACCAGTCTGCAACCCACAAACCATCCAGAATGGTGCACTAAATGATGTTTACATGATGCCTTTGAATAGGGCAGGGTGCAGTCAGAAAAAGAGAAATGAAGCTCAGACATGTTTTACTTGGAATTTAGATGTGATGTGATCTAAAATGCAGAAAATTAATTTTTTTTTTGTTCAGAAGGGTTATATATTTTGGTCTCAAAAAGCAGATTAGTTTAAAATGAAAAGATTGGTAAACATTGTTAATAAATGTTAAGAAGGTTTGGAAAATGTCTCTTATTTCTTATTTTGGAATAAATGGTAGGCAACTCAAATTTCTCTGCAAACATGAAAATAAAAAATATTAATTGACTTCATTTGGGAATGCATTCTGTAATTATGGTATTGGCTCAAAATTTACCGCCAACCTCTTCCTTCAATATGCTCGTTATAAAATGTCTAAATCCAATAAATCACCATTAAATCCTTTAAATTCATTACTATCAAAAAGAAAAAGGAACTGCCTGATAAAATGCCATGCATTTGGGTTATGAGTGTGTGCAGGAGCTGTCATAACACACAGCGATGGTGTCACCCCTGGAGCCCTTGTGCCAGTCACACACCCCTGGGGTGAACTGATGCTGAAGAGCCCCAGTAGAGCAGTGAGAACTGAGCACAGAAACACCCTCAGCACCTCTCTGTGCAGTGCTGGCCCTTCAAACACTTTCCCAGGTCCCACAGCTTGCAGCCACAGCCTGGGGCTCGCACGGAGCCATCAGTGTCCTGGGTCTCTTGCTGGGAGGTTTGTGATAGTATTGGTGGGGGTTTCCTACTCTGCCTCGGGAAGGGGTACACACTGATGTTGGTAACCCCTTCCTACCTGGCCTTGGGTCCACTGTGCTGTCCCTGCGCTCTGCCCCAGCAGCGGTGCAGCCACGGGGCTTCACCCCACCCAAAAATAACTCCTGGCACTGTGAGCTGAAGAGAAGCTGCACCAAAGCAGGATGTGCTCTCTTGCTTGTGAGACAGCTGCCCCAGGGCTGGAGTGGCCTGGGCTGGACAGAGCCCAGGGGAGCCTGGAGACACTGCAGTGTGTGGCCAAAGCAGAGATCATGTCCCTGGTAGCAGCAGTGTCACATTTCCTGGCTCAGAACACAGAAGGTACAGCACAGTGACAGCACGAGGCTGAGGGGATGTGAGAGTCACCAGCCTGCTGCTGTGGGAGAACCTGCTTTCCCTGTGCAGTCGGAAGAGGTGTGGAGGATCCCGCAAGCCATCCTCAGAATGGGCTTTGCTGTGGCTTTTGCTTGTGCTGCTGCAGATTTTGGAGACAACTGCACATAAAAACATGCCGGAGAACCAGATTTGGGGCTGACGTGCTCTGCATTTCCAGCATGGCTCATTGGCAGGGTAAGGCGGTGTCAGTTGCCTCTGCATCAAGCTGTGATTCTATGAATACTTCAGAAAGAGAGGATTTTTTTTCAGGATGATTACACCTTCGTTCTTACTATGCTTTTTGTGACATTTACATCTCTATTTTGTAAAACTTCAGAAATCTTAATCAGCTTTGGCCCTGTGAAAAGTTACTAATATCAGCAAAAGTCATCATATTTTGCATGCAAAAATACATAATTTTTGACATTTGGGTACAGAAAGAAACTCATTTCTATGGCTGATGACACACAGAGAGGGCACTTTGGTGTCCTGGAGCCTATGTATGCTACTGTTGACTGAAAAATAGCTTTTGAAGTAGCACCCTATGGCCCTGGATGGCCAAACTAGAGGTCCAGGAGGCTAGACAGGTGTTTACTACAGAATCTTTGACCTTTTGTGCCAAATAAAAATTACAAATTCTTAAAACTGTGTATTTATAAAAGAAAAGTATAAAGGAGAAGTGTTGTACTCTGTGTGTGTGTATGTGTGTGTCATACCTTGAACATATCACATTACAAGAACACACCCTCTGAACATCCATTCTTTTTTATGATCATCACCCATGAGGAAATGCCATGTAAAACTTAATTCTTTGTTCATAAGTACCTCACCTACTGACAACAATTAGAACTGCTTACAGGGCCTCAGTTGCAAATGCAAAACATTCAAAACTCGAACTAATTGGTTATATTAGAAAACACACTTTGCTTTTCTCAAGAGGCTGATTGTGAGCCATTTTATGAGCTATTCATGAAAATATCCTGGGGCTGTTTGCATCAAGCACTGGGATTTTGTTGGAATAGAATGGGGAAAGTGCACCATGAGTGGGGAAGTAATTCCCTTGCAAAGTATGTGCTTGGAGGCTTACTTAGGTCAAAAGAATTTATTTTTTATTCCATGGGCTGAAGAACTGCCCATCATCTGCTTTATCAGGAAAAGAGGGTTGAGTTTTCAGCCTCCCTCAGAGTCATAAGTGACTGAAACTGAAGGGAAAGGGATTTCCCCAGAAAAGAAAGGAGTGTTTTGAGGAGCATGGCAATACCTCTCTGCAGAACTGACCATTGGCCAAGAGAGGGTCCTGCTGTCCAGTGCCACAGCCCAAGGTGTCCCTGAGGATTTGCCACATCCTCTGTCTTCTCTGGTAGTGCTGCCACAGACCCTGAGCACAGCAGAAGGGATTCCAGGGATTTGTCAGCATGGGGAGGCAGAGCATGGGCTCCTACTGATATTTCCACTCCAGGGGTAGCACTTCAGGCCAGCAATGACAAATTCTGCAACTCTGGCTTCACAATTGTTGCTGGCAGTGCTGTGAGAGCCTCTCAGCAAATGGAGAAAACACCTTCAAACAGCATCTGGCAGAGTTAATGAATGGGTGGTAAATTACTTTGAAGGGGACAGATTATAAAAACCTCTGTGTGTGAAAATAAGAGACTAGGAGTGAAGAGGGAAGGGGGAAGGGATAACAGGAAAGGAAAAAGGAAAAGAAAGAGGAAAGGGAAAGGGAAAGGGAAAGGGAAAGGGAAAGGGAAAGGGAGAGAGGGAGAGAGGGAGAGAGGGAGAAGATAGAGTTCTGAAATTCTGATTTTATCAAAAGGACATTTTCTGACAACATATATATTTGCTACAATAAGTAGCCCTTTCCCACATGCTTTTGCTTTCTAGCTCTTGCTATTAACTAAACACTGTGAATTTTAAAAGAGATAGGAAAAAAATTAGTAAAAGTTTTCCTTCAAGACCAAATATCTGCCAAACGCTGAGTGCTATGGTTAATGGCTTTTGAACATTCACAGGAACAATCAAAGCATTAAAGTAATTAAACAGAGCTCTTAGAATCCAGCATAAGTTGCACTGTTAAAGACATTAAATAGATTCACATTGTACTGTGTGTTTTTATAGTCTTGAAAACAGAGGCTTAATACCACTATTTCATGCACACATAATAACAGAAAATGACAGCCCATGCCTTTTTGTTCTGATAAGTATTTGCTGCAGCAGCCACCTTTCTTGTAAGTAAAGATGTGTTCAAAGGCCTTTTTCTCCCCTTTTCTGCTGAAAACTGTTTCATATCAAAAAAAGGATTAGTCCCATATGTAGTCTTTTCTTCTTGTCAAGGAATGAGCTCAAATCTCCAGGTAAATATAAAAGGATACAAGATTTTAAGAAGTCTGTACGTTACAGTGTTTATGAACCTGACTTGAATTCAGTTTTGATTTCTGAAGAATTTAAAATTTAGCTGAGAATAACACAGCCTCACCTTTCCTTAGTGATATGTGAAAGGCCAGAACAAGAAAAGAGAATCTGACTTACTCTGCTGGTGCTTGGTGAAATCAACACGGACTGGGAAATTATTGTTATTAGGGAAAGAATAGTTTA
>NW_008238443.1:71937-76915 GCF_000691975.1 Corvus brachyrhynchos | reverse complement strand
GGGGGGAGGTCCCGAGTGCTGGAGAGCTGGCTAGATAAATGACACGCACACCGATACGATTCAAGCATCGTTCTCCCTTTATTGTTTACATATACAAGCTTATATCTACTTTTGCAAAGATTCACGCCCAGTCCCTCTAGATGGCCTCTAATCCATGGGGGAGCCGACCAGTGTAAAACTTTGCCAAGGACTTTCAGGGCTGCCTGCAGCCAGGTGCTCTCCAGGCTTGCCTGCAGCCAGGGGCCAGTTCAGGAGCTTTTCTCAGCAACCGTGGGTTGTCCAATCATTTCAGGGGTATCGTAAGCCTCTGTTCCACAAGGAATCCCTCTACACAGGTAAAGCAAATTCTGTGCTGGAAGAGTCTGTCCTTCTAAATCAGTGTGATTGTGTGGAGGGTTTTACACCAGGTTTGCACCTAAATTGGTACTAAAGTAAATAAGGACCAACAGAGACCTAAGGTTTGCATAACAGAATTTAGTCTGACAGATAACGGAGCATAAATTAAATGGTCTTTCCAACCCAAAAGGCTAATGAGAAATGTTGATATTTCTGCTCTCCTTCATTGTTTACAGTGTAGCAATGTATTTTATCAGATTTTGGAATCGCAGCTCTGAATTGTGGCCAGATTAAGTTATGTAAGTAGTTGTTGTGCGTTTATAATTGTGGAGGTCAATATCAGTGTAGCTACTTCTGGTAATACAAAAAGCTCTTTCAAGATATGTCTTAAGAGAAATGGGTTTTTCCTTTTCATTCTTAACTGCAAAGCCTTCTCCAGGACGTACAGCAAACAGGTTATCTAGATTGTCTTTTCACAGTAACAGAACACTCCCCCTTTAATCTGCCTGGATTGCACAATTCTCATCTGTATTAAGGAATTTCATTTAGTCTCTGCTGTAAGTAAGTGATTTCTGTGCAAGAGGGTTGATAAAGGATAAACCCAAATTAACAAGAGTGGTATTTCTTAGGGCTACCATTACTCGTCACACACTTTGAACAAGCCATAGCATCAAGCCCAAAGCTAATATGGCTCCTTGTTAAATATTTCTGATGGATTGCACGTCCTTGTGTGAAGAGGGAATTCGGACTTAAAGCCAGTATTTATGCATACATAAGCATTGTGCATGAACATTGCACGTTCAGAATGAAAACCAACTATCACCTGTACAGGGTAAACACTGCAATAACACCAACACACTTCTCCCATCAGGTTCACAGGCAGCTTAACCAATTCTGTGCTTGCAAATAGCCTGTTCTGGCATCTGTTGTCGCTCGGAACCGGGGAAAGTCACACCTAGATACTGCAGGACCATGACAATCTCTCCAAATACAAAGCAGTCTCCAGGTCCCATTGGGGCATGTGATCCCTTTCCCTCCTCCCCTTGAGGCTATTGGCCCAAGGAAATGTCTATCCTCGTCCATATCCCTCCCCTAGAGATTTCTATTGGTCCCCAGTTAAGCCATCCCCATTGTAACACCTCTCTTTATAAGAGGTTCCCTGGAGTTCCTGGAGGTTGGTCTCCTGTGAGTTGCCTTCAGTAAGGTTGGTTTACCTCCTGTGGCAAGCCTCCTTGCTACTTTTTATGCTTTCCCTTGTCGGGACTGCTGACAGCCACTGCGCCTGGAGCTTCAGCTCCCCTGGGCAGAGCTGAACTCCTGAGGAGTAGCTTTAAAGCCAAGAGCCTCCAGCTGCTCCCCCCTCCTGTCGCACAGCACAGGAGCCTAGCCTGGGCAGTGGTCAGTGGCGGTCATTGCGACACAGAGTGAAAACCAAGTATCACCTGTACAGGGTAAACACTGCAATAACATGAACACACTTCTCCCATCAGGTTCACAGGCAGCTTAACCAATTCTGTGTTTGCACATAGCCTGTCATCGTATCTGTTGTCGCTCTGAACCGGCGAAAATCACACATAGATACTGTAGGACCATGAAAATCTCTCCAAATACAAAGCAGTCTCCAGGTGACACAAGTGACTACAGCAATCTCCAATAACGTAGCAGGGAACCCAGATCTGTTGTGTTCTCTTTGTCATTATGGGTTTGTAATTCACAGACTCACAGAAGGGCTTGAGTTGGAAGGGACCTTAAAGACGCTCTAGATCCAGCCCCTCTGCCATGGGCAGGGACACGTTCCACTAGCCCAGGTGGCTCAGACCCTGTCCAAGCTTTGGCAAATACCCAAGGACACCTTTTCTGTTTTACAAGGTCAGATTTCCATGCTCCTATTCACAGATGGCTCCAGTCTCATGCAGAGGATTGCTGGCTTGGTCACTCTCATCTCCACAACCCAGCAATGGTCCTATTTTGGATGGCTCTCACTGCTCCCAAGGCCCCAGGGACCAGCTACTGCCTTTGCTCCTTCCGCTTTCCTTTCCAGGATCAGTGATTTACTGCTACTTCCTCCACGTCTGAGACAACTGGAAGAGATAAGGGACTGCAGATGCAGCTTCTGACAGAGAGCTGATAACACTCAGCTGAGTATTTTCTCCTCATGCCACTACGCTGTCAGGCTGCCTACACAAAGTTGCTGCTGCTTGGAAAGGGGCAGGTGTGAGCAGCAGGACTTGATGCTGGCTGGATGCTGGCTGGAACATTTCAAAGAACTGGACAAAAGCAGCGTTTTGTGGAAGGCCACCTTGCCCTTTGCCAGCAGCACAAGGTGTGAAGGCTCCTTTGAAGGCCATCTCTGCACAAGGACAGCCTGGCCTTCCAGTACCTCTGCCAGTACCCAGAACACCTTTCAGGCTTTGGGGATGGCCCTGTCCCTCACTCTGGAGAAGCAGGTTGCTGTTAGAGCTCACATATCCACAGTTTCTGGCTGGATTACCACGTTTTACCACAGACAGCCCTTCAGACAACAGTACACAGAGGCTCAATCTGCAATAAAAGGGGATTTTTTTCCAACTTTTCCTTTGGACCAGTGTGCAGCAAGCACACCTGGGCCTCATTCAAGTCTCTGTGTGGGCTGGTAGTCAGCTCTGTTGGGAATTTAAAGCTTTTACTCTACTTTCCACAGCAAATCGTGGAGCAAACTCAGCTGCACCAAACCCCAAATTTCACTTTAAAAATTACAATTTTCATTTTCCTCTGTTCAAGCCATGAAGAAAACAAACTTTACTTGAGGGAGCTGGAGGCACAGCGTCCTCCCAGATCGTTCATGAACAGAAAAATACCCCAGGGGAAGACTGGCAAAGCCAGAGTTTCCTGATACTTTGGAAGCTTTGCAAAACCTTCCCACCTGTGGTGGTACTGCACCCTCCTGAATTCCTGGGGCCCTCACTCACCTCAGGTACAGTTTGGATGGGAAGGGGCAGGAGGAGGGAAGACTTTGCAAACACTGTCACGAGGCCAGGGCTGTTTTCATTTATGGTGACATGTTGCAGTACGTAATCTTTTATTTAATGTGAGTGAGGGAGGTGCTGAAGGGCAAAAATTCTCAATAATAAGGATATCTTCCACTTACACAGCAAGGTAAGTGAAGGGGAAAGTGCAGTCCTATCTTTTATGGAACGTGTTCAATTTTTAACACATTATTTTTGTTGAAGACATACCTAGACAGGCTCCCACAGTATCCTCACATCTGTTTTGCCACATTTCTCTTTCTTTTTCATTGTGCACGATTTCTCCTCACCGGGTGGCTCCTGGCTGCAGTTCTACACTCAGGGGAGTCCCGTTTTCTCAGCAGGCCTCTGCAGCGAGTCTGTAGCCAACGTGTGGCTCTGCTGCCATCCCAAATGTGCCATTCCCTTGCCCAGCCTGGCTGCAGCTGGGGCGGATCTGCTGGGCACGGCTGGGGGCTTTCCCCCAGTCCCTTCCCCCACCGCCAAAATCCTCCAACATCATCATATTTACATCTCCTCATTGATTCGAAAAACACAAACTAACGCTTATTTCAGTTTAAAAATTACATTTATTGCAGGTTGTTACACTTGCATGGCTGATAAATACACAAAAATCAAAACAAGATAAAAAATTACATTTGTTACAAATTGCTACAAACACAATTAATATACAAATATCATTTTAAGTTTAACAAAACTAATTTATTACAGATTGTTACAACTACTCTGATTACAAGTACAAAACACCAATATACCTATCTAAATAACCCTACACCTACACCTAAATAAACATAATTATATAATTGTACAACTCTATACATACTTAAAAATAGCTGTAAACTTTGAAAGCATAACAATATACAGACATATATATTCAATATGATACATATCATACATATATAAAGAGATACGTATATGAAGATAACCCCCCTGTATACAAATACACAAGTACCAATATACTATTCTAAATAGCTCTGTGCCTGTAACTACATCAATGTATCTACACAGTTACACAGCTATATACATCAAGGTGAACATAAGTACATACGTATGATTAAATATCCATACGTACATATAGATAAATGTAACTACAGATATAACTGCGCACATACACATACATATAGAAATATCAATATCCCTGTCTTTACCTATCTAAATATCCATATAACTACTTCAACCTTACTATGCAGCTATAGAACTGTATATATAATGAAAATATACCTAAATACAGACAGAAATATAACAATATACATAAAAAAATACAAATGTAAATATACCCATACAAATATCAAGCCACCTATCTAAATGTCTATGTATTTATATAATTACATAAATCTATAAATATATTCAGAGGGATTGCAGGCACCGATGCTCCCAGGCTCTCCCTCGGTTTCTTCCTCCCGTGCAGAGCAGCTCTCCTGGACAGCGACAGCAGATGGGACACCTGGCAAGCAAAGGGAACACTGAGTCAGGATCGGGACGTTTCCCTTGGCAGCAGCTGCACTTCCATCAGGGAAGAGAAATCTCAGAGCCTCCCCAGGAGGCTTAGAAAGAAAAAGCAGGCCCAGCGGGCCAGGCTGTGGCGAGCGCAGCCCCGGCGGGACCGTCCCGCAGCCCCCGGCAGCGCGGCACAGCCG
>NW_008238443.1:67874-70007 GCF_000691975.1 Corvus brachyrhynchos | reverse complement strand
CAACTCTTCTCATCTCCCTCCCTGCCAGAGGCAGGCTCAGAGCAGCCGCCTCAGAGCTCTCTAAAGCAGTGTGGGCTCTCTCCTTACCAGGCTCCTCGGGCTCTGGGGAACTGTTCCTGCAGCTCTCGGTGCCAGGCAAAGCTCCCTCTGCTGCAGCCCTGTTCCCAGCCTCCCCTCCTGAAGACTCGGCAGCAACATTAGCATTCCCCTTGAAAGAGAACCAGAAAGAAAGAAACCCAAAGATCACTCCATATTTTCTTGGAATTACTTCAGGGGTACAATACATCAGAGCCTGCCACATTTCCTTCTCTTGAGAAAGAAAATGCTTTTGAAAACTGCTATGTATGAGATTACAGAAGACAGAAGTTCATCACACTTGGGAATGAGATAGTGGGGATCCCAAAAAAATCCCACTTGCCACCTTGACTCTGCCCTTCCTGGCTAATAAATCTGCAGCAGGCAGTGGGTCTGCATATTAAACAAAACAGAGAAATTCTTTGGCAAAGTTGTAGGCAGGCTCAGGGCAGCCGCCTCAGAGCTCTCGAAACCAGTGTGGGCTCTCTCCTTACCAGGCTCCTCGGGCTCCAGGGAACTCTTTCTGCAGCTCATGGTGCCAGGCAAAGCTCCCTCTGCTGCAGCCCTGTTCCCAGCCTCCCCTCCTGAAGACTCAGGGGCAACACTAAGATTGACCTGAAAAGAAAACCAGAAAGAAAGAAACCCAAAGATCACTTACTGTTTTCTGCAGGGACACAGTAGATCAGAGCCTGCCACATTTTCTTCTCTTGAAGAAGAAAATGCTCTTCAAAACTGCTGTGTCTGAGTTTACAGAAGACGAAAGCTCATCACACTTGGCAATGAGATATTGGGATCCCAAAAATCCCACTCGCCACCTGGACTCATGGTCCCTGACTGAACTGTTCTTCCACACAGAAGCAGCCCCTGGGCTTCAAGGAGTCCTTAACCCTTTCATGTCCAGCATCATCATTGTCCTGCTCACCAATCACACAAGTCATGGGGCCTCAAAACCAACACATCTGCCCCCTAAAAGCTCCACTGCTCACACACTTTCATCCCTTGTTCCTAACAAAGTCTGGGCTCCAAAGGCCTTCAACAGTGGAGAAGATTGACTTCTCAAACACAGTCCAAAAGCTGCCAAAGCTTCCACTTCATCACCACAAATGCCCCTGCACCAGGGATTCTTCCCAGCAAAAGGAGCACCCAAACCTGGCCACCACAGGCTCACACCTCTCATCCTCACTAAGGGGGGAGACTTTGTCATCCCTCTTCTCTTAGAAATCTTGCTTGACCAACAAGAATTCAATCACTAAATAATCATGAAATCAATTCAACTAAAGAAGCCTTTGCAGCAACGTTCACAAGCTCTCAGCCCAGCCCCTTCATTCCCACGCAGTGGAGTTACCTGAGCAAAGGAGACCTTTCAGCCACGGATCTCCTGATCTCCCGAATCATTTGCTCGACCTGAAGGCCCAGATCCGCTGAAGGCAATTCCTCTTGCCCAGGTGCATATTGTGACCCGCTGGAGGCCGTCGATGCTGCACAAGCAGCGCTGCCAGCTGGAGCACTGGAGGCTGAACTGCCCGGCGTGGCTGCAGGAATCCAAACACATTGGTCAGGCTCCCGAATGTCACAGATCTCTATTGCTGCCTTGCAGCAAACTCAATTCCCGAAATGTATTCCAACTTCCCAGGGGATTGGAAGACTGATTTCTTCCTCTCGAATAGTGTTTCTTCTAATTGATGGGTATGTATATTAAAGGATGGATTGTAAGGATGGTCTACACACACAAAGACTTTATAATCACAGCCTTTTCCACTTCCCCAGCAGCTTTTGGATGTGGCTGCTTCTGAGTTTCTCATCCCAACAGACCACAGAAAGTGGATTCACCCAGGAAGAGCCCAAATCTGCAGACACACATGCTAAAATTCAACTGTGATTGTATTGTAAAAAGCAACCTTGTGGGTGAGGCCGTATTCTGCAGCTGCAGCAGTTCTGGGGACACACAGAGCTCACTGAAATTTAATAGCCTTCTTTGCAGGAGAGACAATCTGCAAACTCTGCAATATCCTGTCAGCATCCTAGTTGGGCTTCATTCCAAGGAAGATGGGGGTGCAC
>NW_008238443.1:64099-64650 GCF_000691975.1 Corvus brachyrhynchos | reverse complement strand
AGGGAGGGAGGGGAGAGTGGGAAAGGGAGGGAGAGAGGGAGGGAGAGAGGGAGAGAGGGAGGGGGGAAGGGAGGAAAGCAGGGAGGAAGGGAGGAAGGGAGGCCAGAGGTTGCAGAGTTGTGCTTTCAGGAGGAGGCACAGCAGCTCCTTGACCCCATGACAAACTGCCCGCCTCTCTGGGACGCGTTGTGCCAGGCTTTGTACAGCTGCCATACCTCTGCTCTTTGGACCTCCAGCACTGTGGCCTCTTCTCCATCTCCTTGCCAGGTGTCTGGCACAGAGGGGGATGCATCCGGATCGCTTTCTGCCTGGGGCTTGTCGGCTTCTCTTCCTGCAGGGCCACTTTGCTCTTCCCTGTGCATCTCTAGAAAGCAAAAGCACATGCAGCAAAGTGATGACTTGGAAGACAAGAACAAAGAAAGCAAGACCCCACACTGCTTGGCCTCTTGATGCTGAGGTTTCTGGGGCCCTGAGTCCCAGGCTGGGACAAGGCTCTGCTCCTGCTCCTACCTGTGGATGTGTCCGTGGGCGCTGGGGTCTCCTGCGGTTCA
>NW_008238443.1:61775-63627 GCF_000691975.1 Corvus brachyrhynchos | reverse complement strand
TGCTGCGGGCAACTTCTTGGCCACCCTGAGGGAACAGGAAGGCAGCGTCCATCAGCAGGCCCACATTGCTCACGGCCGCCCCCAGAACTGGCCCCAAGCAGGGGGCAGAACCAGGTTGTATGTTAGTTATAGAGGTTCAGTATTTAGATATTTGGGGAAGAACAATGTAAGGTTGACTTTTGTTTCCGAGCATTGGTGTAATTGCTCTAGTGGGTGTATGATACAGTTTTTTCCTCATAATTCTTCTTGTGACCAATAGAGTTCCAGTTCTTTTGGAATCCACCTACTTTAGAGCCATCAGTAACAATCGTCCATCGTGTTATGTCACAACTGTTCTTCAGTTTGCATTTTCTTATCCTTTTTTCCTTAGCTTGTTCCTCGTTTACATCCTCCCCAATGCTGTTTGTTCCTTTCTCACAACCTTCCCATGGAAAAAAATTTTTCCCTGTGTACATGCTCAAGTCCTTCTTCTGTCTTACGTGCTTTGGTTCTTCTGTTTTATGACTGGTTCACAATATGTCCATTTTCTAGTAAAAACATGGTTTCCACATTTCCCCCTTTCTTTCCTTGAACCAGCCATATGCTATGTATTGATTTCTGCACCATTCTAGAAATGCAAGTGATTAAACATGGCAAAACAATCAATAAACAAATAAACACACCCCCTATAGTAAGAATGTGTTTGACAATATCTTTCAACCACCCAGTAAGCCCGAATCCTTCCAACCATGTGTCTAGTCCGTGTCCTGTCGTGATCTTTTTCATGTTCTCCTGTATTTCCTTAAGCCTTCTATGGATGGATACAGAATGATCAGATAAATTCATACAACACGTTCCTTCAAAATCCTCACAACCATGTCCCTGCGCTAGCAGCAAAAAGTCAATAGCAGCCCTATTCTGTAATAATGCATGCCTTACACTGCATCAACTAACACGTCAGTGATAATGTTCGATGCGATGTTTTAATTGTTTGACTGTCCAGCAAGCCAGCTTTTCTAGGTTACGTAAGGCTCTGGCTGCAGCGACACCTGGTGTTAAGAAGGAAGTAATAACCCATGATGGTGTTGACCAAAACTGAATCTTTCCATTACATTCAGGACCTAACTGAGACACACTTCATCGTGACCATTCTTTTTAAGTTCTTTGTAAAGTTCCATACAGTGTGATTTAGTAAGTCTGTCTTGAAAGGTGTGAACAAAGTAAGTTTTCCCAAACAACATGGTCCTCCTATCACTTGTGATGGTATCCCTTGCCATGCCCGATCCCCACAAATTAAAAATATGCCAGGTGGTAGCTGTTTAGCTGTATCATTGTTCCAAAGAGCGGCAGATGGATTGTTTAATTCATGCACAAATCGGTGTGGGCAAAACAAATACTCATTCTGCTGGCACCCTATTTTCCGAGTTTGATATGGAACACATTGATGGTATTCTGGTGCTTTGGGTGAGATTTTTTGGAAATAGCCATAATTTATTTCCTGGTCTTGCTGTCTGGTTCTATTAAAATGTGCCAGGACACCACAAACATTACTAAATTCAACATAACTGCCATTCTTTCCCATTGAACCTAACAGTGTAAGCTCTTGGGGCTCTACTGAAGTTGCATTAAGTGCCAAAAGCAAGTCCTTAATTCTGGTGCTTTGGGTGAGATTTTTTGGAAATAGCCATAATTTATTTCCTGGTCTTGCTGTCTGGTTCTATTAAAATGTGCCAGGACACCACAAACATTACTAAATTCAACATAACTGCCATTCTTTCCCATTGAACCTAACAGTGTAAGCTCTTGGGGCTCTACTGAAGTTGCATTAAGTGCCAAAAGCAAGTCCTTAGTACAATTAGCTATGGCTCCTGCT
>NW_008238443.1:55735-61030 GCF_000691975.1 Corvus brachyrhynchos | reverse complement strand
CCCTGGGAAATGGGGTGGGGGAAATAAGGACAAACCATTGTGGTACAGAGAACATACAGAAATATAATAAAACATTGCACCACTACAATAAGGCTTAACAGTAAAAATGTGATCACTGAAATTTTCCCACTAGACCCCATTTTTCCTGCATTCTCTCCTTCCAGTGCGCTAAAAGCCATGACCAGTCATCCTCAGGTACCCACCAATCTTCAGCCTCTTTTGGCAAAGGAATCTTGTTCCAACACAAAACTTGTTCTACTCCTACTGTACGTTCCTCTGCAGAATGTATTTCTTTACATTTTTTCGTAACAAGATTAATACTACTGCAATACCACCTTGCATCACAAGCATACACACAATACCCACGGTTTACACTTTCCACAGTCTGAATCAGGACATTTGAGCTGTAGCTGAAGTGAGATTTCAATTCTCGGCATCAGCACACAGGTTGGGATCGCTGTCTTTCCCCAGCCGTGGTTTCACCCACTTCACAGGCACCCAGCGTGATCCTGTGTCTGTGGAAACACATGCATATCCCCTTCCCCAGGTTAGTAATTGCATTGGTCCTTCCCACTGCCCTGTAGCCCCATTTTTTACCCATACTCTCCCGCTGTCCCGTGGAGTTTCATTCAAGTCTCCTTTTAGTCCTGCCCCGTGTTTTACCGCAGGAGGAACAAGAGTATCACTTAGGATACGTCAATAATTCATTACATAGACAGCTTTTTCCAAGTGGGCTTGAGGCAAAGGGACAATTCTCCCCCTTTTTGTTTGTGAAGCAATTGCTTCAGGGTATGATGGGTATGTTCCACGATAGCTTGTCCTGTGGGAAAATGCGGAGTCCCAGTGATATGAACAATACTCCATAAATTACAAAAGGTGGCAAAATCACGACTGGTATAACCCAGGCCGTTATCAGTTTTCAAGGTATGTGGAATCCCAAGGGCAGCATAGCTGTGCATAAATGTTTTAGAACACGTTTCGTGGTTTCTCCTATTTGTACAGCGGCCCAGACTGCAGAAGAGAAACAGTCAGCAGACACATGAATAAACTGAAGTTGGCCAAACTCTGGAAAATGCGTCACATCTATTTGCCATCATTCCAAGGGTCCAAGTCCTCTAGGATTAACTGCTGTTCCCAATGGCTGATGAAGTTGTTGACAATCACTGCAAGATGCCACAATAGCTCGTGCATCAGTCCAGGAAACGTGAAATTGTTGGTGCAGGACCTTTGCTGATTGGTAAAAAAATTGATGCAACTGCGCTGCTTATTAAAACTTATTTCCAGCAGGAGCAGCCCAGGCAGGAGAAACTGAGTAATCTGCTGGTGCATCGCCTTTGGCTGGGCTACCCTGACACTTAGAATGACTGCGAATATGAGGAACAAAATAAACACAGTGTCCCTTTGATAAAGCAAAAAGCAAGCGGCGAAAAAGCAAATATAGGTCATGGTTATTCAATTCCTTTCACAGGGCATGTTCTAAGCGACAAGTTACTCCTGCCACATAAAGTGTATCACATACAACATTAATTGGCTGATTATTCCATTTTTCAAGTACTACTGCTACTGCCAATAATTCTAAAGTGGCTTTTTGTTTCATGTAAAACTTCCTGTTTCCACTGCCCTTTCTCTCTCCAAACATAAGCAGCCTTCCCAGTTCTGCCACTGGCATCTGTGAAAATTGTTATTCCTTGAACCGGCTTAGAAGAACAAAGGGATTTTGAAATCATCTCAGTATTTGTTACAAACGTGAACATTTTATGTCCTGGCATATGAACACCGAGTTTGCCTGTAAACGCCAAAGTAGTAATTTGCAAGTCTCTGCTATGTTTTAGCGTCCAATTTAAATATACTCGAGTTGTTGGCATAATGATTTCTGCAGGCTCAGATCCAGGTATTTCTATTACCCGGTTTAGGCTTTTCATTATAATATGGGCTAGTAATTCCACAGGTCTCATTATAGTTTTCTTTGGTTGTGCTGGCAAAAAGATCCATTCTAATATACACAATGGATCTGGCTGTTGGGCCTATTGAAACATAACTGCAAACACATGAGCTCTTTGGCTAAATATAGCTACTGCAATATTCAGATCTGGATTCCAGCAGGATGTATAGCCTTGTACAACTTTTTTGCCCAATATTTTCAAGAGCCTTTTTGCTGCTTCAGTTAAGTTTCAAGGAGCATTAACACTCGCTCCTCCTGACAATAAATTTAACAGAGGCAGTAAATCTGAATTGGTGATATCACATATTGTCTGAACCCAATTAATGTCACCTACTATTTTTTGAACATTGTTAAGGGTTTTAAATAGTAGGGTTTAACTAATTTTCTGTGGTCTTACTGTGGTTTGATCTATTATTGAACCCAAATATTTCCAAGGTGGCATCTGTTGTATTTTTTCTGGTGCAATAAGCAATCCCTTAATTTTAAACTGTTGTTCTAATTCTATAATAATTTGTTCTCTGTCCATTTTTGCAACCAAAAGAGCATCCATATAATAATAAATAATCAATTCTGGATGCTGTTGCCTGAATGGCGTCAACACCCAGGCCACAAACAATTGGCACATAGTAGGGGAATTTTTCATACCTTGTGGCAAAACAGTCCATTTATATCTCTTGTAGGGTTCTTGCTTGTTAACAGAGGGAACAGAAAAAGCAAATTTTTCTCAATCTTCTGGATGCAATGGAATAGTGAAAAAACAATCTTTTAAATCAATTATCAATATTTCCCAATGTTTTGGAATCATATTGGGGAATGGTAATCCTGGCTGAAGTGCTCCCATGTCTTCCATTACCTTATTTACTTCCCTTAAATAATGTAACAAACGCCACTTTTGAGGAATAGTAAAAATAGGTGTGTTCTGTGGACTTATGGATGGTGCCAAGTGTCCTTTCTGGACTTGTTCTTGCACCAGTTCTGTTATGTGGGCCAGTTTTTCTGAACTTAATGGCCATTGATCTATCCAGATTGGTTCAGTCACTTTCCATTTAAGTTTTAATAGAGGAGGATGCCCACCCTCAATGGCCACCCCTAAAAAGGTGATTTTGTTACCAGGGTTGCACCCAACTGACTTGAAACATCCCTTCCCAATAAATTCTGTGGGATAGGCATAACATACGGCCTCACAGTACACTGGCTACCATCTGAAAGCCTACAGGATACAGTATCAGCACTTATCCAGGTATTTTGCTGTCCACCCACACCCCCAGTCACTCTTTCTGCATTTCTTATGGGCCATTTTTTCATCCAGTTGTTAATTCCAATTATAGTGACATCTGCTCCTGTATCAACTAACATTGTCAATTTGCAAGCACTCCCGTCTTTCTATGTTAGCAAAACTTTGCATTGTGGCTTTGAATTTTTTATATCCATTGCTAGATAAATGTGTGGACTACCAGTGGATCTAAAGCCACCTGTGCCACGCAGCTGATTTGTTGCCTTAGGTACAAAGATTGGAATGGTATCAATTGCCCAATTTCTTCTCCCTCTGGTATTCGCACTGGAGGATTTGGAGCCCAAACCATGATGCGTATGACCGCCCTGACAGTCTGCGTCAATAACCCCTGGCAGCACAAACACTCCTTTATGGGAGGTTGACGACCGGCCCAGCAAAAGCGCACTTAATCCTTTCCCTAATGGTCCCTTTGCATTGGTAGGGACACACTGCACTTGTGAGTCAAGCAATGTTACTTCCCGGGCTGTGGAAACATCCACTCTGTCACTCCCTGAGGTGGCGGCGAAGAGGCGATCCAAGCAGCCCTCTGCTGGCTCCCTGTGTTGGTCATCGCACTGGGGCCCCCGCGCTCTTCTTCCAGTTTCCCAGCGGGGTACCATCCTTTCTAAAATTTGACCTGCCCTCAAAGGCCCAATGTCCAGTTTTCTGACAACGATTGCAAACCCCAGAAAAGGTAACTTTTTCAGTTTTAGAAGCTCAGCACTGTGCTTTTACATGCCCTTGTTTCCCACATTTAAAACAATGCGGTCCCTTATCTCCCTGACCTTGTTTTACAAGCGGCTTTACAGCCGCAGCAAATGCTTCAGCCATTAAGATGGCATTTTCTGCCAGCATCCCAACTTTCTCACATGCCTCCATCATATCTACTATGGAAGCAGTGCAACGGAGTGCCATCAGAATTCTTTTGCATGCTGAATTAGCATTTTGAACTGCTAGGGACGTAAGGACAGAATCCCTTGCTGCTTCAGGAACACCGGACCTTTGAATACTTTCTCGCAATCAATCCAAAAAGGACATGTATGTTTTGGTTGGTCCTTGTGTTACTTTAATAAAAGGTGGCACTATTTTGCCATCCTCAGGCATTTGCCTCAGAGCCTCTCGAGCTGCATGGGCTGACTGAGGTAAAATCTGTACATGCATTCAGCTCTGTACTTGAACATCAGTAAATGCACTTGTTCCTGTTAGCACTTCTACGGATGCAAATTTCAAAGGGTCACCATCATCCCTGTCTAAGTCAGCTACAGCAGCTTGCTGACATAAGTCAGTCCACTTAGACTTCCACAATATATATTGCATCCCTGTGAGTAATAATTGCATTAATTGTTGACAATCGTAAGGACAAAGAATATTGGACCCAAAGATGTTATCAATAAATGACTGTGTGTAAGGATTTTGCAACCCATAATCACGCACTGATTTTCTAGCTTCTTTAATGACCTCCCAAACAAATGGTGTCCAGTGATTAGGTTTACAGCCCCCGTCAGGATTTGAGCCTCCCAACACTACTGGATAAGCCCCAGGAATAAATTCTCCCTCTATTATGGCATTCTGTATAACTCCTTTCCAGCATTTCTCAAAATAGCTTGGCCCTGACCCATCACTTGGCCCTGATCCACCACCCTTGATCCACCCCCCCCCACCCCGTTTGTCTTCTCTCTCTCCTCCGTAACTCTTCTGCTTCCATTTCCTTACATCTAATCCGCTGCAAACGATCCCAGTCTGACTCTCCCCTTAAACCCTGAGTTACTTGGTTAAGTCTTTCCTCCCGTCTGATGTTCCGTATGTCACTTTCCCATAAGGTTCGCAGCAGTCTCTCCCACTCCACATTCTGTTGTTCTCATTATTGCTGTTCCATTGCCAGCCATGGACTCTCCTGCTCCTCTATCTTCCAAAGTATCTTGAGACCCCAGTCTGCTGCAGCCGGCGGCAGTGCGGGAACAACACTAGGTGGTGGAGGTGGAAAAGAGAAGTCTCCCCATGGAGGGGTAGGTGGCAGAGGTGGATACTCAGTGTCAACTTCCAAAGGAGCCGCCGGAGGGGGCTCAGATTGTGTTGGGGC
>NW_008238443.1:52125-54421 GCF_000691975.1 Corvus brachyrhynchos | reverse complement strand
AGAGAGGGGGAGGCTGTGGGCCCTGCCGCAAATGCCTGTGTGGCCCCATCAGCAGCTGCCTACTCCGCTTTCATATCTTGCAAGGTCACATAAACTAATTTCCACACTGTAGACAAAGAACGGGCTTCCTTATCCCCATTGTTAGCCGTGTCCCACAGGCGGTCATCCACTCCCTTCTAAGGTTCTGCATTAAAAGCCGTACTTGGCTCAGGTGCAGAGCCGTTTTGCCGGCACCATAGCAACAACCGTCTCAATGTGGACTCCTCATATTTCACCCTTCATAGCAAGCATTTTTAACAGTAACCAGACTATGGCCCCTTCTTCTGCAAAAACTTTCTGCCCCATAGCCACACCAGCTGCTCACCTCCAGGGTGTCCTGTTGCGACGTACTTTGATAAATCCTGGAGCTCTTTGCTCCCCTGGCTCACAGTCCAGCTGTGCCAGAAACTCCAGCTGGTCTTCTCCATCGGGGTGTATCCTCCCCTTCTTTTTGAAGCATCATGTCTGGCATCACCATCTGCGGAGAGAAACAATGGACTCTACACAATTCAATGTAAATCAAGCAGAAGCCATTTTATTGATGAACTACTGTCCCTAATATACAATTCTTGCTTTCACTACATGTGATCATGCATGATTATTACTGGTTAAGGCCTATTTTCACACGCTACTTTATGCTTTATGATTGGTTCTTGTATGTGTGTCACATTATCTGTTGTGTATGTCATAACTGTTCTTCAGTTTGCATTTTCTTATCCTTTTCTTCCTTTGCTTGTTCCTCCTTCACATTCTCCCCAATGCTACTTGTTCCTTTCTCACAAGCTTCCCATGGACTTTTTCCCTGTGTACATGCTCAAGTCCTTCTGTCTTACATGTTTTGGTTCTTCTATTTTATGGCTGGTTCACGGTATGTCCATTTTCTAGTAAAAACATGGTTTCCACAGAATACCATTGGTGGGACATTTTTCTTGGATGGACTCAATCATCCACAATGACCCAGCTCTTTAATGTCTTAATCTGTTGCAGTGGGGATCCTGCAACACGCATATATCAAACCAGGAGTCCCGTGGAAAGGAAATATATATGGACAGACAGATTCTTGTTAGATGTTTCAGAGATGTTTATTTCCCCAGCCGCATGGCCGGAGCTCTGCCGAGGAACTGTTCCAGTCACGGGACCAAGGGTCCTTCTGCCCCGCAGGGGAACACAAACCAACCAATGGGAACGAGGCTGAGCAGGGGCAGGGAAACCCCGTGTCTGTGCCCTCAGGGCCCCTCTCCCAGGGCTACACGGCGGGGGAGGGACCCCAACATTAATCCACCCACTTTTAATTTTGTTACTAACAACCATAGCCCTCACGGCTGTAAAAATATGGATGTGGTGTAAAATACGGACCTTAGCATCCCAAGTGTGGACAACATCACAACTGCAAAAGAATTTGCAAACGATACAAAAAGAATGGGGGGACTTGATACACAGGACTCCTTTAACATATGAAATATAGAATTCTTTTAACATAGGTGCTTTAGTATAAAGTGTAGATTAGGAAAAGTTGGGTGTTGGCTGCTCTGCTCGACCGTAACTGCTTTTGCAAGACAAGGAGCCTGGCCCTGGAAAGGGACTATGATGATCAGTGAATAGGAAATGATGTACCTAACGCTAACTGCTTTTGAAAAAAACAGACCCGAGTGGACTAGGATGATAAGGGAAAGGAACACGAGCTAATGGGTTTGGCTCTCCGCTTGTCTGCAGAACAGGGGCTGAGTCCCTATGGGCTGAGCAGTAAGGAGGAAGACGCATGCTAACTGCTGTTTTAATGACAAACAGAGGAACGGTCACAAAGGGTGGAGAAATGTAACAAGAGAATAGGGATATAATCAATACACAGTTATAAATGAAGTAGAACTAATATAGTAACAAAGTGTGTAACAGTAGAATTAAGTGTGTATTAGCAAAACAGACATAATAAATGTATTAAGAATACTGTGGTGTGTTTGTAACCCTAAGATAAGGAAACCCCAAATCATGTAGGACCCACTAGGACTGTAACTCTAGATAAGTGACCAAAGCAAGGGCGGATGACGAACTTGTACATGTATAACAACGAACTTGTAAACGCAGAATGACAAATTTGTAAACATATAAAAAACCTCGGTAAGATAACCATGTCGGACACGCATACAGAGGAGTTTACCCCAGCATGCTCACGGCTTGGCCAATAAAGGTGTGCTTTACTTTACAGTACACCTTGCTGTGGAGTTGATTCCTTTGACTCAGTCCAGGCACGGCATGCAGC
>NW_008238443.1:50587-51474 GCF_000691975.1 Corvus brachyrhynchos | reverse complement strand
TGAAAATATCTTTTCTGTCTAAAGGTAACTTGCAGGTGCTTAATCTTGGGCATTTGCTTCCTCAGTGGAATAGAAACACAACTTGCTTGGTCTGGCTTTTCCTGTTTTTTGGGATTTTTTTTTTTTCTACCCTCCAGATTTAAAGATTTTTGCCACTGGATCCTGGAAATACCCTAGGGTCCATGAATGTTTGCCTGGATCATCCATATGGGGCAGCAGCAGAGGGCTCCAAAAAGCACCGCCTTGTGGTTGATGGTCTGAGTGGCTGGGTGGGGGTGGTGAGAGTGCCAGGCAGAAATGTGTGCTTTGCGTGCGGGTTTGCAGCACCCAGCCCTGGGCAGTGCTGGCAGCGAGCTCTGCCCCTGTCGATGGCCGTGTTGGGAAGCAGGAGGGCCCCTGGCTTCCTGCTGGCTGATTTCTTACAGCTGGCGGGAGAAGCCAGGCTCAGGGTGTGAGGGCACGTCCCCTCCCCTGGTGTCTCCTGGTTTTCTGAGTTCATGGTTTGCCTCCAAGGTCATTTTGTAAGAGCTTCAGTTGCACCTTGGTCACACGAATCCTGAGTTTCAAACAACTGTCATGTGAACCGTGTGGGCAGCGTTTCCCTCCTGTTGGGAATGGAGAAGAGGAGGTGTTGTATCCCCGATGTGATTCCAAGAAAATATGGAGTGATCTTTGGGTTTCTTTCTTTCTGGTTCTCTTTCAAGGGGAATGCTAATGTTGCTGCCGAGTCCTCAGGAGGGGAGGCCAGGAACAGGGCTGCAGCAGAGGGAGATTTGCCTGGCACCGAGAGCTGCGAGAACAGTTCCCCAGAGCCCGAGGAGCCTGGTAAGGAGAGAGCCCACACTGCTTTAGAGAGCTCTGAGGCGGCTGCTCTGAGCCCGCCCCTG
>NW_008238443.1:38377-48920 GCF_000691975.1 Corvus brachyrhynchos | reverse complement strand
CGGCTGTGCCGCGCTGCCGGGGGCTGCGGGACGGTCCCGCCGGGGCTGCGCTCGCCACAGCCTGGCCCGCTGGGCCTGCTTTTTCTTTCTAAGCCTCCTGGGGAGGCTCTGAGATTTCTCTTCCCTGATGGAAGTGCAGCTGCTGCCAAGGGAAACGTCCCGATCCTGACTCAGTGTTCCCTTTGCTTGCCAGGTGTCCCATCTGCTGTCGCTGTCCAGGAGAGCTGCTCTGCACGGGAGGAAGAGACCGAGGGAGAGCCTGGGAACATCGGCGCCTGCAATCCCTCCTGATTTAGTTCTGTTTATATATCTGCAGAGTTGGATAATTACAGGTGTAGGGGTATTTACGTAAGTAGATTGATACTTGTGTGGTGTCAGGAATGAGGCCACACTCAATTTAAACTTTTTAATTTAATTTATTAAAATCACAGGCCAAATTCCCTTATTGAAATTACTCATCTGGGTTACAGTGATTAGAGACACTTTAAGCTAATTCAGCTCTGAACCCAAGGTACAGCACCCACAGCACTACACATTCCTGGAGCTAGTCCCGAGCAGGAACACACCTCTTCAGTCTGTGACACAAGGTTTTATCACCCCGTGGTCCCTCCCATCACCGCCCACTGTTCCTCCCTTGAGGTCTGAAGTGATTGGTGGGATCCATGTAAGAGTCTGTTTAATTGGTTCAAGTTTAGGAATGATGTTTCGAGGTACTCCACTGGTAAAGTCTCTTTGTCCAATCGTTCGTCCGTTTCTAGGGCTGTCAGTCTCTTGGTCCTCCCTCTTCAGGGTGAAGTCATCAGGCTGTCAGGGTTTCGGCGGGAAAGTTCCTCATTAAAATTCAGCATTGCTATGGAGCTTGCTGACAGGCCAACAGTTGGTTTCTAAATACAGATCGCTGGAAAATCCGTCCTGAGTTTTCTTTTCTACTGAAGCACAACTTAATTCATAGATTAGTTAAAGGGATATAACTTTATTGCACATTCTAAACTTTTAGGTTTAACCTGAACATTTGACTAATGCTTAACTTTAACATGAACATTTGAACAGTGTAACAATAGTAAAACTCGGAGAGTTTAACTTTTATAATTCAAATTAATTGTTTAATTATGCAATTTTAATTTATAACACAAACTAATTAACTATTATTCATTAATGCGAAAGCCAACTTTTCCAACTTTTATTTATAACAACTCCCCCCTTTTAGCCATGGTTGATTGGCTTTCGCCTTAGGCAAAGGTTGATAATTCTTCTTGGATAGTATTAAGATGCCTGAAATTATCATAAATTTGTTTTGCTTTTTCAGCAGTTTTCCTGTCCGTTCTCTTTTCTTTGATGTTTAATATCTATCTATCTGGTTTTGGGGGTGGAAGATTGGCTTGGAGATCTTGAATTAAAGGCATATTTTGGACAACAGAGGTTATTAATTGTATAAAACAAGGGATTAGACAGGGAAGAAAAATGAGGCCTAATAGTGAGAATCCAATAATAACTAATCCCTTTTTCCACCATGTGCCACTAAAAACATTTTCTCACCACTCGGCGGTAGTAATTGAGTGCCATTTTTGGACAGGAACATGAGCGATTTTCTGGATATTCTTTGCTCTGTTTAATGCAGTCTTTCCATGATCATCTATGTGCAGGCAGCCATCAGAGTTGTTAAACTTACCACATACTCCACCTTCTTCGGCTAGTAAATAATCCAATGCAAGTCGGGTTTTGATATATAGCAGTTCTAGTTTGTTATGTGCTCACTAACTCTCAAGTTGAAGAGGTTTGGTTGGTAATTATTTCGGTAAGTGCCTGTGGCTGTATTACTCTATTTAGCATATATATGGGGGTTCTATACCCCCAGCTTCCGTCTTGGTCCCAAGTGGCCAGTCCATATGTTTCTGAAATTCGCTCAGGTCGCCATTCTTCATTACTCCACCTTTGTGTTCCTCCAGTGGCATATCTTTTTGTTCTTTTTAATTCATCGTAAAGGGGAATTCCCAGATTTTGTCCTGCTTCTTCCAATAGCAGGAAGAATCCTGTTTGGATTGCCCCTAGGGTGCAACTTCCACGCCATCTTGGTGGTAACTTTGCATAGGCTTTTTGGCCACATATCCAGAGTAGCTCACTTGGAGCTCCGCAGGTGCTCTCAGACAGCGCTCAGGGCTCCAGCGCTACCACGGGAAGGACGCAGGGAGTTGCTGCCCAGCTCCTGATTTCCCCCGAGCCCACGCAAGGGAATGCTCCCCGTGCATTGCCCCAAAATCAGACTGCCAGCCAGCAAGAGCGAGCTGTCCGAAAACACAGCCCCTTCAGGAGAGCATCCCCTTTCAGGAGAGTGCCAGGCTTCCAGCAGTGCCTGCTGCAGAGCTGGAAGCTGCTGCCCACGCTTACTCTTTGAGCTGACAGATCTTGTCCTCCCTGCTGGCCATCTGCATCGCAGCCGTCCAGTCCTCGTAGAGGTCGGTGACGAGGAGCTTGCCGGGGATGCTTCGCAGGAAGTCCTGCAATGCCAAGGGCTGCCGGTGAGCCTTGGAGCACGGTGGCCCAGGCAGGAGCCTGTGCAGCTACAGCTCAGGAAGATTCGCCTTGAGGACCATGGCCAGCAGCAGCACTGGCTGGGGCTTCATGTCAACGTGCAGGCCGTGGTCCAGGGCCTGCCGCAGCTCCTGTCGGGCTTTGGTGCTCTCTTCTTTCTGGAAGATGCCTTCTGTTGTGGGCCCTTCCTGGTGCAGGATAGCCAGCAGCTCCTGCAGGAGAGGCGGGAGGGCAGGGGCTTGTGTGAGGAGCTGCCCTGTTCCCAGAGCTCTGCCCCAGCCTGGGCTCGCTGCCTCCTGCTGCAAAGGGGCTGGGAGCAGAAGCCTGAGGCACGGCTGAAGAGCCCAGTGCCCCATGGCTGGGGGACATGCGTGGGGACACTGGCTGCGCAGCATCCAGAGGGAGGGACGGGCAGGCCCACGCTTACTCTTTGAGCTGACAGATCTTGTCCTCCCTGCTGGCCATCTGCATCGCAGCCGTCCAGTCCTCGTAGAGGTCGGTGACGAGGAGCTTGCCGGGGATGCTTCGCAGGAAGTCAGGCAATGCCAAGGGCTGCCAGTGAGCCTTGGAGCATGGTGGCCCAGCCTTTGCAGCTGCAGCTCAGGAGGGCTCACCTTGAGGACCATGGCCAGCAGCAGCACCAGCTGGCTTGCCATGTCATTGGGCATTTGTCCTGTACCTTTGAAAGCAGTGTGTTTTCCCTCCCTCAAGGAGACTTTGAGCTTTAAATAATTGGATTTACACTTTAAACAAGACATTTGTTTTATGGTTGAACTTGGCCTTGTGAGAAACAAAGCCCACTCCTTTTTTTGGGGTTTTATAAATTTAATAGGGGACAAAGGTCACTTAAAGCAAACGGACAGCGCTGGCTGCATAGCTCATAGCCAGAGGCATGCACACTTACACAAACTTCCTGTTTATATGCTTTAACATTATGCATATTAATAAACCACAATGTATGTGCATAGTTTTTCTGAGAACTAACTTACATTTTTTTTTAGAAGGGATTAACATAGTTCCTCCCCTGATCGGCCTTTCAGAGCATGTGTAATGTGATCGTGAGGGTCTTTGGGGGTCTTTTCAGATGAAGGCTCAGGTTTTCCTCACATCTTGAACTTTTCAACTTAGTCTTTGGAGCATGCGCAGTTATGGTGTTCCTAGGTCTTTCTGGGTCCAACTGGTTTAAATTCTTTACTTTGTGGCTAATTGGTTCCACTGTTGCCAACTTCTCCTTAGTACATCCTGCTGCTTCCCTATCTAGCTATACTTTTCTATTTTTGAGATTATTCACCTGGCGAGTTTCTGTTTATTTAAGCATAAAGTGATTAGTTAACGATGTACTAGCTATTACATTGTATAGAAAGTTATGATTCAGGTTATATTGGTATCTTATAACTCAAGCTATATGAGCATCTTGTAACTTTGACCCCAGTTATAATGTTAACTAGTTAATATCTGCATAGCAAAGTTATGCTTAATAGATTTGCACATATTTCCTAACATATTCTAACACATAATATTTCTTACATTTCACTACCTGCGAAAGCCAATGCTATAATAGTTGCTTATCACAGCCTTAAGGGTCTTTTTCAGTGTAAATGATTCTATTGTTCTATATTATCATATCCTGGGGTGATGAATATCCAGTGCCTCATTCAGTGGGACTGGTAGTTCTTCCCTTTGTGCCTTGTTCAAAGCCTGCACATACTAGTCCAGCCTGTCTAGTGAATACAGCCACAATTCTGCACAATATTTTAGCACGTGTTTGACAGCAAACACTTCTGTTTGACAATAAACATTCTGTGATTCCATGCTTTGAATGCACACTCCATTGATTTTTCCCCTGTGGGCTGCAGCTTCTGTAGCTCTCTCACTACTGAATGTGTTGGCAGATGGACATTTGATTTAAGTGACTTCCTTGCGTTTGCACCAGGAGGAACACCCACAGCTGGCAGTCCTGGGCCGGTATCTGGTACTTGGAAATCCGTGTATGAGAAAGGGCACACCAGGAGAGCCTGTGTGACGTATGAAATTGTGTGTGATGCAGAAAATTAGGAGTCATTTACTAGTTAGCAAAGTGTAAAGTAACATTTACTGAGCACAGCTAGGACAGCCACAGAGAAGGGAACTGAGACTTTTATGTATTTGGATTTTTATTCTGTAATACTCTGTATCACTTATACATGTAAGAGAGAAGGACAGTACCAGCCAGTAAAACTGGACCTACAGAAAAATGTCCTTTTTAACTTTTTATTTCAGATGAACTGGTTGTCAGCAGTTTTCCAAGGGAACATCCTACAGATATTCTGCACTACATGATGCTGGGTTACAGTTTGCTTCCAGGAAATAAGGAAAACTACTCTGGCAAGCCTTGACAGAGCAGGGTCAGACCTTTTTGTGTGGTGGGACTTACAGATATGTCCACTGCAACATTTTTGATTTGCTTTCCCTTCCTTATGTTGCTAAAAAACCCCCAAGCTGTGGTATAAATTAGGTCTTCCAGCAATTTATGACAAAATAATACACACTGAGGAGATGAGAGCCCAGAGGACAGATTACATATCTCCTGCTGGTCTGGTGGGGCAAGAGCCTCCTGGTCTCTCAAGCTATTTATGTTAACCGCTTCCAACATGCTGACTGCCAATAGCAGCAAGCCCATTTCTGTTAAAGAACAGATACGAAAAGGCTTGAAGGGAAACTGCCAGTATTTTGTCAGCATGACCAGAGACTCTGCCATCCTTTACCTCTTCAAAGGTCAGATGAAAATTTTTCTCCTTCTCTTATGTTATTGCAATGCCAATGACCATGACAGCAGCAAGATCAGCTACCTGAAAGGAGGTTGTAGCCAGGAGAGGATCGGCTTCTTCTGCCAGGCAGTGACAGGACAAGAGGACACAGCCTCAAGCTGCACCTGCAGAGGTCCAGGTTGGATGTCACGAAGAATTTCTTCCTTGAAAGGGTTGTCAAGCATTGGAATGGGCTGCCCAGGGCAGTAGTGGAATCACCATCCCTGGAAGTGTTCAAGATACAACTGGATGTGGTAATTAATGCTGTGGTTTAGTTGACAAGGTGGTGATCAGTCAAAGGTTGGACTCCATAATCTTGGAGGTCTTTTCCGAACTTAATGATTCTCTGGTTTTCTAATTTTCCAATTCCAGAAAAAGGTTTCCCTTTGTCTGGACAATCAACACCTAATCCACAGAATCATTTGCAGTTATTTTCAGCTTGGACAATATCCTTGTGCATGTGAGGTGTGTGCACAAAAACGCCAAAAAAACATTCCTCTCTCACTCTTTTTGAGCAAGGAATTTGTTTCCATGAAATCCAAACTGCATCTGAGCCCTTTTTGATTCCAACAATCCATTTTATATTCTGAACCTGCTGATTCATTTCCTCAGTACACCTTCCCTGTCACATCCTATTTGCTTTATGCTACCGGTACTGCTCTCCCAAGTGATGAATCTTTCTTTGCTGTCCAGGAAGTCGGAATAAATTCCAGAGTCCAAAACAGGGAATTAATTTGTCATGATTTCAGTAAGCCCTCTTAGGTGCCTGTGGCATTAGCTCTCTTCACCAGATCGAAGCTGTGGTGCCTCAGAATGCTCTCATGAAAGACAGAGGTGAAGTGGTGAGGAATATTCCTTTTGTGATGTGCTGTGGCCGTGTCTTTCCATGTTTATGTTTGCTTGTGTGCATGGGCAATGGTGGCAGAACAGCTCTGGGAATTTGTTCCCATGTGGACATTCTGGTGCTGCACTGGACTGTCAACTATCTGCTCATTTTGTCCTGTCAGATTTGAGAGTTGCACACAAAATGTCACTTTTTAATTTAAATGGTAAGTTAGTGTAAGTATTTTCCTTTTGTTTCTTAAGTTACCTTTTCAGTAGAATAAAAGTCTTACTGACCAAGCAAAACAGTCTGAGGAGCACAAAAATGATTTGCAAATTGAATCTTAGATCAGTTAAAGAAAACCTATCAGAAAAGAAGCTGACTGAGTAAACAAAATTAAGTCAGAAATGATTTTGAGTAGCTTGTTGGGTTGGTCCTTAATGACAGGTTCTCCCCACACAGAGTTCAACTGAATTCTGGTGCTTTCAGTGCTTTCATTTTGGCAAATTTGGGGGAGGGTATGGACAAGCACCTATGAATTGGGTAAACAAAGTGGATTTAAGTATTTTAATAACGCAGACTTCTACCATCTGTAAAATTTTCCATGTTGTCCCTCTACATATTAGCACAAATATTTGTGTCCCCAAGTCTAATCCCTGCTTTATTGCTTTCCTGAAATACTGCTCATTTCCTGAAGTAATGTTCATTTCCTGAAATACTTCTTTTGCTTCAGGACAATGTGCAACTGAGATGTTACTGTATGATTTTCATACTTCATCCTTTTAGAACTAGACATTGGATCTCTGTTGTCATTGTATATGCAGCTAATATGTGTATTTCTTTTATTTCTTTTTCTACTGGACAGGGGCTAATATAGAATTGTATTGCATTTGTATATAACATATTTGAAACATGAAGAACAACAGCTTTTATGTGCATCTCTCTATTTATCTACACAATTATCCATGGTTTTGAGAACAGATTTTGTACTAATCTTTCTGTTTTTACACTATTTTTCAGATATAAAGCCAAGCGTTCATTTGCTTAAAAATAGGTGTCCAGCACTGATTTTTACTGCCAACAATTCCTGCAGGCTTAAAAAGGGTGAAGATTGAAGCAGAGCAAGAGACTCATTTTGTTGTGATGTTTGGTTTATCAGAAAAGGTAAGTTTTACATTTGTTATTGTTTTTCTAATTCTCTCTTTCAAAAGAAAATAGGAAAAAAAGGAAGTGGAAGAAATACATCCAAAGTGCCATCCATCCAATGTGGAAATGAGTGTAGAAGGGTTTGGCAGAGGCCTCTGTGAATGCAGCCAGGCTGTGGCACTGATTCTCCTGAGCTCCAGCTGTACATCTCTTCCTCATGGTCATTATTTCCTGGTGTTTGACCTGGTGTCCTCTCTCAAAAGGACTCTATTGCTCCCAGTTTGTACAGATTTTAACTGCTTTTCCTAGGAATCCCGAATGTGGTCAAGAATCTTTCAGGCTGTTTCCACAGTGGATCCTAATGAGCTCAGTGAAAGCTCAGCCCTTTGGCAGCTGCCTTGGGAACCGAAGGTGTTTTCTCCTGAGATGCTGGTGGCTCCTCATTTCAGTTTATGATGGCTCATGGCTCTCCAGCCTGGGGCCTCAGCCCTCAAGACCTGCTAAGCTTTTGATTGAACAAAGTGCTGTAATCACCTTGCTGAGGATTTTATTTAAGAGGCTCTCAGGAAGTAAAGAAGGAACAAGACAGAGCTGGAAAAAGGCAGCTGGGTTAGAGACAAATAAAATGGATGTGCATCAGTGGGTGCCCTGTGGTGATTCCTGAGCATTTTATGGTAGAAAGGTAAAATATAAAAGCACTAATCCCCTGAACAGGCTAAACAGCACCAGATGTGCCTGAGCTGAAACCACAGAAGCAGAGAGGTCATTGGAAGAAATTTCAAATACCATTTCCATCTGTGTCTTTGCAGATCACCACAGAAAGCCAGTTGAAGTGTTTGCTGTATTTTTTATCTGTATTTATTACATGTTAAAACAGAGGGAGGAGCCCAGCTCTGAAGCTGTACTCTCAAAATACTTTGACTGTTCTCCAAACCTGAAAGGTGGAATGTGTGATGGAGAGGCTACAAAAAGAAGGTTGGAAATACAGAATAGCTTGTAATTGATTTCTTCCTGAAGAGCTGATTTTACAATTTTGCAAGGCTGATAGAAGTTCATCTGTCATTTGAATGTGAGGCAGTAAAGGTGAAGTGAAAGATGCAGAACTGATCTTTGAAGACACATCTGAAATTTGGCAAAAAGGAGTCAGGAACATTGTGTTGTGACACTGTAGTTATCACTGAGAAGTCTGAAAATGAAGAGAAAGTAGGACAAATGAATAGGCAGAATTCAGAATCAACTCGATCAAGAACAAGATAAAGAAACACATTCACCATGACAAGAACTGACAGTCAGCACAAGGCCCTGCATTAAGGATGAATTTGTGTAGTATTTGTGAGAACTGGGAATTAATGGAGGAGAGAGATTGAATCAGAAAAAGCTGATGGATCTTTAACAGAAATTATTCTTTCAGAAGGCTAAGTTTTATGACAAACTCGTCCACTCTTATCTTTGATTGCTGCAGTTAATTAAGTGTTGTAGCACAGTGGGGATGTGGTGGACACTGGCTGGGGAGAAAGCACTTAGAAAAAATCAAACAGCATCGAAAAATTCAAACTGCATCAGAATAAGCAAGATTTTTGTTAAAACTAAGGGGTGGTTTTTTTATTTTATTGAAGTGACAGCAGCTTTTTAGCATTTTATAGTAACAGAGCTCACATTTACTCACCTCACTGAATCTTGGGGGTTATAGTTACCAGTTTGTCACGGATACTGCACTGAGAATTAGCCTTGGGTTCTTGCTCTTAGTTTCTGAATATCTTTAATAATGATTACAATGTTCTTTAGCTATTGGAGTTTTACCTTGCCTTTTTTTTATTTGCATGCAACCTTTTTATCTCTGAAATCAACATAGCAAGTAAACAATTCAAGGGGAAGGAGGAAGAATGGTGGACGTTCAGTGTAGTGAATGTGAATGCACATTTCAAATACTTGATCACTTAACCAAATGAATGTGATGTTAATTGATGGGGTTAGGGGAGCAGAAAAATACAACAGGCAAGACACAAAATAAAAATGTGTGAAAAGTAATGAGAGTGGTCACTATTAATGAAGTTCATGGACTAGAAAAACTATGACACAGTGCTGCTGACCCCTCTGAAATGGTGAGTGTAAAGCTGCAATGCAATTCCAGTGGAAAGACTCAAGTATGTGTGAAAACTCAAGTAAAGGCAAAGGAAAGAGGAAAGAAAGAAAAAAAAAACAAACAAAAAATCCCAAAAGACTGAGGTTACTAGTACTTGTACTGGGGCCTGTAATAACAGGACAAGGGTCAAAAGTTCTAAACCAAGAGCAGGTAGATTTAGATTGGACCTAGGGAAGAAAATTTTTATGATGAGAGTGGTGAGGCCCTGGCACAGGTTGTCTCAAGAAGCTGTGACTGCCCCTGGATCCCTGGAAGTGTCCAAAGGTCAGGTTGGATGGGACTTGGAACAACCTGGGATAATGGAAGGTGTCCCTGCCCATGGCAGGGGTTGGGACTGGTCTTTGAGGTCCCTTCCAACCTAAAATATTCTGTGATTCTGTGTTTCTAACTAGAAAGTGTATCTGGAAAGTCTTATCCTGACAAAGAAGATCAATAAAATTGCCAAAGAGGGATAAAGGTGTTTGTTGTGGCTGTGCTTTCTTTGGAAGGCAATGCACTGGCCAAAACCCAGTGATTTGTATTTGCCACTCTGAATGTCTTCTCTCGATGGATTAGATGCCATCCTACTGAATCTCTTGCTCTCAGGATGAGTTGCCTGGAATTGGTATTCTAATTCATATTTCTCTTACATGCCAGATAGCTTACATTTTAAATTGAGTTGTTCATAAATGACCACTATGATGCACTTAAAAGAAAATTACTTTCTTTGTGCTAAAAATCCAATATTACATGCTAATTGTGTGTAGTGGTTTGGTCCAAAATACTCATTACTGTTTACTTTCTGTGAGATAAGAATTAGGAGAAACACAAAGCAGGCACCAAACTTGAAAGAATATAAAGAAGTTTATTAACAGACCTAAAAGAAGAAAAAAAAATAATACCACACCTTCAGAACTCCTCTCCTCCCTGCACCTTCCTCCCGTCTCCC
The DNA here is from genome assembly GCF_000691975.1 of Corvus brachyrhynchos. Lineage (NCBI taxonomy): Eukaryota > Metazoa > Chordata > Aves > Passeriformes > Corvidae > Corvus > Corvus brachyrhynchos. Next base: position 38,565 of record NW_008238443.1, on the reverse strand, counting down.
ACTGACAATGTAAAAAGACAGCCCTTAAGATGTTCAGTCTGTTTATCACTTCCATAATAACCTTGTTCAGTCCATTTAGGAAGAGGAGTCTCTCTTGCCCATGCTATGAACACATTATCACAACAAGACAGCCGCCCACTTCCAAATAACTTTGTTCAATCCATTTAGGAAGAGGAGTCTCTCTGCTC
>NW_008238443.1:32381-37815 GCF_000691975.1 Corvus brachyrhynchos | reverse complement strand
CCTGGCCCAAGCAGGGCCTGGGCCGGGCCCACTGGCCCCCCCCAGGGCCCAGAGCCACCTGTCCCAGCACCGGAAACAAGAGAGAGACTCTGCCGTGGGGTTTACTATTCTTAAGTGTGTATCACAGAGGTGGTCACAATTTTAAGTGGCTCAAAGAATTGTCCATATTCAAACTGGCCAGCTGATAGGTTCTGTTAGGTCATAGAGGAAGCTGTGAGCAACCCTTTGCAAGGACATCCCTTCCGGGACTATGCTAGCTAACCCATGACATTGTGCCAGTGTGTAGCTAATTGACCTCTGCTTCTCCCTAAGAGATAATGGGTGTATCCATGGATTGGTAGAGTGACTGAAACTTGCAGCTCTCCCCCAGAAAGGAGAGTTTTTAAGTGATGCACATTGCACAGTTTTTCTTCTTTTTACTGACAGGTGACAAAGGCTGGGAAAAGAAAGAGGGACACTGGAAATGAAAGTGAACAAGATACTTCTATGGATATGATTTTAGAAGAGCTGACTTTCAGAAGAAATTTTTCATTATTGTTCTCTTACTGACTGTACTGCAGAGTCTGAAACCTCATAGACAAATCTCTGAAGCCACAAGTGTCTTCAACATTCACTAGGGTGGTAAAAGTCCAGAAAAAACATTGCATCTTGGATGTTCCCTTGTCTTTCATACTCCATAAATATACCTAGTAAGAGGATTATGAAAATGGCACGTGAATTTGTACTGTAGCCAAATTACAGTTTTACTCTGAGCTTGTTTTCAAAATCTTTTTATTAACACCATGGACTTGGTTTACATGGCAAGGTTTGTTGGGGTGGATCACTGGTTTAGGAAAGGACAAAAATTGCTGAGCAGCAACTGGGAGAGAGAATACACGAGAGGAACAATCGCCAAGGTCAAAGAAGAGCCAAGTCTCTGTTCCAGGGGCCCGAGCTGATTCCCCTACAGTCCATGAGGAAGAGCATGGGGAGGCAGGCTGTCCTCAGCTGCCCAGGGAGGTCCATGATGGAGCTGACAACCACCTTGAGGACCCCATGCTGGAGCAAGGGGATGTGCCCTGAAGGAAGCTGTGGCCCTTGGAGAGCCTGTGCTGGAGCAGGCTCCTGGCAGGAGCTGAGATCCATGGAGAGGAGCCTGTGCAGGAGCAGGTTTTCTGGCAGGACCTGTGACCCCATGGAAAGGACCCATGCTGGAGCAATTAATGGGGAACTGCAGCCTGTGGGAAGGACCCACACCGGAGAGTTCATGGACTGTAGACCACAATGGAGCAGGGAGGAACATGAGGGGAAAGGAGCAGCACAGACAATGTGTGATGAACTGACCACAGCCCCCTTCACTGTCCCCCTGTGGCTACTTGTGGGAAGGAGGGAGGGAAGTCGGGAGCAGGAGAAAAAGGAGGGGTGGGGAGAAGGTTAACTCAAAAGCAGTTCCCTCATCCCCAGAGAAAGCCCCTGTTTGTCCAGTGCAGGAAATTGCAATATACTTTCCATAGCACTGCTTTCCTCTGATCATAGTTTCTGCTCCTTCTGAAGATTTTTTATGAAGTAGAGATGTGACAGAGGTGGTTTATGCACGTGACCTTGTGAAGTGACATAGGAAGGAGTTGCAAAAGGACACGAAGGACTGTCTCATGAATAACAAAGTATTTGCTCAAGTTCACTGCCCTTATGAGAAACAGTGATCTGCATTAAAATAAGGTAAATAAAACCATTGGGAAGTGCTATGAGAGAAAAAGCTCAGCATTCCTGAGTGGTGGGAGAGAAATGCAGAGCCGCCTCAAAACACACAAAGTGTTCACGTTAAGCTGGGATTCCTCACAGGCACTGGAATCTGCTGATGCTCATCCCAGCTGTTCTGCATCCCTGTTGAGTTTAGCACTGACAGGATAGACTGAAGTGACATCTGGTTTCTGATGGACTCGGCCCCAGTGTAACTTCCAAGATGAGCAAATTACTACAGCCTTAGGGCCTTCAGCTACAACTCCAGAGCCTGAATTCTGACCCTTGGGCGTTCTCCCTTCAGTTTCCCTTTTCTCTGCCTGTGGGACATTTTCTGCCTGGAGAGACAGAAATTTCTGTTCCCTTTGCGTTGTCTGATCCAGACTGCTGGTATGTGATGAGTCAATATGTGACAAGATTTCTTCAAACCTTTGAGCAGTGTCTCAGGAATGGTTATAGAAACAAGCACAGGGAAAGGGGAGGGTAGGACTTGGTTATTTCTGAGGAAAGGGAAGGTTCAGAAGTATTTATATAGGGATCCTGTCATGATCACTTTTTCTAGTCTCATTTCATTGTAGTGGAGAGGGCCCAGTTAGTTTGGAGTTTTTGTGGGTCTGACATAAAGAGAATCTCATCTCAGAAGAGAAACCTACACTGCTTGGTCCTGATTTCCAACTAGGAAGGCCAAGCTATGTAACTTTTCCTTTTTTTAGACCAAAGTCAGTTTGAGGCTCAGTTCTGGCAGAGCTTGGCATTACGTTTACACCTATCTCCAGATATTACAGTAAGAACAACTCCAGGGCACATCCAGAGAGCCCCAGACCAGGTGACATCCCAATTCCTCTATCAGGTAAACTTGCTCTTGTTTATAGCAATACAGTGGTGCTAAAACAGGCAGCACCTGGATTAAATTCTACTTTGTAAGGAATAAAACATCATCAAAGCTGGACAGACACCCTGTTGCTGTTTGTTAGCAGAAGGAAAAGCACCTTCTTTTGACTTGCTCAGAAACGATCACTGACTAAATTTGTAAATCAGAATTGTTCTGAGTTTTTAATAAGGACACAACTATTGCTTAGCAACCAGAATATTTCCTTTAGACAATAAGAATTAAACAAGCATATAATTCACGTCAAGGTCAATTCAGCAAAGAAAGGGAGAGGTTGCTACTGGAGCAGAAAAATGGACATAGCTGCAAGGGGGAAGAAGTGTGGTGAGTTAAAGGAGTGCGTGTACACCAGTGGAGGCTGAAGACCAAAATAAAGAAGCAAAGCCACCCAGAGTGAAGAAGAGGGGTGTAGGGACACTGACAGACGTGCAGGGGTTATGGTGGGCCTTTGGCAGAGAACCAGAGTGTGAATTCCATGGAAGCAGCACTGGAGACAGGAAGAGCTGTGGTGAAAAGCAGTCACTGGAGCACAGGCTGGGGACAGCCCTGAGACAGCCAAGCACAGGCTGAGGCCAGCAGGCAGCAGAGGGATGTGTGTGTGTGAGGATGGAGCTGCCATCAGCCGATCAGCCATAGCAGCCAGTCCAGCATTGCTGATGGGAGCTAACACAGGCAGGAGGTGATACTGGTGAGTCTGAAATTAAAAACCAAGAGAAGAAAGGAAAACACAGAGATAAAGAGAGAGGGAACTGCAGTCAAACAAAGTGCTTTTCTTTGGAAGCAAGTGTTTACAGGCAGCCTTGGAAACTGAGCTGAACCAAGGCCAGCATGGAGAAAATATAAGTTTGCATAAATAGTGCCTGGATGTTACTGTGCAGCTAATTTTCCAATTAGGCATATTCCCACTTGGTGAATAGAGGTGGATCCCATACAAGTGCTTTGGCCTGGACAAGTCCCTCTCAGCTGGATCTGTTGTTGGTGGGGATTCCTTTCACATGTTTTGTTTTGCAAACTGCTGAGCAAGCTGACATTTCCTGCATAAACAGGAGAAAAACCAGGTGGAATGGAGCTCTGTGACAGACTCCAAGGGGAACACTTGCACTTTGTATCAGGGAGTGTATTAGACACAGATAACTGGTAGGTAATCAAATAGGCAGTACCAGTGTCTTTTTCTTTAGTCTGACCAACTTTGGCCTTTGAATTCAGCTGGTGAGCTCTGCCTGACTCCCTTTGTCCTCTCTGCAGTCAGAACAGAAGGAAACAGAACAGTTTCTCCAAAGGCTCATTGCAACTGGCAGTGTGTCACCACCCCTCATCAGGTCTCATAACCCTCATGCCCAGTTAGGATGGGAACTTTTATGTCTTTTGCCTTCCTTGCTGCAGGTTCCCACTGAAAGGAGATTTCAGAAGCAGAGTTGTCACCTGATGTAGCTGAGACCCATTGATGATTTTTTCCTGTGCCAGGACATGGGTCAATCAGCTCCCAGAAGGGACTGAGGAAATGTCCCCTTTGCACTGTGGGGCCTTCAGAGACAGATGTGGGATGGATTGCCCTGGAGATCACAAACCCCCAGCAGCTCTCACATCTTCCACCCTCACTTCTGGCTTTCTGTCATAAGCAAGATGTGCCTTTTTTGTTGCTTTCTCCCCAGCTTTTTCTCTCAAGATTTGACACAAGTCTCTCCTTATTCCTTCTTACCACGTGCTTTGTTTACTCCATTTGCTGTTTCCTTCACTGCACCTGTTCTGTCTTTCCAGAGTTCCCACTTCTGCTGCCTTTCTTGTGTTGCAGGTTGTGAAGAGGTGGCATGGTTTGGCACATTTTGGCATGTTTTGGCACATTCTGGGCTTCACTCCCTCTGTGAGCCTGCTGCGGGTTCTGCCTCACACACAGCTGGGCACTGGCAGCACTGCAGCAGTAGCAGAGCATCTTTGCAGCTCAGTGCTCAATCCCAGAGCTGTGGCCTGCCTTTGCCAAGGGCTGAGCTCAGTAACTGACAGCTCACTACAGGGCTGGAGGCAGCAGTGAGACCCTTTGCCTGATGTGTCTGGCTGAGCTGCATATGCTATTTGAGTGCTCTTTTACCCTTCCTGGGAATGGCTTTATCCTTTATGCTGTGTTTTACTTTGTGGAAAAAATGACTTTTTCACTCTTAAATATTTTTCTCATTTTTCTCTAATGAAAAAGCATTCTCCCAGGAAGGACACTGGGCAGTTCCTCAGGGTTGGTCAGCTAAGGAGAGTCTTTAATGGAGCACTGCCTCCATGGGAGTGCATCTCCGCAAGGAACATCAAGCACACTGCTTTCTTTTGCCTCCGTGAATCTGCTCTGAGAGTGCTGTGAGCAGCCACAGAGCTCTGATTGTCCCTGCAAAGTGGTGTTTGGGTGAAGGGAGGCTCTGCTGGGAAGAAGAGCAGATCAGGAAGGCTCACTGGGGAGAGGGACTGGTGGATTTCAGGAGAACACTGCTCTCTCTGCAGCCCCTGTACCTGCCTGGCAAAAGGTCTGCTTTGTCAATGGTGCCTGTGGTGCAAAACTGCTCACAGATTTGCAGAGGTACCTTTAGCTGGATCATTTCCAACCACCTTCACACCTTCTCACTCCCAAGGCTCGTGCTGGGGCTTGTGCTGCCTTATTCCTATGACTGAAGGCACAGAGTTAATGCAGAAAGAATTAATGGGATTTTGGAGCAGAAACCAAGTCCTTCTGTACTGCAAACCCTGTAACAAAAACTACATCTGCTTCCATTGCTTTCTCTGCTTGAGGGAGAAAGAATCTTTAACTTGCTTTCTTCTTGCATTTGTGAAATTTAAGTCAGCTGATGA
>NW_008238443.1:11891-32049 GCF_000691975.1 Corvus brachyrhynchos | reverse complement strand
TTTCTGACTGATGTAAGAGTTTTTTACAGTGAAGTCCAAGGGGATTAATGGTCGTAGCCATAGCAGTGGTGTGGAGGGCTGCAGAAAGGGCCACTCTGGGGACATCCCTCTGCTGGGGCAAACAGAAGGAAGATGAGACAGTTTGAGGCAGAGCAGATTTCCACGGCCTCTCTCTGCAGTGGTGACGCCACGCTGTGCCGGTGCTGCCCGAGCTCCAGGTGGCTCTGGGGACCTGCCGGGCAGCTCTGCCTCAGCAGAAGAGTTTTGCTCACCTTCCTGGGGGCTCTGCCTGATCCCTTGCTCCAGAGATCGCTGGGCAGATGGTGAACACTCTGCCTTTGCAAGGAGAAAACATTCTGCAAACTCCCTGCACTTGTTATGGGAACAGCATGCTACTGTTAATTACGGCAAAGCCACTTGTGAAGCATTACATGAAAACCTTCTCTGACTGTGCTGGCTTCCCAGCCAACACTGAATTACATATCTTTGCTGGTTATCAAGAAAAATCTGATATTTTGATATTGTGTCTTCATTTGACGTTAAAGGATGACACCTGAGCTCAAATGTGTGGTCAACTTCTTGTATAATTTACTCAATAAATTTGACAACATTTTCAGTTCCATTAACTGAATAATTGTTTTCATTTGCCAGTAAGCCACTGCTAGGGAAAGGGAGGCTTGACGGTCACACTTTGAAAGCACATCAGTACTTTAAATCATACTAATTTAAGAAAGATGCTGAATTTCTTTTGTGAGATGACTGCAGCTACAGCCTATGTGCTTCGTTTGGTTTAACTGTGCTTCAGACAAGAGCACCTGATCCCTGGCTCCCTCATGTCCTAGGAAAAGAGTGGCATGTGTGAGTTACTTCCTTAGAAGTGATGACATTAATGTTTGTATCTGTCAGCTTGATTGAAAGGAAAATATTTGCCTGCAAGAAGATATGGATGGATTTTTTTAAACTGGGAAAGCTGACCTCAGTAACTGCTGCAGAACAAAGCACCTGTGGAACAGGAGCACACAGCTGCTGGCAGTGAGGGAGATCCAGGCCCCACCAGTGACCAGGGCTTGTGGAGAAAACACATGTGTGCCTTTATTTAAAGCTTCCTTTCCTTTTCCTTGTTCTCTTTCCTCATTCCAGAGTGCTCTCCTTAAACTGTCTTAAACCAAGATACCATCTGGTCATCACCTTTTGGGAAGTGGGGACAGGAGCATGGACAGTGTGTCTCTTCTGTTTGACAAATGCTTTAAGTCCTTTCACAATGCAGAGAATCTGAGAGTGCCACAGGCTTTCTAAGGCTCTCTGTTTTCCTGGTTTTAATGGAGTTTTTGCATGTTATTTTGAGTTTATTTGCCGTCCAGGTGTAAAGGACAAAAGTGGTAAAAGAGGAGCAACAGAAAAGAAAAAGAGAGGAGAACCACAGAGCACAGGAGAACCACTCAGGCAGCCTGTGCTACCTCAGCAGGATGAGGAACAGGAAAAAATAAGCAGATTCATGACATTCAATGGCATGAAAATATTCAGCTGCATTTTGAATGAACCCATGCACATGGTGACTTTTTATAAAATTGCTGGCGTTGGTTGGACAAGGGAGATAAGCCAAAAATATGTGTTATTGCAAATAAACCAGTGCAGCATAATAAATGTCAGTGCCTTATCAGTATACAGTATTTGTGCTACACAGCTCAAAAAGTGAGCTGGTGGGGCTGATGCTGAATGCAGAAAAGCTTCTGGAGTCAACAAAGTTTCGGCCCAGAAGAGGTGCAGGGTGCTGAGAAGGAGCCACAGCTGTTGTGATTAGTATTTTGCTGGAGATGATGAATTGCTGGAAGAGCAACCTGTTCTAAATGAAAATGAAATATGGGGATATTTCAGTTGTCCTTTGCTCCCTGTAGCCATAAAGATCAAAATTTCTGAGCTGTTGGTGGAGACTCCCATTATACTTTCTGTGGGTGCTCCCCTGAGGGCTACAGCACAGTTTCTGTAGTTGTTAAACATTTGCTGCACATCGTGTCTGCCACAAACAGCTGGTTTTGCAACACCAGTAAATCCATCTGCATACCTTACAGGAAGCCCTGTGTGAAAATTAAAATCTACATCTAATTTCAATAATTATAGAAACTGATATTAATAATTAAATAACCTGATGCTTAATTATCTGCTAAGCAATGAATTCCAACTAGTCCATTACCCTCAACACCAAGAAATGTAACTGAACAGATGGCTTAGCAGTAGTTTTTCCTTGTGCAGCTGACAGCACAACAGCTTTTTTTTCAATGAAAGGAAATAAAACTTCATTTTTGGAAATTCAACTCCTCAGAGACACATAGTGTTTACATATTTTATAGAAGTCTCTGCTCCCTACACAGCTTGGGAAAATTAACTTTACTTTTCTAATACCTTTTCATAGTTCTTAGTTTTCCTGTTGGTGCTCGTTTTGTTTTGTTTTCTTTCAAAATAAGAGACTTTATGTCAAAAGGAATGGCATGACAAATGTATTTCTTTTAAAATTAGAAAAGAAGTTCCTCTATTTGACCTTCTCCTCCTTTTTTATTTTCCTAAGTCTGCATTTTATCAATAAATGGTACTAATTTGATTCTCAAAATTTAAAATATTGCATTTTTAGTAAGATGAGTGTCTTAAGTTATCTTGCTGTCTTATCTTTGGTCTTTTGGTGCAAATTCTGGCAGTGAAGACTCAAGGACAGACATGTAATGGATTAGCTGGAGTCAGACTGCTGTAAGGACAGAGTTATATCATTCCGACCAGTAAATGTTGAAAATCAGCAAAAAGAACAATTATTTAGGAATCAAAGTGAGAAAGAGAAAGAGAGGAAAAGCAAAGAGAAAAGAGAAAAGAGAGAAAAAAAGAGAAAGAAGAAAAGAGAAAATAAAGAGAAGAAAATAGAAGAAAAAAGAAAAGAGAAAAGAAAAGAAAAAAGAAAAGAAAAGAAAAGAAAAGAAAAGAAAAGAAAAGAAAAGAAAAGAAAAGAAAAGAAAAGAAAAGAAAAGAAAAGAAAAGAAAAGAAAAAAGGAATACAAATACATTCCTGTTATCAAATAAAACTGGTTGAAGTGAGCTTCATATTTGTTCCAATAATCAATGCAAAATGGATAATTAACATTCTTCCTTCATCCACTAAGGACATTTTTTGGAAGAACCTTGATTTTTTTGGGCCCACAAAGTGTGATTCTTTCCGTTGTTCTGTGCAGGGCTGGGAGTTAGACTTTCCTCGTGGATCCCTCCCAACTCAGAGTATTCTATGATTTTATGATTCTATACTTTAACAATTTGAGTATATGGTGTCATTCAAGTGGGGGAAAAAAAGCACAAAAATGTGAAGGAAAATGTGCATTTTAACGTCAGTAAACAGACTTGAAGAGGCTCCAGCTCAGTATGAACTGACCAAGGTTTTGAATGTGCTGCTGAGTCTGACATGGGAACACCCAAATTCCTTCCTTTTGCACAGCATCCTGACAAACCCTACTGACAACAGCCCCATAAAGGTCTTCGGTAGCCTTGGGCTCACTAGCCTGGTTAGGGCTAGGTTTGGGATCTTCTCTTTCCCCTTCTTTCCCATGAAATTGATCCCATGAGATCCTACTACAGAGAAGTTCTACCTCCTGAGAAGTCCTGGGCATACAGGGATGGAAAGCCAGGTTTTTCCGGGAGGGTGGAAAACATTAGAAACACATAAAATCTTATAAAATTACTAACCATGTTTTCAAACAGAAGGCAAAATTCACAAATTTTCAGCAATAAAGTGTGAAAATTTACCCTGACATGAGCTACTGCCTGGAACATGAGGCATCAGGTGGCTGGCAAGTGAAGCAGTGGTACTCCACGAGCACTCTTCAGCATGAAAACACTGATGAAGAGCATTAAAGGAACTCAGAATTTATTGTTCAGAATCTGGAAGTCAATTAAGGTTTAATTTGCTGCCTTCAGCACAGACAATCTAACTTTATCACCATGTGAGCCAAGTGTCATGTCATGTGGGACTTCCCCACTGGCTTCTTAAATTCACAGCTACTTAACTGCAAATGATGGGTCAAACTGCGAGTTTAGGACAGCAAAACAGGCTGTCAGCTTCACAGAAAATTCAATAATACACTGTATGTTTTTTTCAGCTGCATTTTTGGCAGTACAGTAAAAAGCACCTTTGAGTCTTAAAATCCATGAACTTTGTTTCTTTCTTCTAATCTGTGGCTGATCACTCTAACTGCAGAGGATTAAACAAATCCAAAGCCCTTTTAAAACAGAACTATTCCATCACACATTGCCACTAAAGATTAGATTTACAGCAAAACAACACCACCATTTTCAGAACCCTTGGCCTGGACAGGCTCTGGAACACAAACCACCATGGCCTTGGGCTGCTCCAGAACCAGCATCGCTCACATCTCTACAAACCAGTCCAAGTGGGCTGCAAGGGGCTGCCTCTGAGCCAGCCTTGGTGCTAACATTCACCTTCTGAAGGCTCCCATTTTGTTTCTGGCAGTTCTTGCCCGTTGTGACAAGTCAGACATTTGCTCCCATTTTTAACTCCCGTCGTTTGGTCGGAAGCCACGGCAGGCTCAGTGCTGACTCACAGATCGTGTGATTCATGTTATTGTTCTGGCTTCTCTTCAGCAATTACACACCGAGGCCAAATACACTGCTGAGAATTACAGTATTAAAACCACTCTGCTGAGCTTGTGGTGGAAAGGCAATGCAGAATCAAGTGCAGCTGTTGGAAAGTCAGTGGAACTCAATGGTAAAATGAGCTCCTAGGGTTTTTTCTATTTTATGTTTTCCTGTGCATCGCTTGGTAAACTCTGTGAAATATAAACTGAAACTTGCTGCTTTCCCTTGTGTTATGTCAGTCTCAGATTCTCTAAAACAGGTGTACAGCTCTACAAAAGGAAGTGCTGCTGTCAGATGTTGTTCCCAGGAGCAGAACTACTGACTTTCTCCTCCTCTAAGTAAAATTCCATTTTATTTACAGTAGTTGGGATTGGAAAAAGTTCACTTTCAAGATAGTATAAAAATAAACAGGAAGTTCTCTTTGAGATCAAAGTAATCTCTTAAGTCCAGATCAAGAAAGGTGTTAAAAAATTTACTATTGTGCTAATAATAGTCATTATTATTATTATTATTTTTTAGTGAGGTGAGACAGAAACAATACTCTGCATTTGGTAGATACAGAATAAAGACTCCCCATTATATTAGACATTACTACATTTTGTATTTATATGTACAAATATAGTTATTACATGTTAGTATAGTGCATATATATTGTACATTACTGTCGTAATATTGGCTTGAGTAGTGGTTTTCCCAATAAAAAAATGAGATAAATGTCTATCACAGGAAGCAACAAAATGCTTTACATTGAAGGCATGCTCACCTCTCACTGTTACAGAGGAAGGAGCTCTGCACATGAATGGCCTGCTCAATTGACCATCTTCTATTCTAGTTATCCCTTTCCCATCTCATCTGCATCTCATGCCTGCATGTCCTATTCAGTTTCCATTTAATTTGGAAATACAGAGAAGAAAATGCTGTTCCTATTTACTAGTTCTTGTTTCCATTTCCCATTTTGTTATTTTCAGTTGGAAATCCATTCTGAATCTTTACTGTGCAATGTTTGAACATTAAAGATATGTAAATATTTGACAGAAATTGTTCTCTCTCTTGTCGTTGCTGTAAGTGCACTTACACCACCTCTGTCATGATATTTCTACCAAAGAGGTTAGAATAGGTTATCTAATTAGACTGTCTGGCCTCAAAAACTTATTAACAGATAAAACATAGGATTCTCTGCCTCAAAATATCTGGTAGCCTACAGTGCTATAACTATTCTTTTATTTAAGAATCTAAGGAAGCAAGAAGCTGTGATTGTGGTTAGAAAACTTGAAAACACGTCTTTCCCAAAGCACTTTTGTAAACGTGCCCCAAGGCAAAGGGAAGATACTCACTATGCAGAGCACACTTTGGCTAAACATTTTACTGGCTTCTGACGGAGTGATTCAGTGCTTTGTGAAAACTGTGATCACAGCAGTTCATTCACCCATTTTTCTTTCTCTACAAGCAGAAATTACAAAGCCAGACTGTCTCATAGGACATGGTCTTCTTTTTTTCTGTTTTGGACTCAAAGGCAGAATGTTTTTTTAATGTATATCAAGCAGCGAGTTCTAGAAACAAAGAAAAATCAGTCCTCAGATATTCAAATAATCAAGAACACAGTCTGGAGTATTTATGTATCTTGCAGAACACTTGACACAAGAATAAACACCACCAACAACCCCAGCTGCTGATCAGCTTCCCTGTGATTGCTGTATTCAAAAAACAGTTTCACTGCACTATCCCAATTGTATGAACATCACCAGGATCTGTGCTGAAACCTGTGCTGCCTTTTGTAACTCTCCATAATTGAAGTTACCTGTGAGATGTGGCATTGCTAAAATGAGTTAACATTTTACCAGGGAAGAAGGAAAGGAAATAAGGAGTCAGGTTTTCAAGAGTAAATCCACATAAAACATGTCACACTATGCCACAGAAAGTATGGCAGAAGCCTGGTGTGACCAAAACCCTGCAATTTTCAGTGGAAAACTTTACTGTGAGTGCATTGAACTGAAACTGCTTTGTTCACTCTGTTTTAATTCATATGTTACTGCTTACTTCACACTCACAACACAATCCCAGGGGAATATATAAGGGACACTGCAAATTTTTAGGGCTGCATCATCACTGAGGTACATCAGCTTGCTGTTGAAGGCAAGAATCCTAAGTAACATCGAGTTTGTGAGTAACTAGCAAAAAAATCAGACAGATGCTTCTGTATTTGCAAAAAGAAAAGAAATCAAGAAAAACAGGAAAGATAAAAGCAGAAATCCTGCCAAACAGAATGCTTTTGCAGAAATAGGCTTTTTCTAAAATTACTTTAATGAAAGTTCAAGCCTTCTAAAGTTGCTGGCTTTCATTATGCAACGCCACTGCTAACCACTTTATCAGCTAATTCCTTAGCCTGTAAAATGCACTTTCAGTGAAAAGCAGTGCATGACCCATTTGTCAGCCTGGAAAAATCCATCATGAGCTTGTAAAAGCTGTCTACTCCCTGGTGATTGATGGACTCAAGGATGTTGTTTACAGAAAAGCCAAGTAGATGTTCATGTTAGGGCAGAAGGGCCGAGTGATGAAGATACAAAGTTAAAGCATCTGACAAGGGATGTGCTCCAGCTCCCCTTTGCTATCACTTCATTGTTATTCAGTGACTATTTTATGGCCCATGTCAGTATGTAAATTGTCCTGGTTTCATATTTTGCAATGCATAAACTGGAAAGGAATTAATTAGAAAGTTTGAAAAAAGGAGATACAGTTTAAAAATGAGACACTGTTAAAGTGATGCACTTGGTCCTGGCTTTCCTTGTAATGCCCAACTCGTTTGGTTATTAAAGAGTGAAAGATGCTGAATTGCAATGGGTGTGCCATATTTATATTTCAGAATTATGCGTTTTGTGGGTGACACAGGTTACCTCTCAGAATTTTCATCTGTTTGTGCTTGCCTAAAAGAGGGGGATTTCTTGTCTGAATCGTCTCTTTCTTCACTTGTCCCACTCAACTTGCTGTGTACACTCTCTGGATAAATGACATATAAACCCTAATTCTATAGGAGCTTTCCCCTACAGAGCAGCAGAAATCACAATACTATTTTTTAATACATTCTGTACTGTTACCACTTCTGGGAAAATTTTTTTTGACTTTTCTATAAAATGATTGTTAAGACCAGAGTTAAAAAAAAAAAAAAATTAAGAAATGTATGCAATGAACAGGTGGCAGTAAGGGTTTTGGAAAATTTTACCAGTAGAAGGTGAAGTTCTTTGTGTAAATTGACTATTCCTCTGGGCAAAACACTTAAAAATGTTGCTTTCCCATAAATATCAGAGAAAGCAGAGAACAAGAAAGAACAGAGCACAAGTACCTTTAATTAAACTGGCTGCCTGAAGAGTGTCAGAATTATGTTCATCCAGGTACAGGTCCCAGTGACTGAAGGTGCTTCTGTGCTATGTGTATCTTCTTTGATATAAAGTACCTCAAAAGTTCTGCATTTCTGAATCAGAGAGGTTTCAGGTTAAATAGAGGAAGAGAAAGAAACACTGAGAGCTCACATGACTGCTCATGTGAGGGTGAAGTGTCCCCCCCCCCCCCGTAAGTTTTGTCCGACGCGGGTGCTTTTTGGGAATAGAATAGAATAGAATAGAATAGAATAGAATAGAATAGAATAGAATAGAATAGAATAGAATAGAATAGGTGAAGGTCTTAAAATGCACAGACACTATATTTTAAATTGCATAATACTGTTTCACTCTCCCTTCCAAATTCTCTTTGTGACGTAAAGCACATTAGGTTGGAAGGAAGAAACAGCTTTTACAGCTGTTTATTCCTTCATGACAAAGGAGAGCAAGTGTCATCTGTCTGCCTTCTCAGGAAGAAAAAACATAACTTTAAACACCTCTGAAAGTTCAGGAAATGCTGTAAAATACTGATTGAAACTTCCTGACTGTGTAGAAGCAACCTTGATCTGCCAGACCACATGGAAGGAATGCCTGCAGGATGCTGAACAAAGTGAACTTCAGATAACTCAAACCTAGCCTAAAAGAGATTTATGTCACATGCATGAAACTAATAGTCCTCTCAACCCCTGCATAACATGTTTTTATGGTTTTGCCCCCATTTTTGTAGTGTTCTTGGCTCCACTTCCCTTATTTTCTTAAGAAGCTATCTGCAAAGTATATTACTTGTGAACGTTTTGAAGCTTGAACTTTTTGCTCTCTGGGAAGCAATTAGGAAGAATGTAGATATAGAAAATATTATCTCTTTGGTTTTCAGTGATGTCTTAGTCCAACAAAGACATAACGTTTTCTTAACAACTTGACCTTGCTGACTCTAAATGTGGGGAGTAATTTTATGCTGGTGCCATTCCACTGGATTTCTCAAATTCCAAATTATCTGTAATGATTTACATTAGAAGAAAAGAAGACTGCCTTACATGGTGCTGGAGGAGGAGACTGAGGAGCTCCAAGGGACTTCTACTCATCCAGAGCCACAGAACAAGTGAAGCACAAGCACAAAAGTGAAGTGCATTGAATCCGTGTTACAACTCAGCAGGTTAACACTGCTGTTTCGGGAGGTTTCTCTCTCTCCAGTTGAGGAATCTCAGGCTGAGCTCCACTGAGGGATTTAGATGATTATCTGGATGATTCTGCTCCACATCCAAGACAGAGTTACCAGGTACCTAAAGCCATTAATTGATACTGTTTTGATGCAGTGGGGTATCTATCAAAGTTTTGCAAGTCAGAAAATTTTTATTATGTTTCTTAATATTCAGAGACAGCACATAGAAGATGTTGCAAACAAAACTGATGATGGCTTTTTCTAAGGAGTTTACTCACCCTTTAGCTTGAATACTCCTGGGTACTTATCCTAACAGAGAACAAAAACCCTTGACCAACAAACAAGCAAAAAGGTGGCAGGATTGCCCCATTTTCTGTTCTGCCAGTAGTCACAGCAGGGTTGTGTCCCACACAGTGGGCTGCAAGGCAGCAGAGATAGAAAAAGGTATGTCCCACGTGCCAGAGGAACATTCATGTCCAGTATCAGCAGTGATAAAGGCAGGGAACATGAGCAGGGCGTGAATGGCAGCGATGAGAGTGAACACGAGCATTTCTTCTCACTGTTGTTCCACTAAGTGAATCTAACCCAGGCTGGCTTCAGAAAATTAGGTGCATGTCAAGAACAACGTGTTTAGCAGCATCTGTACAAATATTCTGCCAGGGTAGTCACACCGCAGAAAAGCACACCAAATTCTACCTCTTGTTCAGTCATGTTGGTATCCTCTGCTTCATCAGAACAGCAGCAAAACTGTGCTTCTGTGCGAATAAAGTCTCTCTCTCTCTCTCAGTAAAACTTTGCCATGGTTTTTTTAAGAGTAGGAAAAGAAAACTGGTTCATGGCATAAGTATAGAGTGCCTACAGAAAGCCCTGGGTGTGACTTAGAATGACCTGAAATGAGAGGCCAGAAATCATAAGGATTAAAAAATAAGGGGAAAAAAATAAAAGAGAAATAATGAGAAAAAAGAAAGGAAGTAGAAATTTGTAAGAAGCTTGCCAAGATTTATTGCTTCTTGGTGATATTTCAAGCACTCGGTGGTTACTCAAGAGGCTGAGGAAAATTCACTGTGCACATACATATATTCCCTGTGCTCCCCCATAGCTTCCTAGAGCTGAGGGAATTCAGCCATGTGAGGGTAAAGAAGAATCACTTGCCCTCAGCAAGATCACTAGTCAGTACAGATAAGCCATATTAAACAGACCCTGGTTTTCCCTGGCTGCTGTCACGGCCCAGTCCTCAGTGCTAAGCACAAACTCAGTTTGGCTCCTCCATTCCTTTCCACTCGGATCTCAGCGTGGGGTGCTGGTATCTAGCGCCCAAATACTACACAGGGCAGCTGAGAGGCTACAGAGCATCTTGATGTTGCATCAGTCTTGTCACTACCTGAAAAGAAAGCAGTCTCTGGGCAGAGCTTTTTCTCAGTTTCTGTTCCATTCACATTAACGTGACAGAGCAGGGACACTCATGAGTGCCCAAGTGTTTTTGACAAAGATACTGTAGCTGTGGAGGTGGAAATGAGTAACAAACTGGCAGGAACTCCTTGGGTCAGGAAAGAAAATCCTATAATCCCAGGCATAAATTGCATCAACTTGTGTCCAACACCAAGTTTTCTGTTCTCACCTCTATTAGGAGAGCTATTTTATAACCTCCTCCCTCTGACAATTAGAAATCATCTTCTAAATTGCATCCTAAGCTTTTAATAGCCAGTTGATACCCATTTGTTCTTGTGCCAACGCTGTTGTCCAGTTTGAATCACTCTGCTGCCGCCCCCCCCCCACCCCTTGTTGGAACAAGTGACTAATTAATGTGTTGAGAGAAAAGGCTGAGAATGTGCCAAATCTCCTCATGCTGAACTTAAGATTTCCCTGTTTTCATTTTCTCATCAGACTCAGTATGTCCCGGAACCAACCATTTAGTTGTGTGCTGATGTCTTACCCTTTATCATCAAAAATGCTCCCTTTGGACTTCTTCTGTCTATCTAGAGTTGTGATGAGGTTTGCAGGGGAGTTGGAAGGTGTGTGAGCTCTTGCAACTTCAAAAATGCACGAGGACAAAGGAGCAGAGAAGGAACAGCATTTTTCTTTTGAGGTGTTCTTTTCCCACCTCTGTGAAACTTCTCGGTGATGTTTGTGCTCATCCATAGTCTTCAGGATTTTCAACATCTTCCTTCCTTGGCCTTTCCCTAATTGAAAGCTTGCTGGCTCTTGGAAGGGTAGTGGGGGTGGGATAGACATAATTATCTCACCTCATTAGCTGTGGTATTTTATGCAAGGGACAGGCAGGCTGTCATTTACAGGACAGCTGACAGCTCTCCATCTGTACCGAGTCCGAGTCAGGTGAAATCCATGTTGATACAGAGGTCAGAGTACGAGAGAAAGAAAACAGCACGTGAGCTGATGTTTAGAGAAAATAGTGACCAAGTGTGCAAATCTGCATCATTTCTCCTGTGTTCAGGCCCAAATAAGTTATTATTCCTGACATGGGCATCCTTTCAGGGTGTACAACAAGTGAATGCATTGTGCCAGTTTCCATGGGTGCTGGATGGGAGCGTCTGCCTCTTTTCTCTGGCACATTTCAAAGGAAGCCAAGGAGCCTGAGCCATGACTGGGGGTGCCATTGGAGACCTTTATCTTCACTACAACACATTTTGGGGAATAAGGCTTGACACTCCCCGTGCTAATGCTCAAAGCAGAAGTCACAGTCTACTTCTATCCCCTAGCCCATTAGCCCTTGGTACCTGTAGCACCTCTTACACTATGCCAAGTGCCGATGTGGTCAGGTGGGCAGTGGGGTATTTTGATTTTCTTTTTTTTTTTTTTTTTCCTTATTTGAGTATATTTCTAGATTGATTTGTGACCTGAACTAGCTGAACAGACCCACAGGAGCACTGGGCATCAGTTCAAGGAAAGCAGCATGAAGCTGGAAGAGGGCTGGAAGGAGATGCATTTGGGCAGCACCTCAGTTTAAAGCTAAATAATGGGTCCTGTGAAACTCTGCACCTACATTCTGCATTCAGTTTAGACATGGCTCTGCCTTGCTTTGTGCTTAATTTCTTCATTTACAGAAAAAGTGACAAGTACCTTCCCTCTCCAAAGTAATGTGGTGAGAATTAGGGAGCATTACCTGCTGGGAAAGGATGAGGATGGAGGTTGAATGTCCTTGTGAAGAACAGGAGAACACCAAGCTCTTATGTTTGTGTGAAGTAAGAACTGCTTTAGCCTGGTACAAGGAATTCAGAGAGGCAGACTGGGGAGGAGGAAGGGGAAAGCTTCTAAAACAATGCATGAAGCCTTTGCCCCTTTCAGGGGTGTTTGCAGCAGGACACAGACACACCTGGAGCAGGTGTTGCTGCACTGTGCTTACACAACAGCTTCTGTGATTTTTCTTCAGAAGCAGTTGTTTAACCCACCGAGAATGCAGAGGGTTATGGTGACTCCTGTTCCCAGAACACTGAATTAAAGCTACAGGTGCAAAAACAAACCACTAAGTTTTCTTCTGGCATGAGTTATTTCAAAACAGTGGCTTTGACTTTTGTACGATTGTCAGTGACTCAAATGGAAAAGTTTCCTGTGTACTCTGCATGGAAAGTGATAGTTCTTATGAATCATTCAAATCACAAAAAAATAGGAAGATGTGAAGGGCCGTAAAGACAGAAAATGCTTTGACATGTTTAAAAAAAAAAAAAGGGAAAAACATGGAAAAGCCCCCTAAACTGAAAACAGACTTGTCATGTGATTAACTCAATCTGGGATTTAGTGTGTACAAAATGAAAAGGCAGCATATTCAGGTCCATTACAGTATAATCAAAAAGAGAGTGGTGTTGGCACTCATCAAGGGCTCTGACTTAAATCAGTAATGATTTAAGTTCATTTAGCAACAACCTCTGCACAGTGACTTGCCCTGCTTTCCACACTCCACATGCACCCGTCTGACATACTTTAAAAAGTTGTCACTACCCTGGAAGAAACACAAATTTCCACACACAAAGCAGTAGTACACAGATCCTCTTTGGGATCAGGCAAACACAAATCATGCAAACTGAAACCACCCTCGGATGCATCCCCAGGACCCATTCCACAGCAAGGTCACCCACCTCTCACACAGCCCATCCCTCTGCAGGAAGTGTTTTATCAAGCAAGCAAATACCACCAGAGTCATTTTAGTGCTGAGGAAACAGAATTCCAGAGAGGTCCCTTCACAAGCTAATGGGGGTGATCCTTTAGAGTACAGGTCCCAGTCTGGTGCTTTAACCTCAAGACCTCAGTGCTTCGTCATTGCCAGGGCACAACTGAGCTGCTGCTGCTGCTGCACAGCTCTCAGCCCCTCTATTAATGTGCTGAAAGCACCTAAAGAGCTTTCTCCTTCCCAGAGATCAGACTGTTAATGAAGTAGAATAGTGCAAACCCACCTCACATAAATGACAGGAGTTGTGTGCCTCTTTCTGTGACGGATGAATAAAATAGATGGGGTGTGTTGCCCTAAGCCCAAGCACATAGAGTAACGGGGGGAGAGGGAGAAAAAAGGGTGCAAAAGAATCAAGAGCATGGTGGGGAAAACTGGAGAGTTTGAAATAAAACATATTGACAAAGGACCTGAAAAAAAATTGAAAATGTTGGACTTCCATTCACTCCTGCAGAAGCTTGAGCAGTTTTGCCGTGGGTGACATCAACACTGGGCAGGACAGTTCATACCACCAGGAAGACTTTCTTCAACACTTTGCAAGTGTCCACCATCCCCTTGCAGCCTGCTTTGCCTCTTCAGAGCAGGCTGCAGTCTCTCAATCACCTTTTTGTCCTTTTTATATTAATGATCTTGAGCGCAGACCGCATTGAACAGCACCCAGCTCCTGGTTTTTGAGCTTGTTTGCTTCTTTTCAGCAGCACTGCCCACAATTTGTTACATTTTCAAAGGAATTTTGAGTTCTTAACTGAGAAGGCCGAGTGCAAAAGAAAAAAGGGTTAAAAACAACACAGGAAAACATCTGAGGTCTTTCTTTTCCATAAACCAGAAGAGAAGAAAATGAGCCAGAAGAAAGCCCAAATTAAGTACAGATTTATATACTGTGAGATTGCCTTTCATGAAGCAAGTTTTAAAGGGTATTAATTCAATATGAGCATTTCCCAAGATCTGTAAAAAATAATGTTGAAGTAGGAAAATGTCATGAGGAGATACGAGCCCAGATTTATCCACTGAGTCAAACACTGGGAAAGGCTGCCCAGGGCAGGGGGGTGGTCACCATCCCTGGAGGGATTTAAAATACATGGAGATGTGGCACTTAGAGCCACGGTCTGATGGTGGGCTTGACAGTGCTTGGATAAAAATTTGGCTGATACCTCAATTTTTTTTTCCAACCTAAACGATTCTGTGATGCTCTGATTCAAAACAAAGATGGGAAAGCCTTGTCCAGCACAATTTTCAGAGTGCTTGACTGTTCACGACAATATATATTAGTAATCACTCAAGACTTTTCATAGAACATTTGTAGACAATCTACAAATCTGTCAGTGTTTTCCTGCATTTCCCTGAAAAAGGGTAAAAAGGAAATAAGTCTTTGTTTTGAAATAGCATTGTCAGCTGGCAATTTACACTCCTTTAAAGAAAGGTAAGATTGTATATGAGTTAAAAACAAGACTGTTACAAGAGGTTTGACTCACATGCAGTCAGTCCAAAATTGTGTCCCTTTATCCCCTTTTAAAGCAACCAGTAGAAAATAAAAATTCCTTTTCTTTCCTGTTGATGCTTTCTGGTTTAGAAATGGTTTGTATGTGTTTGTTTCCAATTATCCATTCATACGTTTCCTAACACAAGATGATGTGGTCCAGCAGTGAAGCTGCATTAACGCAACCTGGATGAGAAAAAAAAAAAAAATCAAAGAATGTACCACCTTCCTTGTTCTCTGTACCGAATTTAGTTCTCCTTAGGGAGGAGGAGAAAAATAATGGTGAGGGAAAAAGGGGAAAGCTCAAGAGAGCAGGACAGTCAAGTCTCAAGTACAAGTGACTGTAAGAGAATTGAAGCAAAGAGAATTGCCCAGAGCCTCTCGAAAACTTCCAGGTTTTGCAAACCTGGAAATTGTGCCAAGGAAAATGAAGTTCTTGGTACTCTGACCACTCCCCTGGGGAAAAGTTACTGTAATCTCTTCTTTTACTAAAGGGTTAGGGTCTCTCCCTTTCTCTTTTTTTTCTCCTAAATTTGTGGATTTAAGGCAGTATTTGGAACCTTTGAAGTCACTGTTTCAAATTCAGTCTGTTAAATTCAGAAATTGAATGGCAGTGGGAGGAGGACAAATACAAACTGTTTATTTTGCATTTCATCAGAGAACCAGGCTAAAAAGAGGACTGTCAAAGAGGAAAGGTTAAAATCCTGGAATATTCCCCCCCTTACCCCAAGCCCTCTTTTTTCTTTTCATTGAAGTCTAGCCAGCAATTCCAAACTAAAAGTTTGCCACTGAAAGCACCAGGCTGCCTGTCATGGTTTCTTTTTTATTCTGTAAATAGACTGATGTTACAGGTCATGCCTTCCCACACAAAAAGAAGGAACTGGAAAAAAATCATCCCTGAAGAAGGACAGGGCCACGCAGAGGTCCAGGGAATGCTCAGCAGGCTTAGCAGGGACCACCATGCTCATCACTAGGAGTCCTGGTAAGGTTAAATCAGTGTAGCTCTAAGTAAGTTTCTTTGTTTGGGCTGCACTAATTGCATCCAATTTAACTTTCCATTTCAGACAATTTTAATTTTTAAATTAGGGTGGCATTGCTGTGCTTGTCATCCAATTGCATTCATTTATATAACTATCCTTGTGTGCATATTTTGAGAGGGAGAAAAGTTAATTTAGGAAAACCCATTAGAAACTGGTTTTGCCAATAATTCACTTTATCTCTCAGGTTGCAAATTTTTGAAATTCTCAGCTGTCTCTGGTTTTCCAGGGACAGTCAAATTACATCCCCCTCAACAGCAGTTAAGGCAGGTTAAATAAAATCTATGTAACTCTGCCTGGGGCTGCTTTTGGAGAAGGATCAAACCACGAAGGTTTCAAATCAGTGTCTGGTATCTCTGTGTGCATGAAAACAAAGGCACCAGGGCAGAGAGGAATGGGTTAGGGCTGAGGTTGAAGTTTGAATTTTAAGGTTTACACATCCTCGGGGATGCTGGTCCTCCTCCTGAGGCATGTCTGAGGGACAGTCCCATCAAAATAAATGTTTTTCAGGCTACTGAAAATGCTACAGCCTTTACTGGCTGCCCCAGGAAGGGGCTTTAATACCCCTTTAACTACTTGCCCTTAAACCTTAGCTATAGGCAGTGTGTTTCTGCTCCTGCCCCAGATCTCCAGAACCTCAGAGAGAAGCTTTCTGCCTCACAGTGACCTGTGGTATTATTTCAGTGTTTCTGTAGCGAGTAGGACAGAGGCATCTGTGTAGTTTTCTAACTCTGTGGCAAAACATAGTGCTTTAATTGGCTCTCCTTTGTTCCAAACCAAGTTTTTTAAAATGTTTTAGTCATTAGGAGGTTTAGAGGTTTCAACACCAATTGCTCATGTGCCTGCAGACCCAGGCAGAGGTAAAAAATACCCAAATGAACCCCCTTGCCTGGCTGTAAGAGCCGTTTGGCAGCAAAAGCCAAGGGGGTTTATCAGAACATTAGGGTATGCAAATGAGCAACTAGATCCACCTAATTTCACTAGGCAGGCAGCTGCAACCAGCACAGACTCAGTGTAAGGATATTGATGGGAAAAACACATTATTTTGGTTATTTAAAGCTAGCATTATGCACCATAATTGCAAAACACTTCTACTGCACCTTTTATTCTGTTTTTCTGCTAGTGGAGGGAGAACAGTGCAATGATTTTAACAAATGGTTGGGCTAGATGTACCATCAGCAATTTAGTTATCAAATAATTCTAAACACCTCTCAGCTCATGAGAGTTGTTGGTGGCACACTGATTGCATTTGTTCTGCAAGAAGGTATAAAGGGTTCTTTCTGAATTTTTACTGTAGCTTGGGGGTTTTAAAGAAAAAAGCATTGCCATGGAAGCAGGTAAACAAAACTGCAGTGTTCTGGACCTCTCTATAGCCACAGTGTATACACCTGCACTGAAGGCAGGGGAATGCCCTGGGTTTGGGGCAAACTTGCAACCAAATCTTAAAAAAGATGAGCAATGAGGTTTGTTTTGCCTACTGATCGTTCTACTAATTAGAAAATAAAGACAAGAAATGAGATGCTTACCCACCTGTCAGTCACTAACAGAGCTCATGTATGGGCTTTTAGTAATATTGTTACTTAGTTCCTTTTCTTTCCTTTGGGTGCTTCAGGTCCCAGTAACCAAGGAAGGTCCTCCAAGAGTGAAGGGACATCTCAGTTGTGGAGAAACCTCTTTAACCAGGGGAGGGCAATCCCAGGGAATTGTGTCCCCCCTTCCTGGATGGCCCATGCTCAGGATTCCCCAGGCCAGGTGGTCCTGCCCCACCCTGCAGCTCCCCTGGCCCCATCCCTGTGGATGGCAGGAGGGCTTTGCTCAGGAATGGAGAGAGCGAGTGAAGCTGGACCCTTCCTGGGAGTGCTGCCCTGAGGAGCTGCTTGGCAAGAGACACAGAAAATGAGAACTGTATTTAAAGAAAGACTTGGTTTTGTGGGCAGAGAAATGAGCTGTGGCTGGAGCAGGAAAGACAAGTGGCATTTACACAGCATGAACTGTCTGTAGGCTTGGACACTTTGCAGTCTTAAAAAATTAGAAATTAGAACAAAACCCCTTCAACTTCTACATCCACCAATTCATGGACATATTGGTTAATACCCCAATTCCAAACCAAAGCTTTTACTGCCATCAGTGAAGGCTTGGATCTAACGCCACATTCTAAAACAAATATTAATGTACTGGAGTGTATCATCGGCATTTAGTTCAGGAACTCACAAAGGTGTAGACAAATGACTGCAGGTAAGAGCAATTCAATCATTGTTTTGAGAAATTTCAAAGTAATTGGATTGACAATGGTCCCTAGAGGTGCATCTGTTTCTTTCCAGTGTATATATACATATAAAACGAAAATGATTTTCCAATTATTTCCAATGAGATTTTTCAGCATGACCTAAGGGACTTACCAGTGTCTTATTAATAGTTTCTAGGAAATTAGTACCTAATAAAGACCACTGGGAGCTATTACCCAAAAAACACTGTTAAGAAATACAGTGCCATTAAAAAATAAATTCCCCAAGCAAAATTGTTAATTTCACTAGAGAAGCATATTCATTGGTCAGATTGAACTGAAACATTTTGTTGGGAGGTTTTGTTTGGGGTTTTTACTTCTGCCTGTGCCTGAGATTTTTCCTTTCAATACTTTTTATAGTGCATCTCCCTTTTAAAACAAGCACCTTGAACACCTGTGGGGCTGTCTGTACATTGGTCCCCTCCTTATTACAGTGGCAGTGACTTTGTCCAGCTTTGTCTCCACTTCTGCTGCACATCAAGCACCTCCTGACACGGGTATGTAGTGTACCATGGGAGTCACTTGCTGGCCCTGTGTCAGGGAAGAAGTGAGTTATTCAGGGAGCTCAGCCCACAAGAAAGAATGAAGACTTAAAGCACGTGAAGTTTACTTCCTGTGTTCCCCACATTTTAGAGGCGTGATTTAAGATGTATGTGCTGCAAAACAAAAGAGTGCAGATCTCTGAACTGATGGTGTGATTGTGCTTTTTGTTTAATAGTTGGCTTTTCATCTGAAGATTTGGCTCTTAACACTGAAGCTACCAACGTGCTGGAACTTCTGTCCCATGGAAAACATCTGCTCTTACACTGAGGCCCTGCACCAATGCACCCTGTGTCGTACACCTTCCCCTGCCCCCTTACTTTAGTTTTGCTTCAGCACATGTCAAAGTTTCCTTCTTCTCCTAAAGTCTGGGCCATGTCCTCTGCTGCTCCCAAATCCTCACTCTCCTTGCATGCTGACCATGGTCACTGTAGCCAGTGACTGTCACCTCCCCAGCAGCCCCTCCTTGCTGCTCACCAGTGAGGTCCAGCTCTGCCTGTCCCTACTTGGTTCAGGAACTGAACCTACTCCATCCCTGACACACTTCAAAAATCCCCTGATGGCTCCTGCCCTTCTTCATTTCCCTCCCAGCCAATGCCAGAGAGGTTAAAGTCCCACAGGAGAAATGGGGACAGAGGCCAGAGGCTGGTGGTCAGTAGCAGTCCCCAGAGTGTCATCTGTCCCCTGACCTCTTTTCCAGCTCTGCTTCAGCCCTGTACCACTAAAACACTTGGAGAAGTGGCTGTCATGAAGCAGCACATCTGTGCTGTAGAGAAAAAAATTCATTATTCTGCTCAGATGTGCTTTGGGCTTTTGTGCAGGCTGATGCTGTTTCCACAAGAGCCTGCAGAGTGCTGCCACCTTCATAGCTCAACACAGACCAAAACCCTCACAGGAAAATATCCCAGGTTGGATGCAGTACACATCCCTGCTTCCCCTGATCCATCATAAGCCACATAATACACAGGAGGCAAAAATTTAATTCTGATCTGACAAAAGGATTCTGAATCTTCCCAGAGCCACACTCCACTGAGTTCATCAATTCCAACAGGATTATGAAATATTTTGGGACTGTCCCTGGCATAAGGTGGGGTGCCTGTGCCATTTCTGATGACAAGGAACAAGGGCAACTATCATTCCTTTTGAAATAGTGTGTTGGTTTGAAAGACAGGTGTCTGCCAAGGAAGCCAGGAGCCTCCCTTGAAATGAAAAATGCAACCCCCTTCCCTTTGAATTATGGTAATTTTGAAATCAAGGGGCTTTCAGGCAAAGATACGAGGAACAGGAATAACAGTTCTTTACTATTATATATCTATGTGTGTATAACAAGGCAAACAAACAGCAATAACTGCGGCAGTAACAGCAGACCGAAGCACAAACCCAGTCCCAGCCTTCTCGGCTGTCGGGCCCTTTCCCCTCGGGTGCAGTTCCGCTCGCAGCCGGCAGGGGCGCTGGCGGCTCCCGGTGAGCAGGGCAGGTGCGAT
>NW_008238443.1:3238-11779 GCF_000691975.1 Corvus brachyrhynchos | reverse complement strand
GCCCCGCCGGGAGCACCCCCGCAGGTCCGGGCAGGCAGGGCGTGCGGGGCTACACAGCAGCGAAGGCTCCAAGCAACGGCGGGGGCAGGGCGGCCGCAGCCCAGCTCCCAGCGGGGCAGGGAAGGTGGGCTTGGGATCCCGGGGTCTCTCCCTGAGGCACCCGAGCAGATGGTGAAAAGATCCCTCTCTTAGTGAGGTGGGGTGTTAGGGTCCCGGTGCAACAGCTGCTCCAGTGAGCAGGCTCCACTCATGGTAGAAGGAAGGCAGCTGAAAAAGCAGAAGGCTCCAGTGCTGATGAATTCCCTCCGCAACGATGGCAGCCTCTCTCCCCTAGAACCCTGAAAACAGCAGCCAGCCCGGGGTACTGTACCCAACCCCCAGGTGAAAGAGAGTAGCCAGTTGCACCCCTCCCCCTCTGGCCAGGTCTTCTGTTTTTCTTAAACATCCAGTAATTTGTCCCCCTGGCAACATGTATGGGAAAAATTCTTTAAGAGAAAAAGGAAACAGGAGAACTCCTAAAAACCCCAACAAATAGTTATCTCAAAGCCCTTTGAAATACTGTTCATAATTACTGAAGCACAGTTAAAAATAGAGAAAAATTACCATAATTAGTTTAATGCCAGTGTTTCCCACCAATTATTTGACAAAAGAAAAGCTAATGAACTGATTGAAATATCTCAAATTATTATTATCAGGCACTATTGCTAGTAATTCTCATTTCTATAATTCAAATTATCATTTAAAAAATAATTTTAAAATGTTCCAAGTTTATTGCATAGATGATGAAGTTCAAGCCTTCATTCTCCTGAAGGGCGAATGCCAGGGCTTTTAAACAAGGCTGTGATATGTTTTCTTGGGTGTCCAGCTGACCTAATGAAAGTGTATTGAACTGTTTCTTTTTGGAAGCATAAAGCAGGAACAAATAACACAATGTAAAGCTATGAGTGCTCCTCTGCTGCCACTGCCCTTCCCCATTCAGGCTCTTCTCTGGGCTCAGGTATAACTTTGTTTTTAGCAAAATCCCATATATTTTCATGAATTCCCTGGAATTTCATAGTGGCTTTGTCTCCAGTATGTAACTCTGCCTCACACCTTTCCTTCAGCAGCTGGCATGCATTGCTCCTTGACCCCATGAACCTTCTGTTCCTGTACCTAAGGCTGACAGTCTCTCTTCTCCGTGGAGGGCCCTGTTTGGGTGGACAGTGAAGTGATGAGCCATAAAAACTTCTGTCCTGTACCAGACAGCGACAGCCACTGAGTTCTGAAGTTCTTTATATTTCTATAGTATATACTTTGGAGGTGGCTGCTGAAGCTGCCGTGTCACAGCCAGGCCAACAGGAGCAGGCAGTTGCCCAGGACGGGGGTCCCACAGCCTTTCCAAGCAACCTTCCCGACTGTGGGGATCAGATGTGGCTCCTGTTCCCTGCTGCCATGTCCCTCCTGCCACGCTCTGTCTGTAGGACATGTTGGGAAAAAGTCCCTCATCCTTCTCCTCACCCAAGTAACAGCCACTGCCTTCCCCATGTGCCCATCTCTGACTCCCCACCAGACACTGTCCCCTCAGGGCACTGGGCATAGTCCAGGCTCGAGGCACCCAACATTCTCTGCACTGGGGGAGCCCCAAGCCAGACCTTGGACGGTCAGACCTGTTGGAGATGTGCTGGGAGCAGGCAGGGACCCTCCAGGAGGCAGGTACTCCAGAAGTGTGTGCCTCTGGCTGTATTCCTGGTCCCACAGTCCAGCTGACAGGCACTTGGCCACCCTTGCTGCAAGGGCACAGCCACCCCCTCACACGCACGCTGGTCCAGAGCCTCTCCAGCACATCTGCCTTCCCAGCCTGGCTGCCCACACCCGCGGCCCGTGCTGCCCAGGGCATGCTACAGCACTGCCCACGCTGGGTTTCTGCCCATCTCCATCTCCAGCCTGTCAAAGCCCCTGAGGGGACGACAGGCGCTGTGGGAACACCCACCTGCTGCTGGAATGCCTCTGCTCCCATCAGCACTGGGTTTCAGTGATGCTGCTCCAGCACAGACCAGTGAAAACCTCCCAGAGAGCTTTATGCCCATGTCACATTCACAGCACCTCCCTGGTGACTGCCACCCTGTGACTGTCACCCACCCTGCAGGATTTTATAGCTCCTGAGTGACTTGCAATATTTTCTTACCCAGATTTGCCACCAATTCCCCTCTTACAAAGCCTTTGAGACTGGGAACAGCACACCAAGTGCCAAATCTTGCTCCTGCCATTCTCAGATATCCTCACTGCAACTCCACCTCTCAGACATGCTCAAGGAGGTCATCCCAAATTCTTCCATCAACGTGCACTGAGAGGTTACCACAAAGGAGAGAAAATCCCACCTGGTAAAAATGCCAATTCCTTTCTTTCAGCACAGCACCAGAATTTCTGGGCTATTTAGAGACTTCCACCAAGTGGAAGAAGTCAGCCCTCGATTTCTCTTGGCTTCAATGTCCATCCATGTGCATTCCAGAGGGACAATTACTGTTTAGTTGAAAACAGCAAAAACACATACTTTTGGTCCCTGCAATGGCATTTAGGGCTGTTTTCTTCTTTTTGTTTTTCTATAGTATATACCATTGCAAGTAACAACTTGCAAACATTCAAAAGCATCAAGGCTGGCAGTGCTACCTCACCACCTTTTGTAATACAGTTGACAAGATAAAGGTTGTGTCAGTCACAATTTTCCCTAGTCATAGACACTAAGCCATAGTATTATAAGTTTTAAATATATCCTGGACCACGCAGTTTGATAGACTGACATCCAAGAACACTGCTACCTTCGAAAAATAACCAACATTTTTGACAAACTTTACTCCTCTTCCAATGTTCCATATACTAGTCAAAAAGCTGTTTGTTTATAAGGATCTGATTCCCTGAAAACCATCCACGTCAAAAAACAAACAGCTGTGGAGATCAGTGAAAAATGTGTTTTGATAGGAGCTGTTTGTTATAAAACCCAGGGTATTATAATAAGCATACCTTGGAAATACATAAAAAGTGGAGAAAAACTCTAGTTCCCCCTCTGTGAAGCAGCAATTACTGCAGAGTAATGTTCTGCAGCCCCAGGTACAATGTTGCTATGTTGGGAATCTGAAATAAAAATTTCTGTCCACATTTTCTGTGATGTTTGCTACACAGGCACAGTAAACAAACAGGATGAATGGTCTGGCACACGAGTTCCTCTCTGCAGTTTAATAGCCTGAGGTATATCAGCTGTCTAACTGTGTAATCCAATTTCATAAAACACCCAAGAATTATGAAAGATCCAGCCTGTAGTTGTGGAAACTGGTGTGAAACAATTTAGGTAGCTGAGGCTGGTCTGGCTGTATTAAGTATAGTTATATGCACTATTGCAATACCTTTTTCTTTTCCCATGTCTACCAGCAATAATCACAACATATTTCCATTTACAGTACCCTGGATCAAATATATTTCATGCTTACTTGGTTTTGATTTGCTCAGGAACTCTCTGTAGGTTTTATTTAGAATCTGCTTTAGTCAAAGTGAGTTTTCCTCTCAAGTTAACAAATTTTGGATCATACCTCAGCCCCTGAATTTTGGGAACATTGCCTGAATAATTCTGAAGAGAAATTTACATGCTCACTTAGAACTTATTTTAGACAGAAACAGGTTAATCGTTAGCAGAAAAAAAGCATAGGGAACTCAGAAAACAAGTTGATAAGAATGTTTCAGTTTTTCCTTTTCAAAGGATTTGTGCTGTGCATTTTGTTTAGCCAAACCACAGTCCAGGTTCTCTCATGTAATAGACTTGCCAGCCACAAATGAACGAACAAACAAAGAGACAAACAAACAAACAAAACAATGTAGGAAGTACCAAAAAAACCCCAATAAACTTCTAACCATCTTTGCATTACATTTCAATTTCTTCAATCCAATGGCATTTATCAAGGTAGAGCAGTGGCTGGCCCATTAGCAGGGCATTTGGTAACAGATACTTTATTTTGGATTTGACCTGGTACAGAACAGGCAATAGAAGCCATGGGCCACTAAATCTACTTGAGGGAAGGTCAAAAGAGAGAAATTAATGCACACATTTATTACTTGTGAGAGACAAGAGTATTTTGGATAGACACAAAGAAATATTTTGGGGCAAATAACTAATTGCTCAGGGCAATCTCCCACAAATCTGACACCAGGTTGCTGACAAAGTCCTCTGTGACTCTTGGCACTGCATTGCCCTCCATCATCCCACAGGAGAGAGTACACAAACATGAAAACAGTCAGTATTTTCCAGTAACAGGCCATGAAGGAGGAATGTGTCCAGAGAAAAAATTATTCCTTGTTTTTAAGTTTCAATACCAAGTTGAATCAAAGTCTACAAGCACTGGAGACACAACTTGGTACCAGAACAAAAGGACAGGAATTCAAGGGATTAAATTCTTTGTGAATCCCCACAGGTTTTGAGGAGCAAAGATTTCTCTCCTAGGATATCTGCCTTAGCAGCTACCAACACCCTTTCCTCCTTAAAATAGTCACATTTGGGCAGCCAGGCAGAGTGGGGTATGTCTAGAAGGACTTGTTGATATGGAACTATTCAGTGTTAATTCTTAAACCCAATCCAAGTGAAAAACAAGCCTTTCCCCTCATTGCATCATTGGAGGAGGGTGTCATGGTTTGACACTGGCCAAATGCCAGGCACCCATGAAAGCCATTCGCTCACTCTTTTGCTCCCAGCTGAGCAGAGGAGAGGGAAAAAAATATTAACAAAGGGTTCACAAGCTGAGATGAAGACTGGGAGAAAACACTGAGGGCAAAGCAAGTTCAAATTTAAAGGTATAAAGTAAATGTGTTGTTAACAGAGTCAGAAGAGGATAAGAAGTAAAATAAGCCTTTAAAACACCTTTTTTTATCTACCACCCCCTCCCTCTTTCCCACTGACAGTGCAGGGAGACAGGGCATGGGGGGTTTGGTCAGTTCATTGCTCAAGATCTTTTCCTGTTCGCTCACGGAGAGGAGTCTTTCCTCTGCTATGCCATGGGGTCCCTCCCACAGGAGACAGATCTCTGTAAACTTCTCCAGCATGGCTCTAATCTCACGAGCAGCAGTCCTGCCAAACCTGCTGCAACAAGAGTCCTTCCCACAGGCAGTCTTTCCAAATCTGCTGGGATGTGGGTCACTTGTCCACGGGGTGCAGTCCTCTACGGACAGGCTGCTCTAGTTTGGAAGCAAGGGCCCTCTCTAAATCTCTGGAGGCAGGGGGCCTCTCTCTCTATTCAGGTCTCCCACTGGATCACAGCTTTTTCTGGCATCTACCTGCTGCATCGTGAGCTCTTCTCTCACAGACTGTGGGTGGATTTCTGCATCCCCCGTAGACCCATGGGCTGCAGGGGGATAGCCTGCTTGTTATGATCAGAGTTAGGAAAAGTTGGCTTCCACAAAGTTGTTGATTAGTTGCTGAAATAAAGTTGGTAATTAGTGGGTAAAGAAAGTTGTTAATTAGCTTGTTGAGTGTTTCTGCAGTTGAGCAGTTGTGCATTGATCAGGTTTGGTTGTTAGAGCTTATCCAGGTTGAAAGTATTAGTTAAAGTGTTCATTGTGTTTGTTGCTAATAAAATCATTATAGGGATTGGGGTACAAAATGGAGAACAGGGCAATGTTCCAGAACCTCTATGAGGTAATCACAAAAGGGAGGGCTTCAGACCGTATCTGCATAAGGGAGGAGGGGGGGGGGGGCGGGGTTAAAAAAATGTGTCCCCGGAGGGTGGGAGGGGAGCCTCTGATTGGAGCTGTTGCAGGTCAGGCTCTCAGCGCTGTGCCCTTTGTCTTGTGTGAGGCAAATAGCCTCAAGTGGTCTCTGATTGTCTTTCAATTTAGTTCTTGTTAATAAATTTGTTTTAAAGCTCAATCTTGAGCCTGTTTTTAACACTGCTTCACCATGGTCCTCATCACAGCCTGCAGAAAGACATCTCGGCTCCGGTGCCTGGAGCACCTCCTTGCCTTCTTTTCCACTGATCTTGGTGCCGCCATGTTTTTTTCCCTCACATGTCCTTACTTCCTCCTGTTCTCTGACTGGAAGAAAAGCTGCTGCCCATAGGAACCATTGCCAACAAGTTCCACCAGTTCAAAGACTCCTGCAGGATCTCGCAGCGCCGAGAGGTTGATCTCACCTAGGTTCCATGTTGGGGAGCCGCTCGCCATGTTTTCGCTGTTGGCCACGTGGCCCCGCTGCCGCCGCATGGGTGGTGCCGGCCGCCGTGGTGCTGCCGCTATTTAACGCCTCTCTTCGTGCAGGGTGCTGGGAAGGAGAAGGTTTTGCCACCGCTTCGGCCCTTCTGCCCGTGGCACTGCTGGCAAGGGGCATCCAGGCGGGCAAAGCTTGCTGTGGGCAGCGCCAAAATGTCAGCAGCCACGGCACAGTGCACGGGATGGGCCCAGCAGCGGTGCCTCGCCACCCCTGGAGAAAACTGCCTGTGCACTGTTTCGATTTTCTTGTTAAATATCATCACAGAGGTGTTACCCACCTCTCTGTTTGGGCCAGCAGCATGTCCATGTTCAGAGCCATCAGAGATTAGCTCTGTCGGACATGGTGGAAGCTTCCAGCAGCTTCTCACAGAAGCCACTTCTGTGGCCCTTCCCCGCTACCATAAAACCAGGCTGTGCTAAATGAGCACAGAGGGGGAGGTTGCATTTGGCCCAGGCCACCTCCTTAGAGCACATCTAACTGCAGAGCATCAGTCCAGAGGGAATCAGACTCTGTAGGCTGAGAAAAGCATCAGAAGGACACAGCTTTTTCTTCCCCAAAAGCTCCTCTAGAATTAAGGGAAGTAATGCACACCCCCTCCTTTTCAAACTGTTCCTTTGTGCACTCCTGTGCAGCTTCATCTGTCAAAGTGACTGTTCCTGTTGGTGCTCAGCAAGACACTCAGGATTAATTAACACTCCATTGCAACCCTGAAACCCCTTCTGACTGCTGCCAGCACTGAGCTGATGAAAAAAATTTGCTTAAGTAGTTCCATTCAACTAACTATTGATAGCAAGAAGATGAATTGGTACCTCTTCCTGGCTTTCCCTTGCAGCAGAGAACATTCATATTTAATACACTTTCCTTCTTTAACCTGCATGACCAGACTGATAGTGGGTCATTTATGTGGAAATATTAATGTCTAATAGATTATTTGTTTGGGTTTATTTGCTTTATCTTCTTCTCAGAGCAGACAGTACACTTAGTCCCAAATAGCACTAAATTGAATACAAAAAGATTTTATAGAAGCCTGAGGAAGATTGAGTTGTTTTTAACACTGGCACATCACTTGGACACATGAGAGAGTGTATTATTTAAGTGTATATTGTTGGGTTTCTGACTAATGATGTGCTTAATTATTCTGAATTAGAAGCTCAGTTGTCACTGAATCTCTGTTCAAGTGTAAGACATCAACAGCGCCTTCTCTGTTTTTCTGGGCATTGTCATTCCACCGTAACTATACCCTTTGACCCAACCAAAATTAGCCTAAATGTAGTGATATTTCAGGAAAAGAAACAAGCCTGCTGAGCCTGCTGGAGGCTGCTGATAGTTTGACTTGAAAGCAGTGAGAGATACAGATAAATTCTTCCACAGGTGTTTAACTACCACTGTTTGCATCTGAATGATCACCGAAAGCTTTGAAGAAATCTCCTTTAGCACTAACAGGCCAAGAAGCTCAAGCAAGTCATCCAAATAGTTATTACCAGGCTGAATAAATGCAACAGCAGCACAGAACAAAAAATTTAAAAAACAAACAAAGTAAAATAAAATAATTTTTAAAATCCCCAAAAACAAACTCCAAAATAAAATCAAGTAATTCTACCACTTTTGTTATCATTACCGCTTTTTTGTTAACATAACCTCAAAAGTGATCTTTCAAAATAAATACTACATCCAAACCAGTACCAAGAGTTGAAAGACAGTGACAGAGTCTAGTGTAAAAAAAATTATTCGGTCTGTTTTCAAAAGTTACCACTAATTATCCGGTTTATTTAAAAAAAAAAAAGGACTACTTTAGGCAAGGACTAAAATTTCTTCCCATTTGTCTAACATCATAGGTGGTATTTAGCAAAAAGACACAGCAACTCTCTGGCCCACACGGTGCAGCTGGCAGAGCCACACTTTGCTCTTCCCACCAGCCAGCAGCCCACAGCAGGCAGAACCACAACCAGGGCTGCTACAGTGACCCAAAACACCCCCTGCCGCTGCAGCGCTG
The DNA here is from genome assembly GCF_000691975.1 of Corvus brachyrhynchos. Lineage (NCBI taxonomy): Eukaryota > Metazoa > Chordata > Aves > Passeriformes > Corvidae > Corvus > Corvus brachyrhynchos. The sequence continues at coordinate 3,563 of NW_008238443.1, read as the reverse complement.
AAGGGAGCAGGGTTTCCATGATGCCACCGCTCCCCTCAATCTCCTGCAGGAGCCAAGTGTCCTGGGTTGCAGTGTATTCTATCACCATCCTCATGAGCTGTTGAAACCAGGTGGGGCAGTGTTTCCTTGCCTCCTCCCCCCAGACTATCTTTCTGTTAAGGGCCCATCAATGTCCTGCCGCCTGACTCAGAGAAAACTCCCTCTGGACCATCTTCTGTTAATGAGCCTAATCAACACTTTGCCTCATGACTCATTATCCCATTGTGAAATGCTCCACCCAGAGGGAGGAACCAAGCATCCCATCCTGGATATAATCTGAGATGCT
>NW_008238443.1:0-694 GCF_000691975.1 Corvus brachyrhynchos | reverse complement strand
AAGGAATCTTGACCAAAGATCCTGTTTTTAACCTAAAACTAACTCAAACCAGTCTCGAAGTTTGGACTTAGCCCAGGGGCATAAAGAGCATGCACAGGGAGGAAAGGTGAAAAGTTCAGCATGAAGAAGACCCTCTACTTCATCTGAGGAAGACTCTTACTTCATCTCGGAGACCCCTGCCCACGACCACCAGACAACACTGTGCAAGCACAACGCGGATGTAAATGACTTTTGGGCTCATTGTAATACGAGGCGAGGCTGGGCGGGGCTAGGCAATGAATATGTATCGGCGTATTGGGAAACTCAATGAATATGGGACTCGTAACCCGATATGTACCAAGCTGAATGCAGCTGTGGGCACACATGACTTTGGAGGAATTATCCCCCATGCGTCCCAGCGCTGGAATAAACGTGCCTACTTTACTCCTTATTCCAGTAGTGGTGTCTTTCCCGCTCATCAAAACCATAGAGCTCAGTAAAATCTTTTGAGATTCTGAAAGAGGAACTTACTTGCTTTCTCTCTTGATGAACTGGTGTCCTCAGGGGTGAAAACACCCCCAATACGAGGAAATGCTCAGTGTGCCTGAAATCATGGATTCCTAGAGTGGGTTTTGGATGTGCCAGGCAGCTCCCTGGCACACACGGTGCTGCTGGAACCAACCAGGGTTGGTTTTCTGAGCTGCAGCTGCAGCAC
>NW_008238442.1:11236-13195 GCF_000691975.1 Corvus brachyrhynchos | reverse complement strand
GTCTTGGGGTGACTTTATGATTTGTATCCCCTACTGCCGCTCTATGCCCAGAAATTAATTTTGTGCCTTTTCTGTGCCTTTAAACCGAGCCTGAGAGGGGGGAGAAAAAAAAACAACTGAGCAAAACTCTTCAAAGCAGTTTTTTCCAGGACACTCTGATGTCTCTGCTCCTGCAGTAGTGAGAGAGCGGGGAAGCACCCTGCTTGCTTTTTTCTGCCAGTTTCTTGGGTTTTTTCCTCCGGGGAGTTGAACTTTGTTTTCCTGGGACTTCGGTTTTTCCCTTCTTCTCTTCTGGACTGTTTCAACATCAGAACACATCGGGAGAATTTTCCACCGAGGCCCTGGAGGTGGGCCCACACTGACCCAGCTCCGAGGAGGAGAGAGACCACAAATACAGAAGAACTCTGAAATCTTCCCAGGTTTTCTCTCTACAGTGAGAGGTTTTATTATTTAGCATTATTATCCTTTTCCTGTGTGTTTGTTAAATAAATAGTTTTTATCTTTTTCACTTTCCTCTGAGGAAATTTTATTTTTCCTGAACCTGGTTGGTGGGAGGGCTGGTTGTAACCTGCCTTCTATAAGAAGATATTTTCTTCCAAATTTGTCCAAACCAGCAGATGTTCCCACCTTCCTTGACAGACCCCTGTCTTTCAAACCAGGACACAAGGACATTTTGTTTTCCACCAGCACCTCAGAGACATAATAAGAAATAGGGCAAATAAGCCCCTGGAACAACTCCAAAGGGGCAGATCCAGGGGTGGTTACTGGGGAAACTGATTGGATGTACCTGCTAGATATACTAATTAATTAGCCTTATAAAAATTGTAAAAATCCTTTATCATGTGTGCATATAGCCATATTTGTGCACCTGAGAGCTTTCATTAAAGATCTGCTTTTTATCTAACTCCTTTAACACTGTTGCAAGGTCTTTCCTTTTGTCTTAGGCAAGAATGGGAGATGTGATGTTACGTGGCTGTCTTGAGCACACTGATCATGAAATGGTTGAGTTTAAAATTCTCAGTGTAATGAGAAAAAAAGACTGCAGAGTTGCTACCCTGGACTACAAGAGAGCAGACTTTACGCTATTGAGGGAATTATTTAGCAGAGTACCCTAAGAATGTACATTTGAAGGCTTAAGGGTCCATGAGTGCTGGTCAGTCTTTAAGAACCACCTTTTAAAAGCACAGGAACAGGCAACTCCAGTGTGTCACAAGTCAAGCAATCAGGGTAGAAGACCAGCTTGGCTGAACAAGGAGATCAGGAAGAAAAAGAAATTGCATGATCTCTGGAATCAAGGTCAGGCTGCATAGGAAGATTACAGAGCTGTGGTTCATATATGCAAGGACAAGATACAAAAATGTCAAATCTCAATTAGAGTTGAAACTGGCCAGTGTTCTTTCAGACAACAAGAAAGGCTTTCTTAATGTATGTTAATAGCAAGTGGACGTCTGTTCCAGTTTGGCCAAATTTAGAAATACAACCTCTGAGAGAAGGCACAACCACCCCTCCCCCACCAGGTTCGGGAAAAATAAATTTTCCTCGAAGGAAAGTGAAGGAGATAAAACTATTTATTTACCAAACACACAGGAAAAGGAAAATAATGCTAAATAATAAAATCTCTCGCTGTGGAGAAAAATCCTGAGAAAAGTGTTAGAGTCCTCCCCTTGGTCTCCTCGGAGCTGGGGCTTGGCCCAGGGCCAGGCCCTCTGTGCCCGGTGGAAAGTCCTCCTGATGTGCTCGGAGGTTGAAGCAGTCCAGTGGAAAAGGGAGAAAATCCGAAATTCCAGGGAAGGAAAAGCAAAGTCCAACTCTCAGTCTCTCTCCAGAGAAAAGGAAACTGAAACAACTGGCCAAAAGCTGACTGGAAAGCAGCAAGCCGGGTGCTTCCTCCCTCCCCTGCAGCAGCTGGGAAAAACTGCTATCTCTGTGTGACCTTGAACAAGCTGCAAACTGCTTTGA
>NW_008238442.1:4689-8616 GCF_000691975.1 Corvus brachyrhynchos | reverse complement strand
TGGCGCGGGGCTGCACAGCTCCAGGATGGCTGTGTCCCGGCTGAGCAGGGCCCAGCCCGGACCCGCTGGGGGCCACACGGGCCCAGCCCAGTTACCTGTCCCAAGGCCGGAAGCAAGAGAGAGCTTTCCCAGGGTTTGTCCATTCTTAAATGTGGACCACAGAGGTGTGTCAAGCTTTTTAAGTGGCTTAAGAAATTGTCAATATTCAAACTAGCCAGTTGATAGGTTCTGTTAAGTCATAGAGGAAGCTGTAAGCACCTCTTTGCAGGAAAACCACTTCCGTAGCTATGCTAACCCATGACAGTGTCTAAAGAAAATGTTGGACTGATGCTTGTTGAAGATGGTCACCAGATTAATATGGATGAAGAAAAAGCAGAGGAGTTCAATGCATTTTTTGCTTCAATCTTTAATAATATTGATAGCCCTTGGGCTGCCCAGTCCCCTGAGTCAGAGGACCACGAATGTGGGAACAGTGACTTTCCATTTCTGGACACTGAAATTGTAAGGGAACAGCTGTCTCAGCTGAATGTTCACAGGTCCATGGGGCCAGATGGGATTCATCCCAGAATTCTGAACAAGCTAATGGATGTTATGGCAGGATCCCTCTCAATCATCTTGGGCCTTGGGAGTCTGGATGCAGGAGTTGAATGCACAATTAGCAAGTTCGCTGATGATACTGAACTGGGAGGTGCTGCTGACTCTCTAGAGGCACAAGAGGACTTGCAGAGGGATCTAGATAGATTGGAGCATTGGGCTATGATCAGTGGGATGAAATTTAACAAGAACAAATTCTGTATTCTGTGCCTAGGATGGCATAACACCAGGCACAAGTATAAATTGGGAGAGGAGTGGCTGGCGAGCAGCCCTGCAGAAAGGGATCTGGGGGTGCTGGCTGACAGCAGGCTCAGTATGAGTCAGCAGTGAGCCCTGGCAGCCAAGAGGGCAAACCATGTTCCTGGGTGCATGAAACACAGCATAACCATCCAGTTAAAAGAGGTGCTTATCCCTCTGTATTTAGCATTGGTGCAGCCTGTCTTGGGGTGACTTTATGATGTGTATCCCCTATCCCTGCTCTATGCCCAGAAAATCAATCCTGTGCGTTTCTGTGCCTTTAAACTGAGCCTCAGAGGGGGGAGAGGAAAAAAAACAAGCGAAATTTTCAAAGCAGTTGTTCAAGGACACAGATACACACTCCTCTGCGTTCTCCTTCTGCAGCAGTAAGAGCGGAGGAAGCACCCTTCTTGCTTTTCAGCCAGCTTTTGGCTCCTTTTCTCCAGAGGGAGACGGAGAGTTGAACTTTGTTTTCCTGGGACTTCGGTTTTTCCCTTCTTCTCTTCTGGACTGTTTCAACATCAGAACACATCGGGAGAATTTTCCACCGAGGTGGAGGCCCTGGAGGTGGGCCCACATCGACCCAGCTCCAAGGAGGAGGAGAGAGACCACACCTACGGAAGGACTCTGAAATCTTCCCAGGTTTCTCTCCACAGCAAGAGGTTTTATTATTTAGCATTATTATCCTTGTCCTGTGTGTTTGTTAAATAAATAGTTTTTATCTCTTTCACTTTCCTCTGAGGAAAATTTCTTTTTTTCCTGAACCTGGTGGGGGAGGGATGGTTGTAACCTGCCTTCTATAAGAGGATATTTTCTTCCAAATTTGTCCAAACTGGCACACAGCCTCACCTTGAATATTGTGTGTGCTTCTTGGCCCCACAATCAAAAAAGTATGTTGTCTCAGTTTGAGACAAATTATGAGGAAATGTCTGAAATGAATGTGTCCTCTAATAGAAGGCAGGTTTCAGCAGCCCCTTTCCCACCCAGGTTCAGAAAGAAATTTCTTGGAGGAAAGTGAAAAAAAAGCTGTTTATTTAACAAGCAGGGTGCACGCAGGCACAAAAGAACGAATAATGTTAGATAATAAAACCTCTTGCTGTGGAGAAGACCTGGTAGATTCAGAGTCCTTTCTGTAGGTGTGGCTCTGCTCTTTCTGGAGCTGGGGTGCAACGTGGGCCCCTCCGGACCGCAGTGTGGGGGCCTCCAGGTAATGATGTTCCAGACCAGAGCAAAGCTGAACAGTTCCAGGAAAAGAAGAAGAAACCACAGTCCCAGGAAAAACTTCTTGCCTCAGCTAACGAACAAAAAGCTACCTAAAAGCAAGGAATTTTAAACTCTCTCTCTCTCCTGAGAAAAAGAGCCAAGAGCCGGGGGAAGGCAGGAAGGTGCTTCCTCGGCTCTGCAGTGGTGAGAACGCGGGGGAGTCTGCGAGTCCTTGAACACAAACCATGCTGAAGAATTTGCTTGGCTTCCCTCCCCCCCTTTCTCTTGGACCCAGCCTAAAGGCACAGAAAGGCACGGGATTCATGTCTGGGCAATAAGCAGTCGGTAGGGTATACAGCATCATAAAGTCACCCCAAGACAGATGTGAAGGTCCTTGAAGTGCCCCCAGAGGAGGGCAACAAAGCTGGTGAAAGGGCAAGAAGGAATGTCCTATGAGGAGTGGCTGAGGACTACGGGCTTGTATAGTTTGGAGAAAAAGTGGCTGAGGTGTGACCTCACTGCTCTCTACAGCTTCCTAAGGAGGGGAAGTGGAGAGGGAGGTGCTAATCTCTTCTCTCTGGTATCCAGTGACAGGATGTGTGGGAATGGTTCAAAGCTGCAGCAGGGGACATTTAGACTTGACATTAGGAAGCGTTTCTTTATAGAGATGGTAGTCAAACACTGGAAGAGGCTTCCTAGAGGTGGCTGATGCCCCAAGCCTGTCAGTATTTGAGGCATTTGGACAATGCCCTTAACAGCATGTTTTAACTTTTGGTCAGCTCTGAATTGGTCAGGCAGTTGGACTAGATGATCCTTGCCTCTCCTCCTATTGTTTGGAACCACCGAGAAGAGCCTGGCTCCATCCTCTTGACACCATCAAATACTTATATACATTGATAAGGTCCTCTCTCAGTCTTCTCTTTTCCAGTCTGAACAGGCCCAGCTCCCTCAGTGTTTCCTCATAAGTGAGGTGCTCCAGTCCCCTAATCATTTTCATAGCCTTCCACTGGACACCCTCCAGGAGCTTCATGTCTTTCTTGTCCTGAGTAGCCCAGAAGTGGACACAGTACTCCAGGTGAGGCTTCACCAGGGCTGAGTAGAGGGACAGGATCGCCTCCCTCAGCCTGCTGGCAATGCTCTTCCTAATGCACCCCAGGACAGCATTGGCCTTGGCCACATGGACAGCTTGTTGTCCACCAGTATTACAGCAGGCCTGGGCCCTTGGGTATATCACCGTGTCCCGCAGCCATAGGGAGGAGGAGGAGGAGAAGATCCAGCAGGCAGGAATTGTGCTGCAAGATTGATCTATTTAATTATTTTAAAAACTCTTTTATAGACTTTTTTTCTTCATAGTCTAATTGGACAAAGGACCAGCCACCCCTTGGGGGTGATTGACTAAAATCCTAAAACATCCATTGTCAAAATATTTTTCTACTATAACATAAACAAGACTTTTCAAGGTTGCAGGTGGCTTAGTTGTTTACATTCTCTGCTACCTCTTCTGTGAGAGAGAAAAGTCTCTCACGGACTTAGAAAATAGCAAGAAAATCCTTGCTAGCAGCATTTTTGTATCTACAATTCCCCCTTTTTGTTTTATAAGATAACAACTCTACTATTAATCCTAAATAGAAATCTACATCAGTTATTAATTCTAAATATGTCCTTAAGGCTTTAACTATCTGACTCCATAACAAGAATTTTAAAGTTAAGTCTCTGCTTGTGGAAGGACCATCCCAGTCTCTGCTTGTAGAAGGACCATCTGCCTGATGGTTGACATCTTGGTCATCATCAGAAGAGTCATTAGGCCGATGATCTACATTCCGGTCGCCATTTGGATGGTTGGCGTTCTGGTCATCATTTGGAGGTTGCCTGTTCTGCCTCTGGTGCCGTAGG
>NW_008238442.1:3247-4147 GCF_000691975.1 Corvus brachyrhynchos | reverse complement strand
GCTGGGTGCCCCTCTGAGTCCTTCACCACCACAGGCCGTTTGCTTAAATAGCTCTGTGTGGTTCCTCCTAATCCTGAGATGGCTGATCCCACCAGGGCTAAAGGCTATGAGGGAGGCCATGCAGAGAAGGAGATGATAGTTACATCATGCTCTTGAACTTCTTAACACACAGCAAGGGCAAACTCGAACAGCACATCACCACCCGTATCAATCAAACCTCGAAGCTGAATCCGGGGTGGACAGGCGTTCGGCAGGACCAGGGTACATATCATCTGTGGCCTTTGGTCAGAGATGTTTGCAGTCCAGAAGGCCTGCGGAAGTCCCGTAGATCCACTGCCGTTATCTTCGTGAGTTTGTTGTTCGATCCTGGGGACACGCTCTGCCCAGGAACTGTTCCAGTCACGGGACCAAGGGTCCTTCTGCCCGCGCAGGGAACACAAACCAACCAATGGGAACGAGGCTGAGCAGGGGCAGGGAAACCCCGTGTCTGTGCCCTCAGGGCCTCTCTCCCAGGGCTACACGGCGGGGGAGGGACCCCAACACTAAGGGTCCATATGCGTCCAAGGGAACCTTATAAATACTGCTAGAGTTTAAGGCGACTGCGGCTGTGGTGTGGACGTCAAAACCGTCTGATCCCTGGGTGCTGTCTCTAGGGTGGCTGGGTAGGCCTGTGCCTGTACCTGTTCCACTCTGGGGGAGCAACTGCATCGGAGACCAATTCCCCCTCCTTGCCCCCCGGCGGAAGTTTCCCGACAACGGCTGACCATTGTCATGAGTCAAGGATCAACAATAGTCTGAGCAATGCCCTGGACTACCACACCTCTTGCACTGAGGGATCGGTGTGTTCTCCTTTTGGTTTGGCTTAGGCCACTTCCGTTTTTTTGCCTGTTTTGGTTGCTC
>NW_008238442.1:0-1060 GCF_000691975.1 Corvus brachyrhynchos | reverse complement strand
CCTAGGGTATATCACCATGCCCCGCAGCCATAGGGAGGAGGAGGAGGAGGAGAAGATCCAGCAGGCAGGAATTGTGCTGCAAGATTGATTTATTTAATTATTTTACAAACTCTTTTATAGACTTTTTTCTTCACAGTGTAATTGGACAAAGGATCAGCCACCCCTTGGGGGTGATTGGCTAAAATCCTAAAACATCCATTGTCAAAATATTTTTCTACTATACCATAAACAAGACTTTCCAAGGTTGCAGGTGGCTTGGTTATTTGCATAACTCTGCTACCTCTTCTGTGAGAGAGAAAAGTCTCTCACGGACTTAGAAAATAGCAAGAAAATCCTTGCTAGCGGCATTTTTGTATCTACACAGCAAAAGATTTTGTTATTTAGCATTATTATCCTTTCCCCATGTGTTTGTTAAATAAATAGTTTTTGTCTCTTTCACTTGCCTTCGAGGAAAATTTATTTTTTCCCGAACCTGGTGGGGGAGGGGTGGTTGCGCCTTCTCTCGGAGGATATATCTCTAAATTTGACCAAACTGGAACGCCCAGGCAGCTTTTGCTTTACATATTAAATTGTCTTTAACTCGATCCATTAATCTTTTTGCCCTCCTTCAACTTCTTTCATCCCCCAGGAGAGGGGAGTGAGTGAGAAGTAGGGTGGGTGTTTGGCTGCTGGCTGGGGTCAACCCACCACAACAGTGAAGGGATTAAGCGAAGATTGTTACCTTCTTTGAATTATAAAGGGAAAAAGAGGGAAAAAAATAAAAAGTAGAAAAGTAAACACAGTGTCTTGGGGTGATTTTATGATGTGTATCCCCTATCGCCGCTCTATGCCCAGAAATTAATTTGTGCCTTTCTGTGCCTTTAAACTGAGCCTGAGAGGAGGGAGAGAAAAAAAATGAGCAAACTTTCAAAGCAGTTTGTTCAAGGACAGAAACACTCCTCTGCGTTATTCTAACAGCAGCAAGAGCGGAGGAAGCAGCTTGCTTGCTTTTCAGCCAGCTTTTGGCTACTTTTTTCTCTGGAGGGAGATGGAGAGTTGAACTTTGTTTTTCCTGGGACTT
>NW_008238441.1:1315142-1315385 GCF_000691975.1 Corvus brachyrhynchos | reverse complement strand
GCTCAGGGGTTTAAATCAAGAGCCAAAATATTTCGTTGGTCAGTTCGGGGCAGAGAAAGGTCATCACTTCTAGTATGGCATAAGCCTGCCACTACATTTCTGTGAAGGACAATCACCTTGTTGGAGTGAAACTCCTCGGTAAAATACTGAAGCGCTTTCAGATTCATATTATCCGACATTTTGGTGACCTTCTTTTATACCTGCATTGTTTCATACTGCTGGTTTTGGGCACAAGTTCTTTGT
>NW_008238441.1:1313439-1313737 GCF_000691975.1 Corvus brachyrhynchos | reverse complement strand
ACCCTCCTACCCTCACACATGCCACTCAAAGCTCCTTGCGTGGAGCTCTCGCACCACCTATGATAGCAACTGTGCCAAGCCGCCACCCTTCTTCAGCACCACCACACCTACTACAAGGTAGCTGAATCAGAGAGAAAAGGAGGTTGCCAAATGGAGGGAAGTTGTATCCCGTGACAGCTAAGCTCCAACTTTGGTGTCCCTTATGTCCTTCCCAGGACGGGCGGGAAAACGCCTCGGCGGAGCGCAGGGCTGGGCGGGAGCGGCTGGCACGGCACCAAGCGCACTCCCCACTCCCTCC